>NC_084510.1:13728742-14041789 GCF_024500385.1 Phyllopteryx taeniolatus
ATAAATAAATCTACTCCCTCCGCCTCACTCTGCGGGTCCAATTCCCACCCTACTACGCTCCGTGACAAGTCATATTTGATGAAAAGGCAACCCAATGAAAGATTGAATGAAGATTTAAACAATTGCTTGAATTAAATACTAAAAATTAAGACAAATTATGTTAGGCAACAACAACACCATGTGTTATGTGTTCAGCAAAGTTTGCTCAAACACTGTATATAACCTAACAGTAATGTTAGCATCGATGCATACACAACACTAATATTACAGACCACTAAAATAGGTGATGGTGAGGGTGGGGGTGGGGTTCACCATGGCAAAAGCACCACAGTTCTCCTTATTAAAAGCTCTAAAAATAATTTCAAAGTTCTTTGGCAAGTTTTATCAAGAGCGAGTTGTTTCGTCCGACTGTATATTGTACTTTCGATAATTCTACACGTTAAGCTTAACACTGGGTAGTCGCAAATTCCCCCCAAAATATTGCTTAAATCACTAGGTGATGGATTTCAAATTCCATTTTACCACACAGATATCAGCAATAACCGCACATTCTTGTTTCCCCTGTGCCTTTCGGTTTACATTTAGTTGCAGTAAAGAAAGAAATGCAACTATTGGTAAATATTAGATCAATCACTATGACAACAAAAGCTATGATAATGAAGCTTTATGAAGCAACATCAGAAGAGTAAGAAGAAAGGAAACCCAATGTGGTCAAGAATTAAATAAAGTCTGAGACTCACCCAGCATCTATTTTGAATTCATCTCCCATCTTGGCACACTGGATCGATACCATATGAGTGACGTAAACCACTGCTGGTCACTCACTGAATGAACAGATTTGCATTGTTGTTATGTTGTAAGATTTGAGGACGCGTGGCTAGATATGGAAAAAAATAAACACACATGCTAAAATTAGCTTATCCTGGTAATGGGCCTTAGATCTGGAGTGAGGAGTAATATACTCCACTGTCTCCACTTTGCTGCAGTCTCCCCTGTAATAAAAATGTTCCTCCATAACATGGCCAACAGTCAAATATTAAGAAGCAAACACAAAAAAATTGGCTCTGTTTTTATTGTTTCCTCGAGTGTCTGAGGTGTTCAATGTGGTGTGGTTTTCAAAGCCTCCCGTATATTTTTGACATGGAAATCCCAATGTGTGTCACTGATGGTGTCGTGGTAAACTCTCCTGACTTCGGTGCAGACAGCATGGGTGAGTGAGTTCGCATTAAGTGATTGTGCGAGTAAGTTTGAAAGGTTGTCTTTCTCTATATGTGCCCTAAAGCGATAATATAGCCTCCAGCTCCCTACAATCCTGAACAGGATAAGCGGATGGATGAAAAGTCCAGTGCTCTACACTGAGGCAATTACAGCTTGAACTGAGCCGGTACTGTACAGTGGAAAAGCGACACTCAATGTGAGCCATGGAGAGAGCATGTGCTTGTGGACTTTTAAGATCTGGTGCAAAACAGAGGGATTAATTCAAATTGACATCAGTATGCACACACACAGCCACAAGCATATTCTTATGACTGCACATATATTACAATGCTTGAATGCACCACTGAAGACACTCACACACACACACACATGTGCGCACAGTCACACACACGCGCACACACTCACACACACACACACACCGCACGCAAGTGGAAAAGCTCAAAGAGCCATTACTCTGATGACACTAAAAAAAACGAACCTGAGTTGCTCTTTGACTTTTAAACAGCAATACCATCAGTAAATCCCATCTCTTTCATGGTACTATGCAGACAATATTGAAAACATCCATGCGTTTTAAAAGGGAGTATTTTGTTTATCCACCTGAGTTTACCTTCAGAGGTCACTACACAGGGTGGAACCTCTGTTTTTTATCAAGAGCACTTAAAGATTTCAAACATCTAAGCAGCGTTTGAGTCTTATTCCAAAGCCTATAGGCTCAAGTTGTCTTGCTTTGCATGTGTATGAGCATTCATCCATAGTCTGTTATGAGCACCCAGATTTCGACTCATCCCTCCAGCTGAATCCTGAAATCTAATCCACTTTAAAATGCCCTCGGCATGACATCAAAGCCATAGTTCAGTCCAAAAGATCTTGCAGAATTCACCCTGACAGAGGAAGTAGTGATGCAATATTAATTGCTGCATCAGGGGTGACCATGTGGCAGGAAATAGAGGACACCAAATGGGTCGAATTCCATATTCATGCCCTTTCAATACCCACATAACAATAATACTGTAATGACTGTCTGTAAACCCGCCAACCTGTCAGATGAACCGGGTGGGAGCTGTTGCCATGACAACAGCCAAAAAGCCAGTAGGACAGGCCAAAATGGCACACAGATACATTTAATATGACATTTAGGAGATGTGATCTACAAAACATCAGCTCATATGACTTTTACCCCAAAGTCATAATACACATTACATCCATCAGAATCAGAATCAGAATCATCTTTATTTGCCAAGTATGTCCAAAAAACACACAAGGAATTTGTCTCCGGTAATTGGAGCTGCTCTAGTACGACAACAGACAGTCAATTGACAGAGAACAATTTTGAGACATAAAGACATTGAGAAAAACAGTCACTGAGCAATAAAGGGTTGCTAGTTATCTGGTAACATTATTATTTTTTTAATTTTTTATTTTTTTTTGACAATTGTGCAAAAAGCATCCATGCATGCATCCATCTGCAATGTACTGTAAAGGAAAGGAGGTTGTATTGTATTGTATTGTAGTTTTATTAAAAGGTAGTATATAACAGAAATGCGGTAGTCTCACAAGCATGTGTAAATAAGAACAAAGAAAGAAGGGTTTCTAACACAACAAAGGTCAGAGATAATTCATTGGGTTCATTGGCATGCGTGAAGAATTCGTAGCACCAAAATAACACCTTTATTATGTGAAAACAGTTAGACTAGAATAGTTCTCAGCAGAGTGCAGACATCTGGCATGGCAAAAAATAAATAAATAAATAATTTGGATCTGCATCATATTCCATCTATCCATTTTCCATAGCGCTTGTCCTCACTGGAGTCATGAGTGAGTTGGAGCCGATCCCAGCTGACTTTTGGTGAGAGGCGGGATACACCCCGGACTGTTGGCCAGCCAATCGCAGGGCACAACCAACCATTCACACTAACACCTAAGGATAATCTATCATCTTCAACTACTCTAACATGCATGTTCTTAGAATGTGGGAGGAAGCCGGGAAACCCAGAGGATTGAAACCACTACATCACTGTGCTACGGGAACCATATTTCACACCTGACTCTTAAGAATGCCAAGATGGCGCCTAACTGTGTGGTTGCCTCGGTTACGTGCTCTCGAGTACTATCTATGTATTCGTGTTTTTCGTTTGTCTTTGGAGACTTTACGCGACTCACTTAAACAAGGGAAGTCTTGCTAAACATTAGGGAGTATTTCTTTCTTTCACCAACTTTCACAAATCCGCTCAGATTCTTCTCTGAGTTACTTACCAGAGCGGCAGCTGCGCCGTATGGTGGAGTTCAGGTCAAGCTCTGTAAGAGAGGACTCCGAATGGCGCTTCCGTCGATTCACCTCGCAAATCTACGCTCCCTACCCAAGAAAATGGACAAACTTCATCTTCTCACACTTCGGACGTTCCACCGCCAGGTGCTTCACGGAGACATGGCTTTGTGAACGTGTCCCTGATGGCGCTGTAATGCTTCTGTGCTTCCAACGACACCAGGCAGACCGCGTCACGGAGATATCAGGGAAAACAAAAGGCGGTGGGATATGCTTCTATAGCAAGGAAAAATGGTTTTACCGGCGTCACGGAGCTCAGCGCACACTGCAGCCCGGACTTGGAGTCGCTGTTTTTGAACTGTAAGCCACTCTACTCGCCGCGCGAGTTTGCCTCTTTCATACTCTCGAGTGTCTACATTCCTCCTCAAGCTAACACGAATACCGCACTGCTAACACTCGCTGACCAAGGAAACAAACTAAAAAAAAAAGTACCCAGATTCACCCCTCATTATTCTTGGGAACTTTAAAGGTCAGAGGACAAAAATGTTATGGGGTCAGATAAAATTCATATTTTCATTGTTTATATGTTATGTAATACATGCACGTAACTTCCAGCAAGTTTTCATCTATAGTTTAGCTAAAAACAAGGTTTTTATTACGCGTGTTGAGCACTCTCCGAACATACCCGAAGCTCGAGACACCAGGGTGTGGTTACTCTTTCCACCGCAAGGGCTACCAGACTTGACGTTGCAATTGACAAACACAGCGTGGTACACTCTATACGCAATGGCGAGCAACGTGTTGGAATATGAGGAGGAGGAAACCATCGTGACATAGCTAAATCACAGCAGTTGAGGCTGGGGGACACCAACACATCTACACGCACCACCAGCACTGAGGCACACCAAGGATTGGTCCTCTTTCTGCTGCTCTTTACTCTTTACATGAACGACTTCACCTCAACGCACCCAGCTGTCAAAGTCCTGAAGTTTGCAGACGACACCACAGTCATCGGTCTCATCAAAGACGGTCAGCAGTCTACATATCGACAGAAAGTGGAGTGGCTGGAGCTGTGGTGCGGCCAAAACAACCTGGAGGTGAACACGATCAAGACTGTAGAGATTATCGTGGACTTCAGGAGGCATCCTTCGCCACAGCTGCCCCTCACGCTGTTCAACTGCCCCGTGTTAACCATCGAGACCTTCAAGGGAATTATAGTCTCTCAGGACCTGAAGTGGCCCAGCAGAGGGTGTACTTTCTGCGGCTTCTGACGAAGAACAGCCTGCCACAGGAGCTGTTGAGGCGGTTCTACACAGCAGTCATCGAATCAGTCCTCTGTTCATCCATCACAGTCTGCTTTGGTACGCCCACAAAAAAGGACACGCTCCGACTGCAACGTACAATCAGGACTGCTGAAAAAAAGTGTCAGTACGCCCCTACCTACCCTTGAAAACTTGCACGCTGCCAGAACGAAAACAAGAGCATGCAAAATCCTCTTGGACCCTCCACATCCTGGTCACCACCTCTTCCAGCTCCTTCCCTCAGTTAGGCGCTATCGAACAATGCAAACTAGAACTAGCAGACATTCCTACAGCTTCTTCCCTCTTGCCATTAACCTCTTAAAATGAACTGGTCACCAGCCAATCTCAGGGCACATATCATATAACCATTCAGACTCACATTCACACCTACGGGAAATTTAGAGTCTTCAATCAACCGACTACGCATGTTTTTGGGGTGTGGGAGGAAACCGGAGTGCCCGGAGAAAACCCACCCAGGCACGGGGAGAACATGCAAACTCCACACAGGCGGGGCGGGGATTTGAACCCCGGTCCTCAGAACTGTGAGGCAGATGTGCTAACTAGTCGTCCACCGTGCCGGCAAGCAATTAGAATAATAAATCTTACTTGTAGACTGCTTTTAAAAGGTTCTCAAAGACTGTACAGGTTAAGAACAGAGTTAAAAAAAAATACAAAGACATGTTGCAGCATATCCATCATTGTCGTCACTGAAGGGAATCACATATTTGTCTGGGACCAAAATGACTCCAGGTTGAAAAACGAAATGGCATTCCACTGCAGTGTGTGACCAGGCTGGTGACCAGTATGAGGAGGCGGTGCCAGGCTAATATGTATTGTACTTCCACACCTGACTGAAGCTCCTATTTGTTAAAAGTATAAATTATAAAATTGCCAATATGTCATGGTTCTTCTTTGTTACTCCTGAGACTCACAGGACTATGCATATGCAGCTGTGCTGATAAAATGCATTACGAGGATATACCATTAATTGGCAAAAAGAACAGGGAAATAATCTTCCAAGTATCCATTTCCTAACTTTGTGTTGTATGTTGAGACCATCCTCTTGCGCATAAAAGAAAATGATGAGACTTTCTGAGTCAGAGAAGGTTAATCTTAACATGTTTTTTAAAACTTCTATTTATAGAGTGAGTAGGCTGTGTAAGTTAATCAGTAAGCTCACGCAGGTTTGAAATTTTGCAAATCTGGCATGACTCATCGAAAAAAATAAATACATTCGAGGAGGCAGCCTCCCATCTCTTGAATAGATTAGGTGTTTCATATTTATTTATTTTTTTGGAGGGGGGACTACTCTCGTCAATGCTTTCAGTTGTTTTTTAAGATTTTGTGTTTAGTTTAAATGTGCTTTAATTTGAGTTTTTTCTGGTCTTGTTTAAGTAAGACCAAGTTCCACGTGATCTCATCAGCCTTTTGCTTCATTCTGTCAGCCAATCAGTTCCTTCCCTGTCCTTGTGTTGAACAAGTTCATACTTCATACTACCAGAACAGCTGCTGAGTCATGGGTGGAGAAACATGGTGTGGGGATGGATTTTAGTCTGATTGTGATATCACACACTTGTCAGTGGCTTGGTTATGTGGGCTAGATACATACCGACTTTTGGGCCATATTTACCCTCCCTTGAGAACAAAGTCAGCAAAAGCCCGATTCAATCAACTTCATTTACAGATTTGAGGTCCAGGGATAGAGAAACAAGGTGCACAATATGAAACAAAAACGTAAAAATATACAGATACACAAATGTTCTGATGTCTCTGGAAGATTATCCTGAGCTGTAATCCTCTGTTGTGGGCAGAGGTGGGTAGTAACGTGCTACATTTACTCCAATTCATTTGCTCAAGTAACATTTTGAATAAATTGTACTTGTCAGAGTAGTTTTAATGAATCATACTTTTGACTTTTAGTCAAGTACTGGCATTGATGTTAAGAAGAAACATATATACATGCTGCTTGCTACTTTCATTTATCAAAAATTGCGTGCGCGATCTATTTTTAGATTTTCATTTTTGACTCCGCATCCGGCGCCGTTGCTTCAATCCACCGTGATTACCAAAGTGATGTTTGACATGAGAAAGTCACGTCACAAAGTCTTCTATTTGGTTTCGCGGGCCAATCAAAATGAAGCGTGACAGCCGTGCGCGTCTGGTGTTTCAATTACAGACTACGAAAAACAACAACTTTAACAGATAGCGTAGTTTTATCACTTACTAAATTTGGATATTTCAGCCCACTTCTAACTTGAGAAAACACCTTGCGTTAAGTTGCAGATGTTTTTGCTCCTTGGCTGTTTTGGGTGTGCATGTGGAAACATTAGCACTATTTTATAGTCACAAGTAACTGTAAAACATTCATCTTCTGCGGTATGTTCTATTCTCTCTCTCTCTCTCTCTCACACACACACACATGCACACACACACGCGCACACGCATGCACACACACACACACACACACGTACACACGTAACTCAAGTAATTATTTGGAGGATTACTTTTTACTTTTACGTGAGTCATATTTTCTAAAGTAAGAATACTCTTAATTGAGTACAATATTTGGCTACTTTACCCACCTCTGGTGGTGTGTTAAAAAGGATTTTTCCTCCCCGATCTGCTCGGCAAACGTTAAACCTATTAAATATTTACGATTGCAAATCCTTGTGTGTGTGGTCACCGCCGAGTCGGGCCGAGTCACAGACTCCGTGACATTAACGATAGCCAGTTAGAAAGTGACCCAAATAGAGGTTGTGTTTGCACTTTCCAAGGACAGCCTTGGTTAGATGTGAGGTGTGCTGTGTTGGTCAACTCGAGTACGCCACACACTATAAGAGCAGTAATCACAT
The DNA here is from genome assembly GCF_024500385.1 of Phyllopteryx taeniolatus. NCBI lineage: Eukaryota > Metazoa > Chordata > Actinopteri > Syngnathiformes > Syngnathidae > Phyllopteryx > Phyllopteryx taeniolatus. The sequence continues at coordinate 13,736,380 of NC_084510.1, forward strand.
GAAGTACTTGCCAATTTTTACCTCGACGTGTGGGGTCTCGGTTAAGATGTTTAAAATCGATACAGTATATGTGTAGCCTGCTTTAGTAACACATTTTCCTAAATAGCCTGCTCCAAAAAAACAACAACTAATAATTAGTAATTTCACACTATATAGGTGGACAGTTACTCCAGAGACCCAAATATTCATATTCAAACAATTGGAAAGTCCCTTTTCCGTAATATCTCCCCTTTAAGGTTATGTTGTTCATATAATACACCAAATGGAGAAGCAAAACTAAGTTCAACCCTCTGATATGGGGGAGTTGCTTCAATCTCTTCAGTGCAGACATCACATCACTGCAGTCTCATGCAGCGGGAGCTCCACTTTGATCAAAGCGTTGCTGCACTTTGTGCCTTTCGCTGATCTGATCATCCCCTGGCAAATGTTGCCTGTCACACTTAAATTGCGTAGTCTGAATTTTCCACAGTGAATGTTGTGTGATTCATTGATCATCAGATTAATTATACAGCGTGGAGACAAAAGCCAGTGTCAAATGTGACCTCCGGATCCATTTCTAGCACCTTCATCAGGGCCTATTGTGAGTGTGATTCCGCTTCCACCTTCTCATCCATCATCCGGGGAGACTTGCCCCAGGGTCCTCACTGGAGGGATGTAGAGCAGCTTTGTCATTGGAGCATTATGTTATCACCAAAACACAGCTACACAGCTGGCAGGACCCCATTTCGACAGGAAACTCCAAATATATATGCACATGAGATGGTCCTCAGTGTGCATATGTACACGTGAGACTGTTAATCAGTGTATTTTAATGCAAATGCTTTTTTTCCCAGAGACATGACAAGGACCGAATCTCATATGGCTCAGGAAGGATGAGCATGAAAGAATGAATGACCGTGGCTTGACATTAAATGATTTATTTATCTACATTGAAGATATTTTACAAAACATAATCCCTAAAGTATAAGGCAAGTAGTGCCATTGATTCAGGTTTAAGACTAACAACATTGTGTAGAAGCCTTCTCAACAGTTTCATTTATTTATGGCTGGGTTTGTACAACTTGTCCTCACTCATACTGTATTGAAATAACCTGGTGGCTCGGAGAGCACAAGGCAAGAAAAATAAGAGGGAGAAAAAGTGAGACAGCACAAAACACTGCAGAAATGTTTGAGGTTACCATGTTTCTAGAAGTGTGGCATCATTGCAATATATTTCTATAAAATTGTAAATTGTGTGTAGACAGTAGTAGACAATAGGTCTACACTATGATCTTCATCTTTTTGAAAACATGCAAGTTATAGAATGTTGTGCATTTAATTGAGTTGAATAAATACTTGATCTTTTAAAACTGAGTCAGGAATGTGGCACCCACAGATACGCACACAACTCTGTAAAACCCACTAATTATCAATAGTCCTGATTTCAACTTGTCATATGTACAAAGCACACCTGTTCCTGGAATCAAGTTCTTACATTTCAATTTCTAGACTGCCATGGGCAAGACTAAAAAGCTGTCAAAGATGTCAGGGACAAGATTGTAGACCCGTGCAAGGGTGGAATGGGTAAGAAAACCATCAGCAAAAGGCTTGGTGAGAAGTTGACAACTGTTAGAGTCATTATTTAAAAGAGAAAGATCCAAATTGACCAATAATTGCCCTCAGTCTGGAGTTTCATGCAAGATCTTCCCTTATGGAATGAGGATGATCATGAGAAAAGTAAGGGAACAGCCTGAAAGTCAGTCAGTTTTCCTTTAGGCCAGTCACTGCTGCTGAGATGCACAAGACCCTCAGACTTTTAGATTCCAGGAAATCGACAGGCCCAGACAACCTAGAGCCCCATTTTTTTATTGCTGATTTGATTTGATTTCATTGCTTTACCCTTTACGTCTATTTTCAATTTGTCTTTAGCGTCTGGTGAAATTCTTTGCATATGGAAATCTGCTTTTGTACTCCCCCTGTTAAAAAAAAAAAGAAAAAAAAAAGGTGGGTGGGGTGAAACAATTTCAAATAAAATAAATATTGAAGACTCTAAATTGCACGCAGGTATGAATGTGAGTGCGAATGGTTGTTTGTTTATATGTGCCCTGCGATTGGCTGGCGACCAGTTCAGGGTGTACCCCGCCTCTCGCCCCGAGATAGCTGGGATAGGCTCCAGCATGCCCGTGACCCTAGTGAGGATAAGCGGAACAGAAGATGAATGAATGAATGAACACAGCAAGAACATGATCAGAAGGCCATCCAAGTGTTCAATCAGATTACTGTACTCTGATGTCACCATCTACACCAGAGCTAAGCAAACTACGCCCCGCGGGCCACATGCGGCTCGTTATTCATTTCAATCCGGCCCACAAAATATTGGTACATAATCGCCCAAATCATATCAAAATCATGACTACATTCATTTGACCTTGTCCTGTAATGCCCAGTGGTTCCACCAGGTGGCGCAGTAGGCACAGTGATACATTGACTTGACTTTGGCTGCTCTGTTTTTACTCTGCTACTGCTCGGAACTCATCCTCAAAGAAAAGAAAAGTCGACAGTGAGTGCCGAGTGTTTAATAGAGAATAGACTACTAAATACTTTTTCACTTTTCACTCACTTTTTCAAAGGCTGTATGCCTTATTTTCCAAGACACCATTGCGGTTTTAAAGGAATACAACATCAGCCGTCACTTTTCTACCAAGGATGCTAATTATGCTAACAACCAATCAACGCAGGAACGCACGGCAATGGCTCACCGGTTCAAATCCATCTTGCAGGCTCAGCAAAACACCTTTATCTGACAAGCTGCCAGCCAAGATTCAGGCACAAAGGTTAGTTTTTTTGCTGGGAGTCAAACTAGCGAAGACCAGCAAGCCTCTTTCCCAAGGGGAGTGTCTGAAAGAATGCATGGTAGAGACAGCGAGTATTTTTTGTCCTGAGAGCAAGAACAAATTTGAAAACATTCGCTTATCACGCAGGACAGTGACTCGCCGTGTTGAGCTAATTGATGAAGACTTAGCTAACAAGCTAAACAAAAAAGCATAGTTATTTACATTGTATTCCTTGGCGCTGGATGAAAGTAATGACATAAACGATACCGCTCAGCTTTTAATTTGTATTATTATTAATTATTATTATTAATAATAATTTCGAGATAATGGAGGAGTTTTCGGCCATGGAATCCCTGAAGGGAAAAATGCGTGGAGAGGATTTGTATGACAGCGTGTCGGTGGTCATCAAGAGGCACCAGCTACCTTGGAGTACGCTTGCCAACATTACCACAGATGGATGGCCAAATCTGACTAGAAAAAACATCGGGCTGCTAAAAAGAATCCAAGAAAGGGTGAAAGAGGACAACCCTGTGCAGGAGGTAATTTTTCTACCCTGCATAATCCACCAGGAAGCGCTGTGTAAATTTGTACTGTAGCTCGACCATGTCGTAAAGCCACTTCGGCATCGTCAGTTTATTAAGTTTCTCGAAGAAACTGATGCTGATCACCAGGACTTGCATTACCACTCAAATGTCCGCTGGTTAAGTTTGGAGCAAGTGTCAAGTCTAATTTTTGGTGCAATTTGAGAAAGCTGAGCTGAGTGACACAGATTGGCTTTGTGATTTAGCTTTTGCTGTGGACATACTGACACACATGAATGAGCTGAACGTGGAGCTACAAGGGAAAGACCAGTTTGTGCATGAAATTTAGACAAACATCAGAGTCTTCAAAACCAAGCTAGCTTTATTCTCAAACCAAATGTCAAACAACACTGGCTATGCTGAAAGAGGCTCCTCGATGTGAGAAAATACAGGAAATCACTCGATGACCTGCATGGAGAATCCTGCCATGGGTTCCCTGATTTTGGAAAAATTTACAAGTCACTTCAGCTGGTGTCATGTCCCCTCACACAAGACCCTGAAACAGCGCCACAGGAGCTGCACTTGGAACTGATTGATCTCCAATGTAATACTGTCTTAAAAGAGAAGTTCAACTCTCTTAAACTGGGTGAGTTTTGTGCTTCATTATGAGCAGACAAATTTCCCAAAATCCGGAAGATGGCACAGAGGATGCTGGTGTTGTTTGGCTCTACATATGTGTGTGAACAGACCTTTAGTGTGATGAACACCAACAAAGCCTCCTACAGATCCCAGCTGAGTGATGAACACCTCAGATCTGTTCTGAGAATTGCCACAACAAAACTAACACCAGACTTTAATGCATTGGCAAAAAAAGGTGATCAACAACACTGTTCTCATTAAAAGTAAATGTAAGTATTAATACTACAATGCTTTTTTTTAAATGTCTGATGTGTAAGCATCTGGTCCTGGCTTGGCCCGCTTGTCAAATTTTAAAAGCCAACGTGGCCCCTGAGCCAAAACGTTTGCCAACCCCTGATCTACACTGTCGTATTCTGATGTATTAATCACCACAATTGATTTTGGGGGGCATTTTGGCTTGGTAACAGCACCCACACACATTCTGTGTGCTTTACATCACAAGTATATCTGCTTGGTGTATAAGAATCTAAATGACATGAGAGAGAAAAGTACTGAGGACATCTTGACTAAATGATGCAGACTTATTTTTATTATTTTTTTTGTGGTACTCGCAGATGGTCTTCCGAAAGTGATGTCAATCTATTGTTTCATATTTCATCATGCCTTATACAACGTTTCAGACTCAACTTCAAGGTTTGTAGGCATTCAATCATAATGTTTCAAAGTCAAGAAACGGAATCCTCTGCAAAACCTACTGGAAAGTCTCATATCTTCGTTTGTTATTGACATCGCCTCAAGCCCTCCTTGTGCTAGGGAAGAAATATTTGTAAAACTGGAAACTGAGAGGAAGGTTGTGTTTGAAATGTGAATTTAACTACCTCCAGCAAGTCCTCTTTGAAGTCTTGTCAGTGCATTTGCAGGGAATTGCAATTAGCTGCTGAAATAGTGCACCCGGTTGAAGGTGAAGATGTTCCAGCATTGTTCCATCATGTTTGAGCTTCATTAAAAAAACAACAACAACATGAGTGGTTAAGGTCAAGTGAAAGACTTACATTGGCAGCTCATTTCTGTGAAGCCTTAATGTGAAAGTGTGGAGGGTTCCTGAAAGAGAAAACATTGTGATATCAACCTACAGTACCTTGTCATGCTTTACTTGCCACAACACAGTGAACATTTGAGGATAAAGCATTTTCACGCGCATTACCACCTGTGTTCAAATAATCAGATCGTGGGCTCAAGTGCTTGAGGCCAAGTGATGTTCGGGTTCAGACAAGGAAAAGTCTACTTTTACACTTCTTCGACCTACTTTCCTGCTCCTGTCTCAATAGCACATTTTAATCACAGCAGGCTCCCACACATCCATATTCTGCTGTCTTTTATAACACCTACAGTGTTTGAGACTCTATGACAATGTTGAATGTGGACTCCCATCACCCCCGCACTTCAGCAAACACTCACCACATGTGCTGTATGATAACACCACTATGTACACAGAGGGGTTCACTCTCTGGCACAAGATTGTGCTTTTGCATTGGTATCTGTGTGCAAATTAAAATGTGCATTTGAGTATTGATCTATTTCTTCCTACTGTCCATATATAAAGAGTACACTGCATCCCAAGCAAATGCCAAATACAGTATAAACCTTTTCATTTTTTTCTACCTACTCAGTAGTAAATACTCATTGTCTGATGATGACCTTCCAAATCTAGCAGAATAACACATGAAACTTCATAAAAAAACTCACATTTTTATTAAGGAACCACCAGTTGGTTCAAGAAAAATAGACAAACCTGTCTGATTAACTGCTTTTTTCTGTTACAGTATTTAGCCACAGGGCCGTGAAAAAGTATTGGCCCCCTTCTCGAATTCTTATATTTTTGCATAGTTTCCCCACTTTGATGTTTAAGATAATCAAACAACTGTAAATATCAGAAAAATATAACTCAAGTGAAAATAAAATGCGGTTTTTAATGGTGATCTATTTAAGGAAAAAACTATTCAAAGTTACCTGGCCCTGTGTGAAGAAGTGATTAACCCCCTTTTTTCATCATGAATTAATTGTGGCTAACCAAAATTATGGGTTAATTTTCACTGATTACACCCAAGCCTGATAACCTCCAGCCCTGTTCAATCAAGTAATCACTTAATCAGAATCTGTCCAGACAAAATCAAGTCCGACAAAAGATCTAAAAAAGCAGCAACAAAATGACATAATCAAAAGAAATTCCAGAACCGTCGAGAAATAATGTAATTGACATCTATCAGTCTGGAAAGGGTTACAAAAGCCATTTCTAAAACTTTAGGATTCCAGCGAACCATAGGGAGAGCAATTATCCTCACATGGAGAAAACGTGGAAAAGTGGTGAGCCTTCCCAGGAGTGGCCGTCTAACAAAGATTACCCCAAGAGAACAGCAATGACTCATCCAGGAGGGTACAAAGGAATTCAGGACTTCTAAAGAACTGCAGGCCTCCCTTCCTTCCCTCAGTTAAGGTCAGTGTTCATGACACAACAATAAAGATGAGACTGGGCAAAAATGGCATCCATGGCAGAGTTCCAAGGCGACTAAAAAGAACATAAAGGCTGATTTTACTTTTGCAAAAAAAAAAACATCTGAATGATTCCCAAGACCTTTGGCAGAATATTATATGGACTGACGAGATGAAAGTTGAGCTTTTCGGAAGGTGTGTGTGTGGGGGCTGTTTTGCTCCTTCAGGACCTGGACAACTTGCTGTGATTGATGGAACCATGAATTCTGCTCTTTAACAGAAAATCCCAGAGGAGAATGTTCAGCCATCAGTTTGTGATCTCAAGCTGAAGCGCACTTGTGTTCTGCAGCGGGATAACGATCCAAAACATACCAGCAAGTCAACTTTTGAATGTCTTAAAAAAACAAAATGAAGCCTAGTCAAAGCCCAGACTTGAATCCGATTGAAAAGCAGTGGCATGACCATAAAAAGGCCGTTTGTGCTGGAAAACCCTCCATTTTGGCTGAATTCAAACAATTCCGCAAGCAAGAGTTGGCCAAAATATCTCCACAGAGATGTGAAAGACTCATTGCCAGTAACAGAAAACACTTGATTTCAGTTGCTGAGGATGGCCCAACCAGTTATTAGGCTGATGGGGCCATTACCTTTTCACATAGGTCCAGGTAACTGAGTCGTTTGTTTTCCTTAACAAATCAAATCACCATTTAAAAACTGCATTTTAAGTTCACTTGGGTTATATTTGTCTGATATTTACATGTTTGATGATCTTAAACATTAAAGTAGGGAAACTATGCAACTATATAAGAATTGTGAAGGGGACCAATACTTTTTCACGGCACAGTACATGAGAAGGGCCTCTCTTCGCCACACTGCCAATTGTAGACATTGTGCAAACATCTTTCCCCTCGCTATGTTTCACTTTGATTTTTGAGAGTGCTATGTCAAGAAACAAACCCTTATAGTAGCCACACCTTTTAGTTGTGCTAACAATGCTAAAGGTCATGCTCAAAGCAGCTTTACAATCTACACACAGAATAAGAAAAAGAAAACAAAACAAAATAAAAAAAACAACAACCAAACTTTGGATGGCAATATATGACACATTTTTAGTAGTGCTAGGCACAGTCCATGCCGATGGTTAGTTGAAATATTAAATATCTCTATATTATATTATAAATAAGTTAATTATCTCTTTTGCATGTTCATTTAGATTTAGAATTAGGATTCCTGCCCTGTAGAACTGTAACTGTAGCATGGCTATCCATCCATTCATTTTCTGAGCCGCTTATCCTTACAAGGGTCGCGGGAGTGCTGGAGCCTATCCCAGGTATCATTGGGCAGGAGGCGGGGTACACCATGAACTGGTTGCCAGCCAATCGCAGGGCACACATAAACAAACAACCATTCGCACTCACATTCACACCTACGGGCAATTTAGAGTCCTCAATCAACCTACCATGCATGTTTTCGGGATGTGGGAGGAAACCGGAGTGCCCGGAGAAAACCCACGCAGGCACGGGGAGAACATGCAAACTCCACACAGGCGGGGCCGGAGATAGAACCCCGGTCCTCAGAACTGTGAGGCAGACGCTCTAACCAGTCGTCCACCGTGCCGCCGTAGCATGGCTAAACTTACTCGTAAAGTACAGATGAAGAAATATGAAGACACCAGGGACTTTGGGGGAGTGAAGCTGGAGTTGGCTAAAAGTGGCAACCCCTTGCTTCATTGCACACTGCTGATTTTAAGGACTAATGTCAGGCTGCACTACACAGGTTGCTTGGGCCGCAGTGAGATGAATTAGAAATGAGACTCAGGCATCAGACTGAAGGATCTGCTGATCGGGCCAAAAGCGCCTTTCAGAGGCCAGGATGAGGACTGAGTTTTTTTAAAAAGATTAACCATAGCCGGCACGGTGATCAAATGGTTAGCACATCTGCCTCACAGTTCTGGGGACCGGGGTTCAAATCCCAGCCCCGCCTATGTGGAGTTTTGCATGCCTGGGTGGGTTTTCTCCGGGCACTCCGGTTTCTTCCCACATCCCAAAAACATGCGTGGTAGGTTGATTGAGGACTCTAAATTGCCCGGAGGTGTGAATATGGGTGCGAATGGTTGTTTGTTTCTATGTGCCCTGCGATTGGCTGGCGACCGGTTCAGCGTGTACACCGCATCCCGCCCGAAGATAGCTGGGATAGGCTCCAGCAGCCCGCGACCCTAGTGAGGATAAGCGGTAAAGAAAATGGATGGATGGATGGAGAATTAACCATATTGCACCTAAGTGAAAGTCCGTGATATCCTATCCTCGGTCTGTTTTTCACCACCTATCCCAACGATATTAAATAGAGATAGTGATTATATTTGTAGAAGGATGATGAGGATTGAGATGCCAGGCATGAGAGCTAGAGGAAGACCAAAGAGAAGGTTGATGGATGTCGTGAGTGAAGACATGAGGGCAGTTGCTGTTAGAGAGGAGGATGCAGGAGATAGGCTTACATGGAAAAGGATGACATGCCGTGGCGACCCCTGACGGGACAAGCCAAAAAGAAAAGACTATCTTCATCGGAATCAGGCCCTTTCCAAATGTGTATAAAAAACTGATACGTACCCGAGATCTGCAAATTGCGAGTGCAGCAAAAACGTTGCGATGTTGATCTCATCTACGTAAATGCACCAATTAACAACAGTTAAATTGAGTTTGAAATACAACGTTAAAAGAGTCCAGTGCAATAAATACAATCAATCATAATCTCAGTTGTTGTTCATTTTACTTTTATAAGGTGTGAATACTTTTTTTAGTGTTATGATTTGTGAAAAAAACCCATCTCTGCCAGAAGATCAAAATGTTCAGAACATTGTTATTGTTAGATTGAATATATAAAAGTTTTCTCAATGCTTTGACAAACTGAAAAGGAAAAGTCTGACTAAAAAAAGCTTAGAAGCTCATCAAGATGAATGTCATGTTTTCTTTCAAGCAGTTTGTGTTTTTTAACGAGCAGATGGGAGACGACTCGAGTGCGAATCTCCCAATTGAGGCAGCGTGACAACGTTTCCAAAAGGAAACGCATGCTCATTCCAAAAATTCTCAACATGTTGTAATTATGTTTCATGACTCAGTCGCGTGCTGACAGTTCCAGCAACTGGATTAATTGTAGCTAGCCTGCAATAATTGGATGTGTGTGTGTGTGTGTTTGTGTAGGTGTGTGTGTGTGTTTGTGTGTATAACACTGAGAGATGTGTCCCTTAACAATTACATGACAAGAAAGGTATTGCTCCTTAATAGTTTTTCAAAAGATAAAATCAGAAATTGTTGAAAAAAAAAAAAGAAAAAGGAAGAGCAAGTTCTGAAATTTAAGGAACACATTTGTGTTGTGTATTAACAAATTATCAGGGCTAATTATAATACAGTGGTAGCAGCGAAGTGTAACATCCAGGAAGTATTAACTTTTTGTGTTTTTGTGATCCTAACAGTATCAGTGCTGACAGAGAAAATAATGTGATGATACCCATGGAATGGAAAGATGAACTCATAAAATAGTTTATTTTTATTGATCATTTTAATATGAGCAATATTATTGATCAAATATCAATTGCATGCGCACATTATTTTGACCAAGCAACTCCTATTCCTAACGTAATGTAGCTGAAAGTATAATGATCAATGACTGCCAACAAATTTGTGTCTGTCAAGTGTCTTGTAAGGTCAGGGGTTTTACTTTATTTTAGTTTAATCATACAGTTATTACGTGTGCAAGTGTCCACGGTCCTCTGCAATTTTTTCCACACCTCAGCGATCCTTTCATAGTATTTATAAAATGAAGAATTAAGATTCAGCAGGAAATACGAGGGCTACAGTAATCTGACTCCTGATAGATCAGTGAATGTGTCTGCATACTTTATAACAAGAGAACTGGTGCAGCAAATCTGACACTGCGGTTGACTGTATTGGCTTTAGGAAGTACAGTACTCAGTTTGACATTGACAGTGTTATAAAGTGGCACATCAGTGTAAAATGAAAACCTATTTTTTCCTCAAGGATGCCAGCTGACAATCTCTCCCATCTTTAGAATTATAGTTTACATTCATGTTGCAGAAGTTCAAAATCAATCATTTAATCTAGAGGGGTCCAGTTTCAGTGCCAAACAAATATTGTAAAATTTTATTTTAGATTAAGTTAAATTAATTTAATTAAATATTAAATTAAATTGTATTTTATTCATCAATAGTGTCTAATATCTGACAAACTAGCAGTGGGCATTATTTGTATCAGTAAACACATTTTCTGTTTAGTTCTCCTTGCTCATAATTAATTCTTAATGGCTACAGACACAACAAAACAATTCTACTCACTTTTAACACAGTATGCAAATGGTTTGGGCCATCAAACCATTTGCATACTGTTTGGGCTTTGGTGTTGTTTTTGTTGTAGTTATTTTGACTCCGTAGAACAGTAAATAGAAGGACAGATACAGTAGCAGGATTACACACGCACAAAACAACAACAACCATGAGCTGTAATCTATCCCAACTGATTTAGGGGGAGTAGCGGGGTACACCCTGGATTGGTCGGCTGCCAATCGCAGGACATATACAGTAGACAAACAAGCATTCATACTCACATTCACACCTACAGTCTAGACAAGTTTGAGTGTTTTTGGAATGTGGGAGAAGCCAAAGTACCCATAGTCAACCCACGCAGCACGGTGAAGACATCCAAACTCCACACAGGAAGGCTGGAGTCAAGTTTCGAACCCTGATCCTCAGAAAAAAAAAGAGGCAGAAGTGCTAACCACTTGACCACTGTGCTACCATACCAAAAAGTATTTCACAACACTTTTGGGAGTGGTTGCATGATCCAAGAAACAACTAATGTTTTGGTGAGGATCGGCATAAAGATGTGGATCCAGGAATTTGTTTTCACAGTTTGAGTCACGATAGCATCAACGGAAACATCCGCCCCCCAGAATCATAATGGCACTGCCTGTTTGTTTGTCATCCTTCATGAACCAGGAATTGCCTGTCAACAAACAAATTTCAACCAAATACGAAACGACACCACCTTGGCACATCATATCATGCAGGAGTGCGTGGCAAACTGCACACAGTGGCAAACTCCTATTTTTGCTGTGTTCTAACAGTATGTAATCTTTTGATGATAGCTAATCAGTCGATGGCTAGCTAGCAAGCAGCTCGGGCAAAAACAGATGACAAAAATGCAAACCACCACTCACAGACGAACCAATATACAATACAACCTTTGGCTTAGAGTCATATCAAGGACAAAGAAAAGGGTGGTTGAAACCCTGCCAAAATAAAACCAGTAAGGAAATTTACATTTTAAGCGAGACAGATTTTTTATTTTATTATTATTATTATTATTATTATTATTGTTGTAAATTCATGAGGGCATGGCATGTATTAAGAGTCTAATACAAGCCATGCCCCAATCATGTCATCCACTTAAAGGAAATTTGTGTTTGTCGATGTGCCACATACACACTGCTTTTATTGTTGAGAGCGTAATCCAATCAAATGCAACTCTAGGAAGCAGGTCCATTTTACTCGTCAATCAGCAGTAGCCGGATGTGATTACGGGTCCGTAGTGGGAGGGTGCATACCTCCGTGTGCGGTGGAATTTAATGCCCCACCATGCTCATTCATTTCTATTGCAAGGGGAGCTACTGTGCAAACTTTTAATGACTCAAGGAGGAAACAGGTTTGCATCCAAACCGGACGTTGTGTCATAAAATCAGACAACAGAAATAAACCAAAAAAATGTATTCATCATTAACTATATACTATTTATCCTTCTCATCTAAAAATAGAAATAACATATTTTAACATATCCATCCATCCATTTTCTGAGCCGCTTCTCCTCACTAGGGTCGCGGGCGTGCTGGAGCCCATCCCAGCTATCATCGGGCAGGAGGCGGGGTACACCCTGAACTGGTTGCCAGCCAATCGCAGTATTTTAACATATTTTTATTATATTTCATTTTCATTATTTAATCAAATTTTAATTTATGTAGTTTTTGATTTCTAAATCAAAGTGACTCAGCGGAGCAGTAGGGCGGCGCCCTAGGACCCTCAATTGACCAGTCACCATTGGTTCTGCGAGATTGTTTTTTCTTTTTTTAATCTATTTATTTAAAAAAAAAATGAAGAATAGGTGCCTTGGCTCAATAAAGGTCTGAAAACTCTGCATTGGAAAAACATTTTTTTAATGACTTGGAGGAAAGGAAGTGGAGGACCCGAGTGCAGGGAAACAGGGACGCAAGGTAGGAGTCTCCAAAATGATATTTAATTCCAAAACAAAGGCAAACAAGGATCATGGAAAAAGCTAACTAAACAAAGACCCAAAACTGATACTCAAAGTGACAAAGAAACACTTGAGTAAACCGAAAACTGGAAACAAGACATGACTAGTGCTATAACTGAGCGTCACTACTGGCGACTACGACATGTGACAATGACAGTGAACTGACAAGAACTGAAAGAAACCCTCCATCCATCCATCCATTTTCTGAGCTGCTTCTCCTCACTAGGGTCACGGGCGTGCTGGAGCCTATCCCAGCTATCATCGGGCAGGAGGCGGGGTACAACCTGAACTGGTTGCCAGCCAATCGCAGGGCACATAGAAACAGACAACCATTCGCACTCACAGTCATGCCTATGGGCAATTTAGAGTCTCCAATTAATGCATGTTTTTGGGATGTGGGAGGAAACCGGAGTGCCCGGAGAAAACCCACGCAGGCACGGGGAGAACATGCAAACTCCACACAGGCGGGGCCGGGGATTGAACCCGGGTCCTCAGAACTGTGAGGCTGACGCTCTAACCAGTCGGCCAACGTGCCGCCCTGAAAGAAACCAGGGAACTAAATACAAACAAATTGATGAGACAACGAGGAACACCTGGACATGACGAGTGGCTGGAGGTAGGTTGACGAGAACAGGTGGACACAATACTAAATGTGCACACAATACATGAAAAACATGGGACACAGGAAAACATGAAACAAAACCAAACACAATTCAAACCAAAACATAGACCATGACAATATTCAATTGAATACACTACAAAGACAAACGATCAACTTCATTACTTTTTTTGCAAGTATTCATTCATTTTGAATTTGATGTCTGCAACACATTCCAAAAATGCTGGGACATGGGCATGTTTACCACTGTGCTACATCACTTTGCCTTTTAACGACACTCAATAAGCGTTTAGGAACTGAGGAGACGAATATCCTTTACACAATGATGCCTGTTTTTAATGCAGTGCTGCCTCAGGGATTGAAGGTCACGGGCATTTAATGTTGGCTTTTGGCCTTGCCACTTACATGCAGAGATTTCTCCAGATTCTCTCAATCTTTTGATGATATTATGGACTGTAGATGATGAAATCCCTAAATTCCTTGCAACTGTATGTTGAGAAATTTTGTTCTTGAACTGTTGGCTATTTGCTCACTCAGTTGTTTACAAAGTGGTAACCTCGCCTCATCCTTGCTTGTGAACAATTGAGGCTTTTGGGGACGCTCCTTTAATTCTCAAATCATGACACTCACCTGTTTCCACTTAATCTTAATCACCTGTGGAATGTTCCAAACAGGTGTTTTTTGAGCATTCCTCAACTTTCTTAGTCATTTGTTGCCCATGTCACCGCTGAAATGTGTTTGAGGCATCAAATTCAAAATGAGAGAATATTTGCAAAAAAATAATAACGTTCATTTTGAATTTTAAATATCGTGTCTTTGTAGTGTATTCAATTCAATATAGGTTGAAAAGCTTTGCTAATCACTGTATTGTATTTATTTACATTTTACACAACATCCAAACTTCATTGGAAATGGGGTTTGCAGACACAAGGTTTGCACATACACACACATTCACGGAGATGGAGTTATCTACAAAAATGTAGTGCTTAAGTTTTCTGCAAGCCTCTGGCCAATTGAGATAATCGATAAAGCTGCTTTTATGTTTAGTGCCCCTGGAGGAAAGATGTCATTGCAAGAGATTTGCTACGTGTTGTTTGTTTCTTGGAGTGTATTCATTACTTAAATCAATTCAAAGCATAATCAGGATAAATTAGTCTTGCCACATTGGTCCCTTGTCTCATATACTTAGGTTTCCAGCACTTAGTCGAATCAATAAATACATCAGCTGTCGTAGATTGTATGCGGTCACACTATCATTGATCCCTGTGTTTGTGTTTTAATAATCATACCTCACATTTTTAATTCAAGGTACACTAACCATTCCTACAATTTGTACCATGCTGCCTTCAGCTGTTCAAGAGAATCTCTCAACTGTGGACAGCCAAGTGGCAGACGGTGCTAAAATACAGGCGGACAGTGAACACAGCACGGTTGCTCTGCAGGACCTGGCTCCAGAGAGATAAGCACATACATACACACACAGACGCACGCACACACGCACACACACACACACACACACGCACTCACGCACGCACGCATGCACACACACACACACACACACACGCACGCACACCAAGCATGCTGTTCATGCATGGATGGATAACCATAAAGCTCACTCATTGACACATCTAGCAGGCAAACAGGTAGACAACACTTGTCACTCATGGGTGTCACTCTCAGAAGGAAATGACAGTAAAAGAAAATGTGAATAAGCTACACATGCATATTACAGGCGCATGTGGAAAACAAGAATGTGGGGTCTCTGCGGACAGATTGACAAACTCAATTACCAATGGACATTATTTTGAGACTTCTCTTAAATTGGTGTGTGGCTCCTGGGTGAATGAACTGCTAAAAGGATTATGTAACATGACAGCGCTGAAGGTTGTGACATGAAAATAATGGTCATAAAAGCTCACCTATAGCTCCATTTTGGTTGAGAGTGTATAAATCTACTGTATATGAATGTGTGCATATTGCCTGCAAATGCAAACTGCTTTATTATCACTTGGACTATTTTTTTGGGATGATATAAACTTCTATATTCATCCCACTCATGAAGACCATTCTATACATTTGAATTTGATACTATTATTATACACATGTACATATACAGTACACACACAGCAGGAGCATTCAAAATCATTTAACTCCTTGCGTAATGTGTGTAATTTGCTGCTGCCATCATGTGTTACATCAATGAAGATTAATGAGTCTGTCCCAAAAGAAGCCAAGCCATGATTACCTCCACTGAGTTCCACAGATGAGTTTGGGATCATGAGCAGAGCCTTTATTTCTCCAAACTTTGGCCGTCTCATTACTTTAGTAAAGATTAATTTTGTCTCATCCATCCTTAAAACTTTAAGGGTCAGCTCTGTACGTTTTGGCAAATTCCAGCCTGGCCTTCCCATTCTTCTTGCTAATGAGGGCTTTTCAATGTCTAGTGTAACCTCTGTACTTGTGCTCATGAGGTTTTCTGTGAACAGTATGTTGTAATACCATTACTCTTGCCTTCGGCAGGTTGTTTCCGGTGTCAGAAACAGTTCTTTTCAGGTCTTTCTTTACAGCTCTCACAACATTTCTGTCGTCAACTGCTGTTGTTTTAGTTGATCTATCGCTTTGTTTATTTGGTTATAGTATATATGGCCAATGTTTGTGTAATGGCTCTGATTAAGCTTCCATCTTCTGCGACCGTCACAAGCCTCTGTATTTCATGTTGGTTACACCTCAAACTCTATGTAGTCTGCACGAGCAAAACCCAAATCTGAAACTGAGCGTAGACATTCTGCAGTACTTATTGTTTTGAAAAACAACGACATACAACCTGTCAGTTACAGTTTCCAATACTTTTGGTAGCTTCATTTTTTAGGATGCTGCTGATGGGAAGCGACTGCCCGAAACAAATGTTCATTGTATTATGTGCAATGGCAATAAAGGATAGAAAGGTTGGCAAACTTGTGCTCAAGGGCCAAATTTATTTTTTTTTAAATGGACAGATGGGCCAAGTCTTTTGTAGATGTGTTAAAAAAAAGTTGAAATGCATCTGAAAAATAGTTTATTTGAATAATGAAGTAATAATTCAATGTTGCTTTTAATTGTATTATTTATGAATAATTGTATTATATTTAATTAATTATTTAATAGAACATTAAAATATACATCTAAGAATGTTTATTTCTACTATCAAAATATAACTAAACTAATATTTAGCAAGAGAAATTAATTTTTAAAAGTATATATAAAATTTAACTAACAAAATATGGTTTAAAAAAACTGCTTCATAAATGCAACAAATATTGTATAGATATTAAAATCTTTGTGGCTTGCCCACCCCTGATCTATTTCTTATGATTTTTACATGTACAAATGTTGAATTATAGGATAGGAGGCATATAGAGTGGGTACGGAGAGTATTCAGACCCCTTAAAAATTTCAGTCTTTGTTATATTGCAGCCATTTGCTAAAATCATTTAAGTTCATTTTTTTCCTCATTATTGTCCAGACAGCACCCCATATTGACAGAAAAAAAAAATATTTATTAAAAAAGAAAAACTGAAATAACCCACAGCCATAAGTATTCAGACCCTTTGCTCAGTATTTAGTAGAAGCACCCTTTTGAGCTAATACAGCCAGGAGTCTTTTTGGGAATGATGTAACAGGTTTTTCACACCGGGATTTGGGGATCCTCTGCCATTCCTCCTTGCAGACCCTCTCCAGTTCTGTCAGGTTGGATGGTGAACGTTGGTGGACAGCCATTTTCAGGTCTCTCCAGAGATGCTCAATTGGGTTTAAGTCAGGGCTCTGGCTTCTAGAACTTTCTCCCATCTCCCGACTGAATCTCTGGAGCTCAGCCACAGTGATCTTTGGGTTCTTCTTTAACTCTCTCATCAAGGCTCTTCTCTCCCGATTGCTCAGTTTGGCTGGACGGCCAGCTCCAGGAAGGGTTCTCGTCATCCCAAATGTCTTCCATTTAAGGATTATCGAAGCCACTCTGCTCTTAGGAACCTTAAGTGCAGCAGATTTTTTTTTTTTGAAACCTTGGCCAGATCTGTGCCTTGCCAAAATTCTGTCTCTGAGCTCTTCAGGCAATTCCTTTGACCTCATGATTCTCATTTGAATTTGACATGCACTGTGAGCTGTAAGGTCTTATAGAGACAGGTGTGTGGCTTTCCTCATCAAGTCCAATCAGTATAATCAAACATAGCTAGACTCCAATGAAGGCGTAGAACCATTTCAAGGATGATCAGAAGAAATGGACAGCAGCAGAGTTAAATATATGTCACAGCAAAGGGTCTGAATACCTATTTTTCATTTCTAATAAATATGCAAAAATTTCAACAATTCCGTTTTTTTTCTGTCAATATGGGGTGCTGTATGTACATTAATGAGGAAAAAAATGAACTTAAATGATTTTAGCAAATGGCTACAATATAACCAAGAGTGAAACATTTAAGGGGGTCTGAATACTTTCCGTACCCACTGAAAGGGAAACATCTCAAATAGTCAGCTCATTGCATCCATGCAAGAGTTAACACTTGGATGTTCCTGTATGTTGTAAAGTGTAGTTAATGTTTGGCTGATTTATAAGCTGCCCACATGTCGATGTGGATGCTACGTGGCTTTGGGCCAAAATTGTCTTGTTATATAACGCTGTCAGCAACGAGCTGAGCAACAACAGGTTACAGCTGCCAGCCGAGGCCAACAAGATGAATTCATGTCAGAATGACTTCCTCATTCTGCCCTCTAGCAAGGTTGCAGAATGGCAGTGTGGTTAACTGAGCCCGAGGTCCACAAGTGTCCACGTGAACACTGTCAGCTTTTACCTGAAGGATGATCACTTTCGATGAAATAACAGCATCTTTACATATAATACTGATTTTTCAATCACCAGTACCACCTCAGCTCTATTGGGCTCGGCTACGTTTGCGGCTATCCTGTCTCATGGATCACATCAGTTGGATCGATACATGCAAACAAACAACGACCAGTGGAGGAGAATGGCGACAATTGAGTAAAATACTGCAGTGTCCACAGCTCAAGCACAACAACAATGTAATCTAACTTTGTCTGTGATGTTTTTTGGCGGGCATTCCTAGCCATGCATCCGTAGCTGGAAGAGGGGGATTAATTCTGTGCATAAAACATACAAATCAACACAGCAACTTCAGGCACATTTGTCATGCAGACCTTTTTATTGTTAACTTGCATGCTAAACACAGGAGCAGCTGGGCTAATTTACCTCTCCTCATCAGTCAGGAAAACAACTGAGAAGAACCATGTGCAACGAGAGGAAACGACAACATTAAAACCATCCATCCATCCATCCATCCATTTTCTGAACCGCTTATCCTCACTAGGGTCACGGGCGTGCTGGAGCTTATCCCAGCTATCTTCAGGCAAGAGGCAGGGTACACCCTGAACTGGTCGCCAGCCAATCACAGGGCACATATAAAGAAACAACCATTCACACTCACATTCACACCTGCGGGCAAGAAAAAGGAATTGCTGGTAAAATTAATAGTTCCATATTCTCATATCTCACAATAACAGTGTGATAACAAATCTGTTATGACAAAAGATATATATATATATATATATATATATATATATATATATATTCTTTTATTATATTTTTCCACATTTTCTGTGTGATTTTTATTACTTCAATAGTGTTCTCGTGTGACTTTTTTCAAATGTAGCTCTACAAGCCTCCCTTTTCTCTCAAGGAAAAGATAACTGTGTGAATAGGTCTTTCTTTCTTCTTTCCTTATCTCCCTCCAATTTTATTTTAACTGTGCGTTTGTTCTTCATCTGTTCTTCAGAGACGGGGAGAAATGCGAAGCAACTACAGGTTCCTCTCTTGATTTTGTCTCTCTCTGCAAAGATTTCTTTCTTTCTTGTAATAAAAACCCACAAAGACAAGATTGGTTCCTTACTTATTCTGTCAGAAAAACATTTGCCAAAACATATGAAATAGGAAGTAATATATCCAACATTTTTACTTATGCAAACTGAGATCAGCCATTAAGCTGTTCTTAATGGGTGACGTTATATTCTCTGCTGTCTTTAGAGGAGGATGACTCTCATAAGACTTTTTGCAGGCATCCAGTGGGAGAAATAGAGATATGCCCAAAGCTGAGGAAGTTATATTCAATAATGGCCCATTGAGAGCTATAGTATTAACAATGATGCAATTACCACCGTCTGGAATATGAACGACGGTACCGTCAACAACCTAGCTATGGCAGTAATTCTCAATTTAACATTGTGTTTATTAGGTTAGATCAGGCGGCACGGTGGCCGACTGGTTAGAGCGTCAGCCTCACAGTTCTGAGGTGCGGGGTTCAATCCCCGTCCCCGCCTGTGTGGAGTTTGCACGTTCTCCCCGTGCCTGCGTGGGTTTTCTCCGGGCACTCCGGTTTCCTCCCACATCCCAAAAACATGCATTAATTGGAGACTCTAAATTGCCTGTAGGTGTGAATGTGAGTGCGAATGGTTGTTTGTTTCTATGTGCCCTGCGATTGGCTGGCAACCAGTTCAGGGTGTACCCCGCCTCCTGCCCGATGACGGCTGGGATAGGCTCCAGGACGCCCGCGACCCTAGTGAGGAGAAGCGGCTCAGAAAATGGATGGATGGATGGAAGGTTAGATCAGCCGATGGCGGCAAAAAGTCGAACTTCATTCCCTCCCTGCCACTGTGATTTAGTTAGCCTTGAACACAATGCCTATGCGGGCCCGTTCAAAGAGAGCGTACAAAGGAAAGTGGGCTGAGGAGATCAAACTAACTGTAACAAATGGTGCGCTGGCAGCAACTGGGCAGACGGCCCCAAGGCACGTGTGGCAAAAGATAGATGGACGTTAATGGAGATGCTTGCATGAGACGAGGGAATTGGATTTTTATCAAACTAAAGACGACGGATGGCCACATACGAAATTTTCTCATCACTGTGGCTCGCAGCTCTGTCAGAGAGCTACTTGGAAAGAAGGCCATCTTGTCACATTTAACCGACAAGAAGGAAAGACACGTTGGAAAGTGGAACAAGAACCGGGTGGCCTACTGTAAAAGCCCATGGGATGCTCTCGGATGAGACAGTTGCTGCATTCAGTCTTAATCCTATCTGGTTAGCATATAACTATGCTAGATTTTAATCTTGAGTGATTTGATATGTTGGTTAATTGAGGCAGCCAACATGGGATTTCATCCATAGACAGCTCTCCAGGTGAAAGAATCCATGAAATGTTGATGCAAATCAAGATACAAATTCAGATAGAGCAATTGTTTTTCTTTTTTTTGCCACTTGAGTGAGAATATATCCTCCTCCCTCCATCTATTCCTGACCTAACATCTTATGTCACATCAAAAGTAGCCTTTTTAACTAAGAATTGGGCAGACAAACAATTTTTTTTTTTTCCTCTTTCCAGTTTGGACTTGATCCCACATCATTATGTAGCGACTGTTGCAGTTATTATAGAACCATTATCCTTCTCAGAATACAAATGGCAGTTTTGTCTGTCAATTCTTAACATCTTGTCCATTTCTTCCTAACCCAGAAAGAAACCAGTTAATCAATGTGCTCCATTTTGTTTCCCTTGAAAGAAACTGAATTATTTGATTTCTCTTTTCGGGTGGCACGGTGAACAACTAGTTAGCACATCTGCCTCAGCGTTCTGTGGTCGTGGGTTCAAAGCCAGGTCCCGGCTTTGAATTTCCTTGTTTTTATTTCGCACAAATGTGATATATCTTTGGGATGGTCATCTCGTTACATCTGCTTCGCCTGCCCTTCCCCTGAAACAGGAGCCGATCATATTGTAGCATGGTGTGTCCTGCCTGGAAACTATGTGGGAATCCTAATAACACTCCAAAAACAAGCATGGTAGGTTAATTGAAGACTCGAATTGTTTTTAGGTGTGGATGGTTGCTTGTTTTTATGTGGCCTGCAATTGGCAAGTTAGCTGGGAAAGGCACCAGCACACCCGCAACCCTAGAAAGGATAAGCATTACAGCGAATGGATGGATGATGGTAGAATCTTATGTCATTCTGCTCACCAACAAATGAGCAGGCGAACAGACTTTTCACTGTCAGAGGAAGTAGTTTTCTCTTTTTACAGTGCAAATGTTGCCCCCGCACCAGAATGTAAATAGCCCTGTCCGTCTAAACATCTATTCATGAACCAGGAAGTAAGCTGCCTAACTGTGGGTCACCACAAATAGTGTATTATGCAAATACTGTATATTTCATTTTTCATTTTTGTCAGGGGATCTTATGCTCCTTTTTTGATGAATTTATTTTCTCTTCTCGAGATGCGATAAGTCCATCCATCCATTTTCTACACCACTTATCCTCACTAGGGTCGTGTGTAGCTGTCGGGCAGAATCCCCTCACCTCCAAAATGACAACTTTTCAGGAAATTGAAAAAAAAAAAAAAATGACAGCTTGCCCGAGTTTCTGAACACTGCTTTGTTCAAGTTGGTCTTATACTGTCATCGTTTGTGTTTTTGTTTGGGTTGTGTTTAGTTTTGTTTCATGTTTTTCATGTCTTGTGTGCTCATTTAGTTATTGAGATCACCTGTTCTTGTCAACCTTCGACCTTGTGTCGACCAATCAGCTCCCTCCAGCCACTCGTGTCTTGTCCAGGTGTTCCTCGTTGTCTCGTCAATCTGTTTGTATTTACAGTGGGTACGGAAAGTATTCAGACCCCCTTAAATTTTTCACTGTTTGTTATATTGCAGCCATTTGCTAAAATCATTTAAGTTCATTGTATTCCTCATTAATGTACACACACTACCCCATATTGACAGAAACAAATGGAATTGTTGAAATTTTTGCAGATTTATTAAAAAAGAAAAACTGAAATATCACACAGCCATAAGTATTCAGACCCTTTGCTGTGACACTCATATATTTAACTCTGGTGCTGTCCATTTCTTCTGATCATCCTTGAAATGGTTCTACGCCTTCATTGGAGTCCAGCTATGTTTGATTATACTGATTGGACTTGATGAGGAAAGCCACACACCTGTCTATATAAGTGTACGTGGAGAAAACCAGGCACTGCTCATCACCTGTCCAATACAGTCCCAACAGTGAAGCATGGTGGTGGCAGCATCATGCTGTGGGGGTGTTTTTCAGCTGCAGGGACAGGGAGACTGGTTGCAATTGAAGGCAAGATGAATGTGGCCAAGTACAGGGATATCCTGGACGAAAACCTTCCCCAGAGTGCTCAGGACCTCAGACTGGGCCGAAGGTTTACCTTCCAACAAGACAATGACCCTAAGCACACAGCTAAAATAACGAAGGAGTGGCTTCAGAACAACTCCACGACTGTTCTTGAATGGCCCAGCCAGAGCCCTGACTTAAACGCAATTGAGCATCTCTGGAGAGACCTGAAAATGGCTTTACACCAACCTTCACCATCCAACCTGACAGAACTGGAGAGGCTCTGCAAGGAGGAATGGAAGAGGATCCCCAAAACCAGGTATTAAAAACTTGCTGCATCATTCCCAAAAAGACTCATGGCTGTATTAGCTCAAAAGGGTGCTTCTACTAAAAACTGAGCAAAGGGTCTGAATACTTGTGACTGTGTGATATTTCAGTTTTTCTTTTTTAATAAATCTGCAAACATTTCAGCAATTAAATTATTTTTTCTGTCAATATGGGTGCTGTGTATATATTAATGAGGGAAAAAATGAAGTTAAATGATTTTAGCAAATGGTTGCAAAATAGAGTGAACATTTTAAGGGTGTCTGAACACTTTCTATACCCACTGTAGTTCCCTAGTTTCTTTCAGTTCTTGTTGGGTCATTGTCAAAGTCAGGTGTCATTGTCTCTGTCTGGGTCACAGTTGTCGCACAGTTATTTCACCAGTCATGTTTTGTTTCTTGTTTTGTGTTTACTCAAGTGTTTCTTTGTTGTTTAGATGTTGGACTTTCTTCATTTAGTATTTAGATTTTTCCATGATACTTTTCCTTCTTTGTTTTTGAAAGTGAATATAATTTGTGAGACTCCTGCACTCCTGCCTTGCCTCCCTGCTTCCCTGCACTTGGGTCTTCCACTTCCTTGTCTCCAGTGCCTTCAAAAGCCAAAACGTGACATATACCTTATATTGCTGTCATATATTGTTGCACTCTCAGAACAACAACAGCTATCTCACATGAACAACAATACAGATTTGCATATTTTGGGGGGTGGGGTTGGGCGTGGTCACCGGACCGTGCCCCTCACTTTGGGACTGGTCGGGGCACTTCGGTCGGGCACGGCACCTACCTGGGTCCTGGGGGGGTCAGTGGCGTTCCCCTGGGTGGGTCCCCTGCTGGACGGACTCGCTGACTCGCCCCCCCCCCCCCAACATGCATGTGATATGGTGTTCATTCACTAATAAGTTTGAGATACACACTATAGGCTTCAATCACTTGTGCTGTGATCACTAACAACAACACAGGTTCTGCTAACATGTCAACTCACAGGTTCTTACAGGTGTTTAGACGAAAAAACGAATCGTGCATCCGGTGTCTCCCCGCACCTACAAATGACTGTTGTAATGTTACTTGTGTTCAAATATCTAGACTGCCTCTCTATTGTTCTGCTGTGGTTCTCACCCCAAGCCCCCTTGTCCACTCTATCCCTCTGTCTGTCCCCTAAAACCCTTTTCTCTCCGGCTGCATTTTCAATCAGGATCAGAATAAGCATCATTTTAAAAATAAGCAGAGGGAGTATTTCAAACTCCCCTGTTGCATAGCAAAACTGTTCCAGCACAAAGGCATACAGATCCACCATTCTGCAAGGCCATGCAGCTGAACAGGACAAGTATAAAAAAAAAAAAAAAAAAAAGTCTTTTACTTACAGACGCATGGACGTTCACACACACACGCAAACTGCGTGTCTCTCTGTCTTGTCCCCTGCCAAGCCCCTGAGACTGATTCACCGAACCGTTGTGGTTCAATCGTACACAGGTTAAGAAATACTGTTCTAAAACACAAATTTTCAAATTTTGAGGAATTTATTAATATATACATATATTTGCTGTTTGAGGCACGATTGAAGCGTTCCACATGCCCCACAATTAGAAATGGTACCGTCCTGTTGTCCCCTGTGAATAAGGAATTTTGTTCTTCAAAACGACAGCATTTAAAAAGAAGCCTTGACAATGAGGTCATTTGGTGCCATTTCAAGGACATTTGGAATAAATTGCATACACTATATTTATCACCTTAGACACAATCTGACATGTATTACACTGACATGCAATTAGCATAATAACCTCAAGGTCATCACAGCTCAAATTCCCTGAAGAAAAGTGGTGTCAGAAGTGGGTTTTCATGCTCACTTGACCCAGAAAAGGGCACATGCTGCTACCGCTGTAAGTAGTAAGTAATTCAATAAACACAACAATCCAATTATATTTATTTTCCCATTTTCTCAGAGATAATGTCTCCATAACACAGTGTGAGTCAAACACTTAAGGGGAGTAAACTGGGATTAAAGGGCATGGATAGGAATCTAGGCTAAGCGCAGAATGAGCTCAATATGGTTTTTCCCTTAGAGTGAGTCTATAAATTCTGCACACGTTCCCCGCTGTTAGCTCGCAGTGTTAGCACAGCTTTTAAAGAACTGCATGAAGCAGACATCTGGACCGTCTTCAACCACTAGCACTAACATCTGCTACAGCACAGTGGCAACAACATTGTGTGTGTATCCAACTGTGCTTGCTCCAATAATACACAAACACATCTCACTTCATGCTGGAAAATGACATAATCACCATTTGTTTTTATTTTGTTAGAAGGGAAACACAAATGATTGAGCACTATGTAGATGCAAATGTAATTCAGTAGCTTGGTGAGTTGAATGAGCAATCCATCCATTTTCTTTGTTGCCTGTTCAGGGTCACGGGGAGCTAGAGCCTATCCCAGCTGACTTTGGGCAAAACGCAGCCCTCCGACTGGTTGCCAGCTAAGCAAAGGGGCACACTTGGGGACAGACAACCATCCACACTTACATTCACACTGTTACTGAGTGGGAACTGAACCCACGCTGCATACACTGAAGTCAGGCCAGCAAACTACAATAACATCAGTAACTCCACTTGAATGATAGTTTTACATATCTATATGGAAGCTCAGTTTTCTCCTCAGATGGCTCTTTGTGAACAAGTAGTTGCTACCTGGTCGGTAACAAAAGCTGTACTACACAATGTATAGATGCATGGGGTGAGCAGTAGCTCATTTGCATGAGACATAACCACTCCCCCAAAAACCAAGTGACATGAATTGGAAGCCAAGTGTACTGTAATTCTTCATCTTTTGTGTATTTTGACCGAAGAATGTCAGGAATATGTTTTTTTTTTTTTTTTTTAATAATGCTGGGAACTATTTTAAACGGTGCAGAAAAAAATGCATAAGATGTCTCTTTAAAAAAAAACAAAAAACTGGAGTGGAATATATTATTATGGGGGAATACTTGCACACACTTGCAACTAATTGGGAAATGGCCTCACAAATAAATTACTTTAAGCACCACAACACAACATTTATACACATTTCCCAAAAAAATACCAAACTTATGAGTAATGAGGACCATTGCACATGAGTTTTTGAGGACCTTTCTCCATTTCAAGATAGGATTGTGAGGTAGAGGACACAGTGAGTCCAAAGGTCAGATTGTCACAGTGGCGACAGATAGCCCACAGAACAAAAACAAGACAAAAATAGCTGGCCCTTGATATTGAGTAAACCTTAAACCACATCATCTATTCGTGACCTTTTAACGAAGGATCCAATCAATGTTAAAGGTTTACAATGGCACATTTAACTTTCACAAAATTTTGTTGAGAACGTTGTGTATCGTCTCAAACATTTAGCAGTATCAGGTGATGTGGCCTACTCTTCTATTACATATAAATCAGCTGCAAGATGACGACCACGCACAATCTAGTATCCAATACAAGAGCTGTATTAAACCTCTCTTCTTGTTTGAGAAATATTCATTTAAATGTTTGCAGCAAATTGTCCTAGTGATTAGCAATGTCTGCCTTACAGTTTTGGGATTTGGGTTTTGAATCTCAGCTCTGGCCTTCCTGTGTGGAGTTTGCATGTTCTCCCCATACTTGCTTAGGTTTTCTCTGGGTACTGGGGCTGCCACAATAAAAAAAACAATAATTATAACAATAAAAACATGCATGTTAAATTCTGACTCTTCTGAATACTCTTTAATTGTCTATGAGTGTGAAGTTGTTTGTCTATATTTGACGACGATTGGCTGGCAACCAATCCAGGGTGTGCTCCACCTCTCGGTATAGACAATGGATGGATGAATATGTACGTTGTTGTGGTTGTAGTGTGCGAGTGGTCATGATGTTGTTACTGGTTAGTACATGAACTAATAGCAGAGGCTGCAGTGCACTATACAAAGTTGCTCATCACAAGCATTTAGTGTCCTGCTCGGGCTCCTTGAGTGTAGTCTCTCGAGATGTCACATTAGGGAGCCAGTTACATTACATTAGAACAAGCATGATGGTGTAATATTTCTATTGTCATTAAATATACTGTACATTAAGAATGAAATACCCAGTGACACTGTGGGTTTTTAATGTTTTTGTGTATATAGATGCAGGATACAATAGGTGAACATCTGCAATATGGAGAGACCATATATTATTATTCTGTCAAATAGAGTTACCCTTACCACATTCAGACTTATTTAAACACACTTTTTAAAGTATTTTTAACGCCTGCTTTCACTCTCTCGCTCGCCCATGTCCCCAAATAAAAGGCAAAACGTGCTCGCTTCAAGTAGTTCATTTTCCACTCCCAGTTGAAGTTTACTGTAACCTCGAATTGGCGCTACATGTCTTGCTTCGGTTTTTGGGTGGTAGGTTACCCGTTTCGAAATAGTGCCGCAGGAAACTATGAATGCCACGCCACATTGAACACAGTTGGAACGCTAATAAACAACTCCAATGGACGAGGAATGAGAGTCTCCTGCATTTACTTCTTGGCATGTGACTGAGAAGGAGACACATTTTATTCGAGAAGAGACTGAGGGTAGCAGGGAATGAGGCACTGCAGCTAAGTGAAGACTATTGAGTATAATACTGTATTGATTTTTAGTATTTCTAGCTGTGTACATATATTATACAATTACTTGAAGACAAATTTGCTCGACCAATAAGAACCCATCAGTGCTAACTCATATGGTATATCTGCTGTCCAGACACTAGAAATAGTATCTCATTGTACCTGCTTTCGCCAAAAGTGTGTAAAAATGAGCAGGTATTGTGGAATGGAAAAGGGGCAACATTGATTTTCTAAAATATCATAGTAAGAAATATAGTTCTGGAGCCATAAATTGAATTAATGTGAGGAAAAGCACAGGATTAAAACGATGAATTTGTATTTTTGAACTTGAGGCAACTTAAGCCATTTTTCTTATTCATACATATTTTCCTCTACGGGAGAGAAAGTGGATTCCTGTTCCTGCGATTTAAATAAATAGGACTGTTGTTGCCCTGGGCTCTCCTTTAATTTTCCACTCCACATCCTGAGTCAGGCCGCGCAAATAGGACAAAAAATAAGACTGGGTGGCCTGTCGTGGCAAAATCCAGTAAGCTGTAGGTGTATTTCTGAAGTTAAGGATGAATTCCCAGAGTAGAAGGGAAACAAGCTTGATTACAGAGCAACAATATGCATTTCCAGCGAGCTGATGATGGTGATTCACATGAAGGTGAGGAACATGCAATTACTACCAGTCTACTTGCTCATGCAAGTGGGCCGTTTACTTAGAAGTCAATCCAAGGTGAGCTCACTATACTGTATTGTTGTGGTCCAAGCTTGGTGTGAGCATGATGCGTACTCCTCCGCTAAACACGCAGCACGTCAGCCATGAGCTCGACGGGATTGCATTCTTTCACCACCCACCGAGACTTAACACATCACATTTAAATTGCTAAGCAGAACTGAATATGTCAACCATAACGACACCAAACTCTATTAGTCCTCTTTAAAGTAAATCAGAGTGCCAGTGGGCTGTTTCTTTGAAGAGTGGCTCCATGGAAGTAAATCCTAGTCATCAGTGAGCAACATCCTGTGCATCTCACTTTTTCTCTCCTGACAACGCTCCTCACTCACTAGTGCCACTGTAATTCTTGACCCTATTGAGATGTCTAATTTTCTGTTTGTATTGTGACCCAACAAAAAAAAAAAAAGAAAAAACAACAACCACAAAACCCGAGTCTCTCTGCTCCCTACCCCGCCTCTTCCCAATCCCCTCGCTTTCACCCTGTGTTGCTGTGGAAAGCTCTTTAAAGACGCCTGGGGGCTTAACCACTTTAACATTATTACACAAGCATGTCTCACTCAAACCAATCCCAAGCCAATTGAGAGGCTTACATCTTCGCTATGGTAGCTTTACAAAGAAGAGGGAAGGTCCTGGCCTACTGACATGACCAAACATTACTTGGTCAAGTCATGCCATTGTGCTGCATTTTGGAACTGGTATGTAATTTACATTTTGTGCATATTTTATTTAACCCAGTGGTATTGCTCAAGGGCAGTCTTAAGCAATCCTCGGATTCAAAATTATTTTTGTTTTTTACATAATCTATGCTTTTATGTGCGCAACTATAATGCAAAGTTTGCATTTTTCATGCACCCCCCATACTTAAGGGTTTAATTTACAGAGGACTTTGTGTGAATTGTATTGTAGCAGCTGCTTGTAATTTGCTTACTATGCATGTACTGAGTTGATTTACAGTGGACATTCGGAATCTACGGAAACAATTTCAAGACAAGCATGCGTTTATCATTGTGTTTTTTAATGCGTTTGACGTAGCAGCATAGAAGCAAGAGCTGAAAGTTAAGATTTTAACATAACGTTTCTAAAGAAGTTGCACTTGATTTGTTTCCCTAACAGTGCAGTATCGCGCCACTGCTTCTTTGTGGCAACAAATTAGTATTTAGTGTGCAGATATATACTGTCTATTAGAGGTTGAAACGACTAGTTGACACATTGACTTTACCACTCCGCAATGACGGTTCTAGGTTGAGGTCGATTAATCACCAATAATGCGCTCTGGCAACAACAAGACTGCCTCGCTGAAATCAACAGGTGGTGGGATAGCACAGCAACCCAGCAGTGGTGTTTGCTAGCCGACAAGCAACCGTAAATCCTCACATCAACCGTCAGCGAATTCACCAAATGCCCTCCTGCAACAGTCAAAATGCAGACAATATACTTTAGCGTCTGCTTAGATGAAGACATGAAGACAAATGTGGTCCATCAATAACCTCTTCATTATAAAAATGAATGGATAATGTCCTCAAAGAAAACAATTATCTAACTTGCGTTTCTCTCAATCGTCAGCCTACTTCCCGGAGAGGCTCACGATCCTCCTCCTTCTTTCACAGGCTCCGCCCCCTGACTCACTCATCCAATCATAAACAGACACCTTCATTGTCTCACAGACAGTTGGATCCTATAACTGTGGTCTTGCTAAAATGCATTATTGCAAAACATTCCCACCTCCTGTATTTTTTGAAATTATATACTGTTATATACTATTGCGATTAGCAACACTGCATTTGAGTTATGAGAATTGGTTATGAGATGAAATGTTATGAGAACTGGTCTTACAGTTTTACAAGTTCTGACTGTCTGAGAGGCCATGTTACTGTACCAAAAATGCATATTATGTTCCAGACGGCATCGTAGGGCTATCATAGAGCCAAATCATTGGTCATGGATTATATCGCACTCCAACAAGTTTTGCTGTTCCTGACAAAATATGAAGGGCCTAATCTGGGAAATCGCCCACGATTGCTAATCTGGCCAATATCAGGGCTAAAAACCTGTAGTCTGATCTAGGCATTAAGAAGAACCCTTCTGAGATCATATTGTGTATGCCCAGCTTTAACATGCATTTCTCTCTCCATGCACTGCCTGCATCTAGCCCTTCTGTGGATGGATTTGCTCTTCAAGTGGATCAACTATATGTATATCACTCAAAACGTGCGTTGGTCCTATCAAAATTTAGAGGACAGTGGACGTTGATGATATAAAACCAAAGTCCTGTCCCTACAAGTGTCCTTATTTGTCAGAGTACGCTGGGTCTAACGGACCTGTAAGCTCGAGTTTTGAAATGATCAAGATTCTCATGCAGGGGAACCAAATGCTTGTTGAAGGCAAAGGCAAAGTCCCAGCAACAACAGAAACTCATAAGAAGTTTTTTTTTCTATGCATGCATTTGTTTTTTATTTGACTTGTGTAACAGTCTGTCATGGTGTCGTGGTACATTCGCCTGACTTCGGTGCTGGCAGCGTGGGTTCAGTTCCCAATCAGTGATGGTATGAATGTGAGTGTGAATGGTTGTCCTTGTCTATGTGTGCCCTGTGACTACTGAGTGGTGACCAGTTCAGGGTGTAGTCCACCTTTCACCCGAAGTCAGCTGGGATAGGCTCCAACACCCCACGACCCTGAACAGGATTAGCGGATGGATGGATGGACTTGTGTAACAGTTTAAGTTCAAAAGTGAGCTGCTGAGGTACATTCTCGACAATTTCTTAATGTTAATAAAGTACATAGCCTGGACAGTGAATAAAGGTGTGCGAATTGACTTTTCGAACTCCAAGTATAATTGATCTTAATGGGAAATTAGTTTTGAAAGTCAACCAAATCGAAGCTCAACCAGACTCACAAAATGCATGAGCCGAGGTTCTATGTACCACCATAGAAAGAAAGTGAGGTCTTTGGAGCTAG
This sequence comes from Phyllopteryx taeniolatus, assembly GCF_024500385.1. Classification (NCBI taxonomy): domain Eukaryota; kingdom Metazoa; phylum Chordata; class Actinopteri; order Syngnathiformes; family Syngnathidae; genus Phyllopteryx; species Phyllopteryx taeniolatus. The sequence continues at coordinate 13,767,525 of NC_084510.1, forward strand.
TGTTGGAAGATGTTTTTGAACTTCTTCTCAGTGTTGCTTTATGCGTCCTGTCAAAGTAATTCATAGAGAATGTTTTGAACTACTTTGTAATCTTTGGACTGCGTTCAATGGCACCCAATAATGATGTACATGAACCTTGTCAGCGTGGGTGCCAGGATGAGACAGTTTCCTGCATCCAACTGTTATTACAGCTCTCCACCTCCACCCCCACATATACAAACACACTACCTACTAAGCACACAAAGTAGCACTAATGTAGTCACATGAGTTGTGAGCGGTTAACATTACTCTTCTCTGTGGTATGTCGAATTTACATGCCATTTTTTGGGCCTGTTTAGTGCCTCTTTAAAGGCACTTTAGGATCCCTTTTTCATTTTTAAATGCAATGCATTCTGTATTTAACATTTATTTAAGATTTGCTCAACCGGTTCAATAAAAATAGATATTGTTGGACTACTGTACAGTATAATATTTGACACTTGGTAACGTCCAAATATTTGTGATTAAATTATAACACATGCTGTACATTATTATGATCTGGACTTTGGGTTGAAGAACTCTTTCGGAACTGTACACTTAATCTAATGACATTTGGAGTATTCTTTTATATACTTTCTTGTGTATCTGAAGACAAGAAACAGATCCATCCCAAATATGTGCCCATCATCCCTGGCTAATTTAATGATTTATTTATTATTTGCCGGGCCAGATGGGATACTCAACTGACACACAATCATGCCAGGCAGAAACACAAACATCCAAACACCAGATGTGCTACTCCATTTCTTCGCTACAGGCCACTGGAATACATGGCAGTGCTTACAAAATGGCACAATCATGGACACGTCTGCCACCCCATCATCCTCGTTCAGTACATCATCACTATTTCCATCCACTAAAGTACCAGAAACGGAGCAGACTGCAGGTGGTTAAAAATCCTAAGACAGACAGAGTCACCGATCACATTTCCGGAAAGGCTGAAGTGCACCATCACTATGGGTCCTCAACGTCTATTGCACTTTATGGTTGGGATGAAACGTGAGGCAATAAAACCAAAAACAAAAAAAAGAAAAGAAAAGAAAAGACAATCAAAGCCAGATGAGAGTTGTACAGTATGCGGGGCTGGGCAACAAGAGGAGATAGAGAGGAAGTGGAACAAGGTCAGCTTGATGAGATGGCAACAGCAGGAGGATAGAGAAGCACCGGGATAAAACTGGGATGTGACCCAATGACCTTAGGTGGGCCAGTACATGGATGAGTAACTTTGTGACACAAAGGCAAGGATAGCCAAAATTGGAGTGCTTTAATAAAGCTTTGCGCATGGCTTGACATGGTGATGTGTTGATGTTGCCAAAGCTCCACTTGTGGCCAGATGACGTGGCCTTAATCTGCCCCTCCAGGTTTATTTACCATTTAAACACGTTAGCCCTTTGCAAATCACAACTAGGGAGCAGAAAAAGAAATAGGCCTACTCCTAACCTTATTCCAGAGTTCGAAAAGCCGCCATCTTTAAACCTTTATTTACCGTGCAATCAATATTTTATTCAGGTACCATAATTGATTACCTTACAAGTTTAAGTAGAAGGTAACGATTCATTAAAAATAAATCACGAAACACTCTCCCAAGGAGACGACCATCCATCTAGTGCTTGTCCTCATTAGGGTCACGGTGAGCTGGAGCCTATCTCAGCCGACTTTGAGCGCCCCCTGGATTGGTCTCCAGTCAATCACAGGGCTCATACTGTATATCAAGACAGACAACCATTCACAGTCACATTCACATCTTCACTCAGTGGCAACTGAAGCCATGATGGCTGCACTGAAGTAAGTATTAATAATTTCTCAAAGAGGGCTCACAAAGTGTTTTCAATGGTTAAATTACAGAAACACAAACATTATGCAGTTAATACAAGAAAAATCATATCAACCCAGTCTTACTGGAATGCTTGCTTAGCTTAAACAGAAGTGCATACCACAATATGGACAGCAAGGCTTTGTCACGTTTAGTTTTTATAAGTCAGATGGACCACTACATCATCGGTAAACTATAGGAAAAAGATTGTGATGTTTTTATTTTTTTATTATTATTTTTTTTAACGATTAAAACAATTCTTCGGTGTTTTAATAATATCCTTGGGACATGACATGCTTTTGCCAAAATACCCCAAGGATCAAGGACGATAGTACGCTTTACACACCTAATTTCTTTTCTTTCCGAAATTACCCCATTCTAAGGGGCTGGCCATGTCACAAGCAAGGGAACCCTGCTACATATACTGATAGGGCAATGGCGAGTCCAGCTTTTATTGCCATAAGGACTGGGGCATAGCCGGAGATTTATCACTAGAGTGGGTTCGACTTGCAGGAGAAGAACTCAGTGTGTGTGTGTGTGTGTGTGTGTGTATTTGAGGGGTATCAGTTCAAACACTACACTGTGTGTATCACCAAACACAAATGCCCCCCACCGCCACTGAGGTGCACTGGCATCATCTGACATCATGTGTAATTACAGTTTGCAAATTTTGGTCTCCAAATTGTACAACTTTCAGGCTGTTAGAAATTAAAAGCATAGTGTGACTGTACCCACAACCAAATATGAATGTATAACCCCAATTCCAATGAAGTTGGGATGTTGTGTTAAACATAAATAAAAACAGAATACAATGATTTGCAAATCTTGTTCAACCTATATTTAATTTAATACACTACAAATACAAGATATTTAATGTTCAAACTGATAAACTTTATTGTTTTCAGCAAATAATTATTAACTTAGATTTTTATGGCTGTAACATGTTCCAAAAAAGATGGTACAGGTGGCAATGGAAATGCTCATCAAACACCTGTTTGGAACATCCCACAGGTGAACAGGCTAATTGGGAACAGGTGGGTGCCATGATCGGGTATAAAAGGACCTTCCCTGAATTGCTCAGTCTTTCACCAGCAAAGATGGGGCGAGGTTCACCTCTTTGTGAACAAGTGCGTGAGAAAATAGTCGTACAGTTTAAGGACAATGTTTCTCAATGTGCAATTGTGAGGAATTTAGGGATTTCATCATCTACGGTCCATAATATCATCAAAAGGTTCAGAGAATCTGGGGACATCACTGCAAGTAAGCGGCAAGGCCGAAAGCCAACATTGAATGCCCGTGACCTTCGATCCCTCAGGCGGCACTGCATCAAAAACCGACATCAATGTGTAAAGGATATCACCACATGGGCTCAGGAACACTTCAGAAAACCAATGTCAGTAAATACAGTTCGGCACTACATCCGTAAGTGCAACTTGAAACTCTGCCATCCAAGAAACATCTTTTTCGGGTACGTTCCAGCTTATTTCAGCAAGACAAAGCCAAGCTACATTCTGCATGTAGGTTTGGGGTAAAAGAGTGCGAGTATGAGACTGGCCTGTCAGCAGTCCAGACCTGTCTCCCACTGAAAATGTGTGGCGCATTATGAAGCGTACATCAAGCAAGAATGGGAAAGAATTCCACCTACAAAGCTTCAACAACTCGCGTCCTCTGTTCCCAAATGCTTATTGAATGTTGTTAAAAGTAAAGATCATGTAACACAACGGTAAACATGGCCCTGTCCCAGAGTTTGTGCAACGTGTTGCAAACATCCATTTTCTTTACCGCTTACCCTCACTAGGGTCACGGGCTGCTGGAGCCTATCCCAGCTATCTCGGGGCGAGAGGCGGGGTACACCCTGAACCGGTCGCCAGCCAATCGCAGGGCACATATAAACAAACAACCATTCGCACTCACATTCACACCTACAGGCAATTTAGAGTCCTCAATCAACATACCACGCATTTTTTTGGGATGTGGGAGGAAACCGGAGACAACCCACCCAGGCATGGGGAGAAAATGCAAACTCCACACAGGCGGGGCCGGAATTTGAACCCCGGTCCCCAGAACTGTGAGGCAGATGTGCTAACCAGTCGTCCACCGTGCCGGCTGTGTTGCAGACATCACAGTCAAACAGTCAAAATGAGTGAATATTCCCCCCCCAAAATATATATAGTTGAAAAATATAGTTGAATATAGGATGAAAAGGATTTGCAAGTCAGTGTATTCTGTTTTTATTTACATTTTAAACAACATCCCAACTTCACTGGAATTGGGGTTTGTATTATGTTGTGTCACTATAATATATAAGTTAAAAGTCAACATAGATTCTTTCACTGTGCTGTGGCTCACGTTTTTCTTTAGGTCCCTCTTTTTTTCACCTTCTCTGAATATATAAAAAGTAATCCTCCACTGGCTTGCATTTCACTCATTGTTCATGGGGTCATTGGCTGGTCTATGATTAACTGGTCATTGTAATCATTAGTAGAGGCTGCACTACTGACTGACTGGTTCTGTCAGCCAGTCCTTTTGCAGACATAGTTTAGTGTTAATGTCAATCATTACAAGTATCAGTAATTACACCCGTCTCCAGGTTAGCTTGTAGAGTAGGATATAAGCAGAAGGTAAGTTTTTTGTTTTTTTAAAGGCCAAGTGTTAAATATTTTTTTTTTTTTTGCAAATGCCATTTTCATTTATTCTATCAAAGTATGACATGACCGTCGGAGCATGTGGAAAGGCATTAAGTATATCTCAAACTACAACACCAAGGATGCACAATGGCCAGAAGACCCTTATTCTGCCTGCTCTTCGTGCCTTTCACCTCTGCCTTTAATACCATCGTCCTGCAGAAAGACCCTGGTGCAAAGCTGAACGTTCTCAGGCTGAGTCCATCACTGGGGAAATGGGTCCTGGACTTCCTGACCAACAGACCACAGACTGTGATCCACAACAACGACTCCTCCTCCATCCTCAGCACTGGCTTTCTCTCAGCCCCAGCATCACAGTGTGGCACAGCAGCTCCTCAGCTGCAGAGGGGAAGGCACTACAAAGGACGGTAAAGGCTGCTCAGAATTTGTGGTAAGCAGCCTTCCCACAACCACAGTACAGACATCTTCACCAGCAGGTGCAGAAAAAAGTATTCAACCGCACACACTCTCTTCCATTCTCTCCCCCCAGGCAGGAGGCTACGGAGCATCCGGTGCAGGACCACCAGGTTGAGGAACAGCTTCTTTACGGAAGTTGTTAAGACTTCTAAACTCAAACAGTGCTCTGTAACCCCCAAATCAGCGCCCCCCCCACCTCACCCTCCTATTCATCCCTGCACGATGAACACTATGCTTTTTCAAGTACAAATGACCATGTAAATATCATGTGCAATTCAAGCCTCTTGCCTTTGTATGTCCGCTGCATCCACATCCTAGCTGCATTTGCATCTCTGCAGACAAACACAACTGTAGATAAGTATTTTTTATTATTTTTTCATCTTATTGTCTTATTCGAATTATATTTTCACAAGTCTCAGGACTTACTGGACTAATCTGGGACCTTGGGTATCGAATTTCATGCAATATCGTGTAAATGTGTGTTGGTATGACAATAAAATTCCTTGAATCCTTGATTTTATGACTTCAAGGTGAAAAGGGAAAAGTTGGTCTCCTAAGATGATTTGCATTTCTTGTTTTTGATATTGTTTTGGCCATAAATGTACGAATCATTGATAGGCCTCAACAACCTAAGTCGCCCTATTGAATAAACTTTAGCTTTGAGGAAAAAAAACACATACCCATATTTACCGCAGTAAAAATCAAAGTCAATAAGCAGTGAGCCCTGACTTTTAAAAATCGGTTAAGATGTTAAAAATTGGTATGTGTGCAGTGCACCCTGCTTTACTGCTACTTTAAGTTTAGTTTCCCTTTGTCCAGGGAGTATTTGTTCACACAGCTGCTCTACTTAAACACCTTTCTTCACCTCTCAAACACTGACACATGCAGACCAAAGCTCACTTCCTGCATGTCATTTTATAAAAAAAGAAAAATCCTGTAAAACTTTAGGTGACCCGTATTATGTCACAGTTTTTCAGTGGAACAACACCCCCGCAGCGTTCTAAGCCTCTGTCACTGTGAGAAGCATGCTGAGGTTCCAGCAAAATGAGATAAGATATTCATAGATTCACATTTGTCATTCATCTCTTTCTGTAATTATTGTTACAAAAATATTTCATATACAGTCAGGCACAGTACAGGTGGCTGACTGGTTAGAGCGTCAGCCTCACAGTTCTGAGGAGCGGGGTTCAATCCCCGGTCCCGCCTGTGTGGAGTTTGCATGTTCTCCCCGTGCCTGTGTGGGTTTTCTCCGGGCACTCCGGTTTCCTCCCACATCCCAAAAACATGCATTCATTGGGGACTCTAAATTGCCCGTAGGTGTGAATGTGAGCGCGAATGTTGTTTGTTTGTATGTGCCCTACGATTGGCTGGCAACCAGTTCAGGGTGTACCCCGCCTCCTGCCCGATGATAGCTGGGATGGGCTCCAGCACGCCCGCGACCCTAGTGAGGAGAAGTGGTTCAGAAAATGGATGGATGGATGGATAGACCTAATTCTGGAAAATGGGTAAAATGAGCAGTAATATGGCATGACACATGAAATTTGGAAAACATGGTCTTGGAGAAAAAAAGTACATTATACAATGAATAAACATGAGCTGAGGTGCAATGTGGTTTTCGTCCCGGTCGTGGAACACTGGACAACCCTCACTAGCATACTGGAGGGTGCATGGAGTTGGCCTAACCATGTAACGGTCTGGTTTGTGGATGGAAAAGGCATGAGATTTGGCCCCTAGAGGGGGTTGGGGGCTCAGTGATGTGGATGTTATTGTTTTATCCCTCCAATTACAAGAACTTTAATATTCTCTTTAACAACAGAATTCTTGATTTATGGACAGAAATATGATTTGTGTGAGCCTTACAAAGTAAACAATTTATGTTGGTACAACACCTGCATTCCCTGCTACGAAACAGGTACAGTATGTATTGAGAAGTGAAATGAAAATAAAAACATTCATAGCATGGCTACTATCGACAGTTGACGTTTTCTAGTCAAGACCCAAAAAAGAAATAATAACCTAAGACTACCCCGAGTTATAAACCTTTATGAGTTTGTTAAATTGTACATATCATTTCCGCTTGTCAATTCCACATACTGTGTGGCTTTCACATCCAAGCTAAGCATTACACAGCAGCCATAACTACAGCGCCTGTTCATCACAGCTAGCCTTATTTTAGTAATAGGTCCTCATTGGAGGATGACAAAGTGGCTGTGATTTGTCTCATTTTTGGTGTTCCACGTGGTCCAATTACAGCTATAATTGAGGCCAACTGTGTTAATTAGCACGTACGATAAATTTGTTTCATGAAAGAGCCGAATGCAAGATGAGGGTGAGAAGGTACTGTATATGTGTGAGATATGTGTGATAGAAAAAAAATGTGTCTGGAGGGGTACAAACTAAAATTAGGCACGTAAACACCCCGAAAAAGCAATTAATTGCTTCAAGCGTAAATAATTACACTCCGGTATACTGCGTTACCTACCTGGGTGTCGGGCTAAGCTGAAGGGTGAGCGTTATGGTAACAATTACAACTGATTCCACCCATTTTATGTCAAATAGTCATGTTCCCGGAGGGTGGACTTTGTTGAGAGTGATGTCATAGTGCTATAATCCTCTAATATTTTTTGGGTAAATGGTAAATGGAGCGGCACTTAGTATATAGCGCTTTATCTACATCAACACAGTGGCCAAAACCCTATACAAGAGGCTCAGATTCACTCATTCACATTTATACACCAATGAGTGATTGCTGACTTGCAAAGTGCTGCCAGGCCCGCTGGAAGTAATTTAGGGTGCACTGTTTTACCCAAGGACACCCGGACAGCAGACAGTCGGAGCTGGGATTCGAAACGCCAATCCTTCCGTCACTGGACGAATCTCTCTACCAACTGAGCCATATCAGCCCTTTTAATTGATTACATTTAATGTCACGTTCCACAGAATAAGATCAGAGCAGAATAAGAGCAATGGAAATTCTTTATAATGCTACATTTGATGAGATCATAATGTCTTCAGACTTGAAGCAGTATGTGGCTTATTACTCAAAGTTATTTCTGTACTCCGTGTTCCAAGTAACTGTTGTATGTTTGAAGTTTTTGAAATCATAAGGCAGCTCAAGTGTGACAGCAGATGTCGTGTTGGAAGACCTTGTATACATGTACTGCAGTCCATGTGTGTATGCTCAAAGCAAACCTTTCTTGCAATAAAATGGATTCAAGGACTCAAGGATTTTAATTATCATACCAACACACATTTACACAAGATTTGGCACGAAATTTGCACCCCAATGTCCCAGATTAGCCAAGTAAGTTTCAAGACTTGTGAATTATAAATGGAAGAAGAAAACAAGTAAAATAAGACAAGATAAAAAATATTTACTTGCAGTTGTGAACGTGTTCAATGGTGCAAATGCAGTATTTGGATGCAGAGAAAATACAAATGCCAGGGCCTTGATTTGCACATAATATTTACGTGATATTTCCATGGTCCTTGTACTTGAAGAGCATAAAATGTTCATCGTGTAGGGATTAATATGCTTGTGGAGGGGCTGATGTCATGGCCACAGAGCCCTGTTTGAGTTTAATAGTCTAACAGCCTTCGGAAATAAGCTGTTCCTCAGCCTGGTGGTCCTACATTGGAAGCCTCCTGACTGAGGGGAGTGGATGGAACAGAGGGTGTGCGGTAGAGATCAACCGATTATCGACCGGCCCGATTATCAGCCCCGATATTTTGAATTTTTACATATATCGGTAGTTTTTTTTTTTTAAATCTTACGTGCCGCTATCAAGAAAGGAATTTAAACCTGGGTTATTTCGGCTCAGATGCAGCTACGCCTCTATTTCTCTCTCTCTCTCTCTCCTGCCATTTCTCTCCCCAACATTGTTCCACCCACGGCAGCATCTGATTGGTTAAGCAGCCACAGCACTAGTAAGAGACAGAGACCATCTGAAGCGGAAGCTCTTTTCACAAACACACGCGGGAGAGAGAAAAGGTTTTCTTGTGTGGTGAAGCTCCAGAAAGCAAAACTCATGTGTCGAAGGTAAATGCAGAAAACTCTCCCGAAATTGTAATAAACATCACAGTGCTCTACATTTCAAAACTACTATTGAAGTTACGGTACAGTGAGCAGCAGAGTAACAGCGGAGTATATAGCGGCAGCTCTGCTAGCTCGGAGTATCTCCCGACATGTCTGAGAATTACTTGAAAGAAGGCTGCTGATAATATCGATATGGAAACAGTCCGTGATAGCAAAAGCATGTGTGTGTGATTGAGACAAGGTGTGCAAAAAACTTAATTCACTTGTTTCATTGGAGGGAAGCACGCTAAGGCGGAGGCTGATTTGCTATTACCGTAACAATAGTTCGCCGGTCTGGCTCTAAACGTTCAGCAGACGATGTATTAGCAATGGGGAGAATGTATGCAACGTGGAGAATAGTGTGTCTTTACATGAAAGTCACATGAAAAACTCTGAAGGCAGGGACCTTGGCGATCTGATCTCCGGCTACAGAAGCTGGCTCTAGGGACGTGGAATGTCACCTCTCTGGCAGGGAAGGAGCCCAAGCTGGTGTGTGAGGTCAAGAAGTTCCGACTAGATATAGTCGGACTCGCCTCCACACACAGCTTAGGCTCTGGTAACAGTCCTCTCGAGAGGGGTTGGACTCCTCCCACTCTGAAGTTGCCCACGGAGAGAGGCGCCGAACAGGTGTGGGTATACTTATTGCCCCCCGGCTCAGCGCCTGTACATTGGGGTTCACCCTGGTGGACGAGAGGGTAGCCTCCCTCCGTCTTCGGGTGGGGGGACGGGTCCTGAATGTTGTTTGTGCCTATGCAACAAACAGCAGTTGAGAGTACCCACCCTTTTTGGAGTCCTTGGAGGGGGTGCTGGAGAGCGCTCCCACTGGGGACTCCATCGTTCTGCTGGGGGACTTCAATGCTCACGTGGACAATGACAGTGAGACCTGGAAGGGCGTAATTGGGAGGAACGGCCCCCCGATCAGAACCCGAGGGGTGTTCTGTTATTGAACTTCTGTGCTCATCACGGATTTTCCATAACGAACACCATGTTCAAGCATAAGGCTGTCCACACGTGCACTTGGCACCAGGACACCCTAGGTCGCAGTTCGATGATCGACTTTGTGGTCGTGTCATCGGAATTGCGGCCGCATGTCACACTCGGGTGAAGAAAGGGGCGGAGCTGTCAACTGATCACCACCTGGTGGTGAGTTGGCTCCGATGGTGGGGGAAGATGCCGGGCCGACCTGGCAGGCCCAAACTGAGGGTCTCCAGGGAATGCCTGGCAGAATCTCCTGTCAGAAGGAGTTTCAACGCCCACCTCCGACAGAACTTTGCTCATGTTCCGGGGGAGGCGGGGGACATCGAGTCCGAGTGGTCCATGTTCCGAGGCTCCATTGCTGAGGCGGCCGACCGGAGCTGTGGCCCCGAACCCTTTGGTGGACACCAACGGTGAGGGATGCCGTCAAGCTGAAGAAGGAGTCCTATCGAGCCTTTTTGGCCTGTGGGATTCCTGAGGCAGCTGATGGGTACCGGCTGGGCGGTACCCGGCTGGGCGGAATACAGCTTTGGTGGTCGCTGAAGTAAAAACACGGGCATGGGAGGAGTTTGGTGAGGCCATGGAGAAAGACTTCCGGACGGCTTTGAGGAAATTCTGGTCCACCATCCGGCGACTTAGGTGGGGGAAGCAGTGTATATACATTGTGTATAGTGGGGATGGGGCGCTGCTGACCTCGACTCGGGACGTTGTGAGCCGGTGGGAGAATACTCCGAAGACCTCCTCAATTCCACCGACACACCTTCCCATGAGGAAGCACAGTCTGGGTTCTCTGAGGCGGGCTCTCCTATCTCTGGGGTTGAGGTCACCGAGGTGGTTAAAAAGCTCCTCGGTGGCAAGGCCCCGGAGGTGAGATTCGCCCGGAGTTCCTAAAGGTTCTGGATGTTGTGGTGCTGTCCTGGTTGACACGCCTCTGCAACATTGCGTGGACATCGGGGACAGTGCCTCTGGATTGGCAGACTGGGGTGGTGGTCCGCCTTTTTAAGAAGGGGGACCGTAGGGCGTGTTCAGTGATTGTAGAAGCCTGTGTGTGTGATTGTGAGAGAGTAAGAAATTCAACCCAGTCTTGTTTTGTTGCAGGGAAGTATGCTGAGACGAAGGCTGACTAGTTTTTAGCGTAACATTAGCTCGCTGGTCCTGCTCTAAATGCTGAGCAGACTCAATGGGAGCATATGTGTTATGTTGAGAATACAATGAATCTGCGTAAAAGACTCATTAAAAACTCTACAACTCACGACTACTAACGTTGCTTTGAGCTTTCTGATCCTATGACCTGAAAATTAAAGTGAAGATGAGATTCTATGGGCTATTTAGTGTTTAACAGTTGGTTCAATCTCTGCAACAAGGCTGCTGATAATATTGATATAGAATTAGTGACAGTAGTAAGAAGTATATATGTGAGAAAGTAAAATTCAGTGATTCAGTAATTTATCTGACCAAAATGCTGGAACATTTTAAATACCGTGTGAGCTCATTAAAGCCCTAAAGGCTGTTTGTGTTCTATCACGAGTTTTATCGCACTCATAGCAACTATTATGCTATTTATGTAACTTTTGTCATATTAATCATTAATAATGTAGCAACATAGTTTTAAATGACAGGGTCCCTGCTATTGCATGGTAAAATATAAAATATAATAATGAAATCAAGTTTAGGCTAATCAAATGCTTTAGGCTACTCAAATGCTGTAATAAATTATGGCAAGTTGATCATATGTCAGCATGGCCCACCTTTAATACGTTCTCTTTTTTTTTTTTTTTTCAAACCCTTGTTGCAGATGAATGGACCTAAGTCTAAAAGCGCAGTGTGGCAGTATTTCAATCAGCCAATAACACCAGGGAAGGCTGTGTGCAAAACATGCAATGATGAAGTCAGCATGGGAGGAACAATTGCAAGATATTTGTATTTTGTTTGGTTAAATATACATGCTTAAAGTGTTTAAACCAAGTGTTTGTATTATTCAAAATTTTTACGCCAAGTTTTTACACTTTTACTGCAAATGAATATCGGCTCCAAATATCGGTTATCGGCCTTCTTAACTACTAATAATCGGTATCGATTGATTTTTTTTTTTTTGCTTTGCAGCGCTAGCCAAAATATGAGTTGTGTGTTGGAAAATGCATATTTAATATATATCAAATATTACTTCTATTAGTTTTATACAACCTTCACATGGTTTATTGTTATGTTGTGACGACTAGCTCTGTGTGTGTAATACTTGTTCCTAGTTATGTTGTGACTACTAGTGCAGCTGAACATAGACAATTGTTTGCTTTCCTTCTCTGTCTCTCTCACTTTGATATAACAAAGGGGCTTTTTGTCTGGGCTTAAGTAAGGGGTGACAACTCGTAAAACTTGTAGCTTTTCCTCTCTTTGCAAAGACTTTAGATTTTGTAATAAAACCCACAAAGACAAGATTGCTTCCTCACTTATTCTGTCAGAAAAATATTAGCCAAAACAGCTTCAGATACAGCAACACTCGAGTAAAGTGAAAAAAAAGCAGCACTTAAGGTACTGTAATGCCCTCGCATGTAGACAAGGACAATCACAGTAGCTGGTGTACTTTCACCTTTTTATTGAATGTGACAAACAGTAAAGCACAAAAATACAAAATGAGAGCACCCTCAAGGAGCTGCTAGAGGCCACAACTCACACCAAGATGCTCACATGCAAATGTCACTCACGAGGATGTTCCCCTTATTTATTATTCATTAATTCATTCATCTTCCTTTCCGCTTATCCTCACTAGGGTCGCGGGCGAGCGGCAGCCTATCCAGCTATATTCGGGCAAGAGGCGGGGTACACCCTGAACTGGTCGCCAGTCAATCCTTATTCCATCCATACATCCATCCATTTTCTGAGCCGCTTCTCCTCACTAGGGTCGCGGGCATGCTGGAGCCTATCCCAGCTATCATCGGCAGGAGGTGGGGTACACCCTGAAGTGGTTGCCAGCCAATCGCAGGGCACATACAAACAAACAACCATCGCACTCACATTCACACCTACGGGCAATTTAGAGTCTTGTTTTTGGGATGTGGGAGGAAACCGGAGTGCCCGGAGAAAACCGATGCAGGCACGGGGAGAACATGCAAACTCCACACAGGCGGGGCCGGAGATAGAACCCCGGTCCTCAGAACTGTGAGGCAGACGCTCTAACCAGTTGACCACCGTGCCGCCCAATCCTCATTTATTATTATTATTATTAAAATTGTCTTTTATTCAGTTTATTCTGTTTTTATACAATACAGTGCTATTTTTATTCACTAAAATCACGTAACAAGAATGGTGGTGTTTTTTGGGGCTGGAACGGATGAATGGTTTTTTAATTAATTTCAACGGGGAACATGTATTTGATGTACGAGTAAATCAGGTTCTGAGCTTATTTACAGAAATGATTAAACGTGTAAGTCAAGGTACCACTGTAAAAAGAAGTGTATAATGCTGTTTACACCAGAAAATACTCCAAATAAGGTTATTTCCCTTCTTTTAGGCGACAGAAGACGAAAAATGGTTAAGCGTGTTGGATTTCTCCACATTCACATTCAAACTGCAGCACATTTTATTTGCCTAATGAAAACAAGAGAAATCAATCCGTCTTGTAACACAAGCAGGTAATTATTACAATTGAACCCAGTGGCCCAATCAGTGTGACTACCATGAGAGCCTGTAAAGCAATAAAATAAATTAAAAGATCATTTCGCAAAAACCTTTATGCCCACTCTTGTTAACTTGCAAAGGGCAGTGTGGTTATAACATCCATCCATCCATCCATGCATCCATTTTCTGAGCCGCTTATCCTCACAAGGGTCGTGGGAGTGCTGGAGCCTATCCCATCCATCTTCGGGCAGGAGGCGGGGTACACCCTGAACTGGTTACCAGCCAATCGCAGGGCACACATAAACAAACAACCATTCGCACACACATTCACACCTACGGGCAATTTAGAGTCGTCAATTAACCTACCATGCATGTTTTTGGGATGTGGGAGTGCCCGGAGAAAACCCACGCAGGAACGGGGAGAACATGCAAACTCCACACAGGGATTTGAACCCCGGTCCTCAGAACTGTGAGGCAGACGCGCTAACCAGTTGTCCACCGTGCCGCCTGGTTATAACATGCTGCAATTAAATATAGTAGAGTACAATGTTTCATTTAATAGCCCATTAATGTTTGAACCGTTGTGTCATGCCACCATATACAACATAATACAGGCTTTTCTAGGCCACAAATGCTTAGTGTCCAGTTTCCCAAAAAGGATTAATAGACAAGTTGACCACAAACAGTTGCGTTCCAGCGCTAAACTAGTCAACTTAGCCATTGTTTACAGGGCAAGTCCAAATCCAAGGACCGCCTTCTATGACACTATAAATTTGCTAGAAGAAAAACATGTTCACACCCAAGTACTTCATTTCGAAGAGATAGCAACAAGCCCCCATTTAACAATGGGGAGGAAGGTAAATGTCATCAATGTGAAGGCCCTGCACCGTGCAGCCACAACATTATCACTACTTACACATTATCCTGATATAAAATACAAGAGTTGTATCAATTAATTTGCCTTTACACAAATGTAATAATGCTGAGTTTTGAGTGACACTGACAGAGAGATATTAACTAACAATAGGTTTATTACTTGTAGTTTGCAGTGGTGTACTGCAAATTTTCCCGAATCATGATGTGATGCAGTTGTATACCACTGCCAAGTTCTATCACAAGAAGCTTTATCGTGCTAACAAAACCTTTCACAGCACATATTGTGACAGAATAAAACAATAAAGTAGGACAAGTGTGATGACAGCAGTTAAGAATACCATTAAATTTAGGTTTAAGAGTGGCAGCTTCCTGCAACGTTACATTGTTGTTAAATTTGGATTTGCAATATTGCCTTACTTGTTGTTAATTGTACTTCAAAGCGATAGATTCAGCGCTATTCATGTATAACTAGGTGCGTAACAAGCAAAAGTGTCATGTAAGCGGAAGGTCACAATAAATACTTGCCACTTTGGGCTTTCATAATTTACTTTTTAATGTGATTTGCTTTTCATGACTGACTGGAAAACAATAATATATGGTCCTGGCACAGTACTGTGGACCAATTACTAAACAACTATGCAAAGCAGGAGTAGCGGACCATGCATTTTGTATTTGAGCCTCCAGTGGGGATTTACCCAACTTATAAAACAATACTATACAAATTTGCAATATAGTAACAGCATACAACTATGCCACGTAGATCATCTGGAGCAGTCCAGAATGAATATTTATCTAATAATATGACCAAGTAGAATACATCTTACTTATCAGAGAAACTGATTTTTAAATGAATTAATGTGTTCAGATTACCACAGATCTGTTTTGCTAGTCAAACCTGGCTTACTCTGACCAACAAATCAGAGGACAGAAAAATGCCGACATCATCCAGAGCTAGCTCGCTGGCCTTGGGAGGATGAATGTGACATGTGATTGGTTAAAGAAAAAGTCGCATTGCTAGTATGGTTTCAGTTACATCGGTCAGCACTACTGATTCTGAAAGCCCTAGACACATTTGACTGACACTTAGGTATATATAAATCAAGCACTGTGAGGAGGTTGGTTAGACCTGATATTGGTAATTTCGTGGACTGACGTACATCAGCGCATTTACAAATGGGACGTCTGCGCTGGTGTGGGCGTCAACGCAGCCAACATCAATCCTGTCCAATCGAAGCGGCTCCTCTCCCCTATAAATGCAGTGGGCGACCGGCGCACTCACAGTCTTTGATATGGCGGAAGAAGAAACTAATTTTCTTGAGTCCGGCAGGGCAACGCACGCAAAGTACGTTTATTGGCAGACCTCCAAGGGCGAATGATATAAAGTTGGCAAGGGGGGCCGTGCGCTGTGAAGTGGGCACTTGGAGACCACCATGATCGTTCGTTTCTGTGTGTCCCCGCCATAGCTGTGCCACGGGCAGCGGGATGATTAAAAAATAATAACAATAAAGATAATAATAATAATAATAATGCCTTCAATGAATTGATGTCGACAATCATTCAGATGGTTCGATCCACGCTGTTCACGTATTTATGAATGTCTACATCTGATCCATCACAAATGTCTGGGAGCTCACGTGTCTGTCTGCACCTCGATTAAATTCACCCAAATTGCATTAAACTAGCTGCTCCAAAAGTTAGATGTGCACGAGCAGGCGTAAGTTTAGACCGACTTTCAGTCACTAAATTGTCACATGCGCCAGGCGGATGTCAAACGACACATCCTCATTGCGACTGTACGCCCGTCTTCCAAACTGCCAAACAAACATGCTAGCGATCCTTGCGCTGTCTACAAAATTAGAGCCCCAAGAGTTTTTTTTTAATTAAAACATTTTTTTTTTTTTTATTTTCCTCTTGCAAGAACAGGGGAGAAAGGATAGAGCAGACACTTCTGATGAACACACACTAACACTAAACATGAGATGAATTGTGACCACATATATACATTTGTTTATTTGTTTACCACTCACTGCGAATTGGATCGGTGGAACAGTGCACAACTGGTTAGCACATCTGCCTCACAGTTCTGAGGATCCGGGTTCAAATCTGGCCTCACCTGTGTGGAGTTTGCATGTTCTCCCCGTGGCTGCGTGGGTTTTCTCCGGGTACTCCGGTTTCCTCCCACATCCCAAAAACATGCATGGTAGGTTAATTGAAGACTCTAAATTGCCCGTGGGTATGAATGTGAGTGCGAATGATTGTTTGTTTATGTGTGCCCTGCGATCTGCTGGGGAACAGTTCAGGGTGTACCCTGCCTCTCGCCTGAAGATAGCTGAGATAGGCTCCAGCACGCTCGCGACCCTCGTGAGGATAAGCGTTTGGGAAAATGGATGGCTGGCTTGATGGATGTTACTTGGAACAGGGCAAACAAAACTAACCTAGGATAATGAGCCACATGCTGCGTCACCAAGTCTGAAAACAACATTTTTATTTGATCACATGTAGCAGTCTGCTTCGGAGAATTTCATTGTCAAGTTCCTATGACCACTGTCTGTTATCCCTATCAAAATGAGCAGCTTATATAAGCCTCCATCTGTTCATCCTGCGCCAACAGGCTGGAAGACAAAGATGTTGTGAACAACAGACTCAAGATTAAGATGGGAGGACCTGGTGCACTAATAGGTTGTTGAGCAAAATGACAGACTTGTCTACTGCTGTAAAGAAAAGCAAGGAGAGAAGATTCATCGATTTAAGGGTGATGAGAAGGTGAGCGTGCAGAATTTGGAGCGAGAAGTAAAGTATCTGCAGGAGTGAGACATCATGCCGAGACCTGAGTCTGTCATTACATGCCGCACACTGATGAATTATGCATTAGGTCTATCAAAGTGATGGCAACAACAAATGTAGACCTAAATGATAAAAAAAAAAAAAAAATCTGCACCAGCATCACCAGTAAGGATCAGTGTGATACAGTGCACCAAATGTACTTGTCGGCTGGTTGCCGAAGCCATGTCTCTGCTAGATTTCACTGTGAAGTACAACTTGTTTTCCATGACTGGAAGCTCAGCGGAGCTAAAAATAACAGGAAGAGCAGTCATATTGTAGAAATATCCATAAATGTCTTTGAAAGTGGGAGATAGGAGAGAGCTCATAAATGAATAATTTGAGGAATAAAAATTAGCCTCACACAAGACGTTCATCTTTGTAATTATGCCCACATAAAACCAGGTAGGAACATTACTAGCCATGGTCTGGTCATTTGGAATTAATTACAACTACACGTGGATGGCGGCTCAAAAATGTAAATGCAGCAGTGTGTAATATACAATGTTAGGAACAGCATGTAAATCCAAACCATCTTCATGTAAACATAATCAGTGCTTCTTCTGCATTTAATGTAATCACGGTAGGAATTAAACTTCTGTCTCTGCCACCTGATTGAGGCTCAATTACAGTATGGGTTAGCCAACCTGAAGAGCTGCAGTAGCGGACTTATTAAAATAGAAGCCACAGTCGCCATCATTTTGTCCGAGAAATCTATTCGACCTACTGAGACGTTTCTAATAATGAGAACCAGTGAGTGGGGAGAACAAAATTAGATTTCCTCATATTATCAAAGAGCAGGGAAACAATTCCTTGTTCTGTTGAAAGAATTATATTGTGCATTGTAGATTGGTTACAGCCGTGGGTGATGAGGTTTGTGTGAAGCGGGTCTTAGTGGTAAACAGTTACAAAGAGACACAATGTTCCCGATAAAATATCTCCCACGGATTTGCCTCTGAGGTTCCACAGAATTACTCGGGTTTAGCTTAATTTAATTGGAACGATGATGTTAGGTAGTTTGACTTACAAAAGGTACTGATATATGATTTATAAATGACAAGAGTGCATCCATCAGCCACTAAGAACATCAACCACCGGTGCTAAATTAATATAGATTTGAGCTCCACATATAAATAAAAAGTAATTAAAATTAAATAAATTGAGACAGGCAACATGGTTGATACTTGAACTCCTTTACTTGCGGCAGGACCTCATTCCCGACCTGGAGAGGGCAAGACACCGTTTTTTGACTGAGGACCATGGCCTCAGATTTGGAGGTGCTGATTCTCATCCCAGCCGCTTCACACTCGGCTATGAACTGGAGATCACTTGTGACCGAAAGAACGAGATGGCCGAAATGAGTTTCCTCCGCAGGGTGTCCGGGCTCTCCCTAAGAGATAGGGTGAGAAGCTCGGTCATCTGGGAGGGGCTCAGAGAAGAGCCGCTGCTCCTCCACATCGAGAGGAGCCAGATGAGGTGGCTGGGGCATCTGTTTAGGATGCCTCCTGGACGCCTCCCTGGTGAGGTGTTCTGAGCACGTCCCACCGGAAGGAGACCCCGGGGACAACCCAGGACACGCTGGAGAGACTACATCTCTCGGCTGGCCTGGGAACGCCTCGGGATCGCCCCGGAAGAGCTGGAGGAAGTGGCTGGGGAAAGGGAAGTCAGGGCGTCCCTACTAAAGCTACTGCCCCTGCGACCCAATCTCGGATAAGCGGTAGAAAATGGATGGATGGATGAGACAGGCAACATGGTTGATTAAAGTGGTTACCACATCCGCCTCACAGTTTTAAGGTTCTGGGTTTGAGTCTCAGCTTCCTGTTTAGAGTTTGCATGCTCTCCCTGTGCTTGCTTCGATTTTCTCCGTATACTCCGGCTTCCTCCAGCATTCCAAAAACATGCATGTTAGGTTAAGCGAAGACTAAATTGTCCACAGGCATGATTGTGGGTGTAAATGGTTGTTTGTCTCCAGTAGATGTTCGCTATGACTGGCTGGTAACCAGTCCAGCGAGGTATTCCAGCAAGGAGGGGCGTGCAGAGACCTTTGGTGGGGCAGGTGCCCAAAGTTATAAGGGGGCAGTCTCCCCAATATTAAATCCTAAGGCCCATCAAAACTCTGATCAACATATGAGGCTAGGCTCCAGAATTTTCCAAACAATGTTCCATAAATATGTGCAAAGCAGTGAGTGGCTTTGTTTATTACATTCAAATAGTTAGCAAGCAAGCTAATGTACAGTAGGTAACAAAATCGGTCTTTCTTCAGGCCTCTGATTTGACTTCATGACACTTTGTGTATAAAAATGCTAACTTTTGCTTTGGACTTTGGTCTCCACTTGGAACTTGACTCGGGACTTGAGGAAAAAGACTTGTGACTTGCAAAGCAAGGACTTCGTCCCACCTCTGATGGAAATAATCAATTGTGTTGCATTGCATTGCATAGTGACGTTATGTTAAGCTGGGTGACAATATGGCGCCAACACATGTAACTGTCCAGACTTTGTTTTCTATGGCTTTGGTCCAGGGTGTACCTTGCCTTTCACCCAAAGTCAGATGGGATAGAATCCAATTCACCTCTGCGACCCTAATAGAAATACACAATTGACAATAAATGGATGGATGAAATAACAAAGGTAAAAGTGGATTTTAGTATGTCACATACTAGTTACATACTAGAGAAAGTTCACTCCTGGCGTCAGGCTGCTTTAGTTTGATGTTAGAAAAGCTGAGAAAAAGCAGAGAATAAATGGTTTAATGGTCAAAGCCAAAAGCCAAGCAGAGCTTCAGTGTTAGCTTAGAGTAGCAATAGCTAACAGTGTTAGGTTCCGATAACAGACCTATCCTCAAATGTTGGGCTAAGTTGTCGACGAGGGGGGAAGCGTATTTGTGTTTGCCGGTGTCATGTGCCACATTAACTCAAGTATATTTTGGCCTGCTTTCTGATTAAATGCTGCCTCCACAAGTGAAAATCCAATCATTAAGGGTGCTGACTTTAATATTCACCAAAACACAAAATAGGGTGTGTGAAGTTTCTATATTATTTCATCCATGGGGTATTTTGATAAAAGCATGTCACAGGCATGTTATTAAGACAGTTGTTAGACATAGTCCAATAACATTCAACATTTAATAACATTTCACCTTTAAGAGTGGTTACGCTGTTTTTTTTTTTATTTTCACACTTTTATGACTATCAGCAATGTTAAAATGTTACTTTAAAAAACTTCCACACAGTCTCAGCTTCACTCCAGAGAACAAATTAATTCATATGGGAAGTGTTTCACTATAGCACTGTATTTTCTGTTTAATATTTTCAACACTGTAAATTGAACCTGTTGTTTTGAGCAAATACCAAAATACAGTAGCTGTTTTGTAACTGCCCACAAATTTGACAAAATGTTTGGGTCACGTTCAATGAACATGGTGTTTAAGATGGAATGTGAAGGTAGCAATAGAAATGAAACAGCAGGAGCTTTAAAAGCTTTTGGTTGGGGGTGGATTTGTGTCCAATAAGCCATGCAGAGGATTAAAGCATGTTAATGCAATGCCAACACAAAGTGGACACTACACACATACAAGCACACAATGGTTACTGCATGGGAACAAAACAGAGTCAAAGAAATAAGCCATGTTAAGATGAAAGATGACCCATTATTGGTTCTGACAAATGCCTGATACGTACTGACTACTGTCAGAGATCAGAAGTAAATGATGCATCTCTAATCTTAGTTACCGTATTTTCAAGACCATAAGGTGCACCGTATTAAAAGGCGCAGTCTCAGTTACGGGGTCTATTTCTGTATTTAACACATACGTAAGGCGCACCGTATTATTGGGCGCAGGCATGGTAAAACATACGCTAGCTTAAAACATACGGTACCATGCATGCACTCTAAAACAATATTTTTAAAAAGGCAGCGGGAGCAAAACTGTGTTTGGTTGTACTTTATTGAAGTATTTAACAATGTACTCACGTTATGTTTTGATCAATCCTCATCCACAAATCCATCAAAATCCTTATGTTCTGTATCCGAAATGAACAGCTGGGCAAGTTCTCCATCAAACACGCCAGGTTCCCACTTGTCATTGTCGGAGTCAGTCCTGTTGCCGTGCGGCTCCTCAGAAATGATGCCGGCTTTTACGAAAGCTCGAACAACAGTGCAAGCAGACACGTTAGCCCAAGCATCCACAATCCATTCACAAATTGTGGCGTAACTCGCACGGCGCTGCCTCCTAGTTTTAGTAAAGCTGTGTTCACCATCTGTCATCCATGGCTGCCCACCGCTCGCAATTTCACTTTGAACGTCCTGTTTACACTGATGTCCAGCAGTTGGAGTTCCTTGGTCAAACCTCTCGCAATGATGGCAAGCTCCGAGTTATTGCACTCAGTTGAATGGTGACGGTAGAGACTCTTCTCCCGGCTGTTCTTTCTTTCATTAATAAACCAATGGCCGACTGCTGCCATGCGAGGCACTGCCAGGCCCACTGGGAGCAAATTAGGGCTCAGTGTCTTGCCCAAGGACACGTCGACATGCGGACAGTCGTACCAGGGATTCGAACCTGGTCTAACTACTGAGCCAAAGCCACCCCAACGTAATCCCATTGGTATTGCAAGACAAGTCCAGATCTGTGTGACAGACCACCAAGGTCCGCATGCTGTCCTCAGTCACGTCCACCTTCCTCTATATAAGCAGCGTGTCGGCAGGAAATGCTCCCAGTCAGTCAAGCGGAGCGCTCATCACACAACAACATTTATAGATTTTGGAACTCGGTGCACACATAAGGCGTGCCGCATTATAAGGCGCCCCGTCCTTTTTGGAGAAAATCTAAGACTTTTAAGTGCACCTTATGGTTGTGAAAATGAGTTGCTTTCTTTGCTGACTCTTAAAATAATTATGCAATTATTCTTATTTCTGCAAGTTACTGAATTTACTAGCACACATGATCTTAAGGAATCCATATTTGACAAAAATTATTCAATTAACACTCATTACCTCCAGTGTCTCACAAGGCATTCTCTTTTATTTAACATTCCATCACTAAAATACCTCTTTTGTTCTTTAGGCAACATTTAAGCTTATCATAGGAGCACTGTGACTGTGACACCTGTAATAAAAAGACAATTAAGATAACACAATGTTCAGTGGGGGAGAAATTCCCAGATAAAACTGCAGACTGCATAATATTTCTTCAGCGAGGCATCACATTCACTTAAAGATTGGAAGAGAAATTTCGCCAAGTAATGATTTGATTTGGCATATAGGAGGGCAGCCCATCGGAATCAGTCATCATAAGGAGCAACTGGAGCTCACCTGTAAGGACTTTGGAATTGGAGGGTCATGGTTTAAATAAAATGAAATTGCTACAACATGACCTGTAGGATGTGTCACTGTTTTGTAGAAGTTTTTTTTTTTTTTTTTTTAAACAAGGAGTTTTAAATGCAACAAAAAAAAAAGGATGTGTTTTTTTGACAGTGGTAAACACCATTACTGAAAAGTCTTTAGTGAATCCATCCATTTTCCAGAACACTTGTTCTGTTTAGGGTCGTGCATGATTTTGTAATGTGGGAGGAAGCCGGAGTAACACGGCAAAACCAACCACTAGAGCTCATTAATGAACTCCTAATGCGTGTTCCAGATATTTGTGCTTAGATTTTACAGACATTTTAAAGATTAAACAATGTGAAAATATCACATTTAAGTGCATTGAGATTTTAGTTACACTGGATCAGGCTGCAGACTAGTGCTTACACAGTGAAATTAATCTGGTGTGAAATAATGACCACTGTTGTTCCTCAGGACAGAACACAGAGGACACTCGTGCATTGCGACCATGTTCCATCAGTGGTGGGTCCTCTGCAGGCTACATTGTGCACGCCAGGCTGCATAACCAAAAGTGCCGTTTCATCCATGCCACACAAAGTATTGTGCTCGTCTTGCATTCGAAATGTTTAATATCAGATACGCTGACATTTCCTTTGTGATCATTTTTTTTTTGCCTCTGCAAACAGAAGTCCTGAGAGATTTATTAGCTTGAACAAAGGACAAGTTATGCCTGCCACAGCATTGTGCACATATTCTGTCTGGTGATGAGTCTGAAAGCCTTCACCATCAATGCTAGCTCAATCCACACAAGACAAGGTCAAGACGCAGCATGTCCCTGTGGCCAATGAGCTAATTCCCCTAGCTGATTCTCATATCTTTCTACAACCCTGAGCCGCCCACTCTCTTATTTGCATGGTCCCATTCACAGTGGAAAAACAAAACAATAACACTCCAGATAGAACATCAACACACTCTACCTTATTACTTTGCTTCCCAGGTCAGAAAAGAGCCAACTCAGAGAGAAATAGATCCTGCAACACAAAGAAACGGCTTTAATAATCAAACCAAACACATTCATAGCAAATGACATTTCTGGACTTTTTCCATCTAAAAAAAATATAGTATATAAGATAAGTTAATCACACTTTTAATTCTGATTATTTTTATAGCATATTAATTTGCATTGATGGAGAAAGTCATGCTCGATATGATCTTAATTTATCAAAATCAATTACTGACTTTGAGATAGTCCAATGGTACCAAGGCACTGATAACACACTTTCATTATACAACGTTGATTAGATTCAGATTTCCTCCCAAAGCAGTAAAAAAAAAAATCAGGAAGGTAATTGACAGGCACATTTCCCCCCCCCCCCCCCTAGAAATATAACTTGTGGATATTATCTATGCTGTAGCATCAATCAGAAAAACAAGACAATTGCTTTGTTCTTCCCACAAAGGCAAATTCTGTTTAAACTTAGTACACTTGTATGGACTATTATTTGTTGCTACTACTAACTCAGAGTAAGAATAGCACTGAATTGCATAACGTGGAAATAGAAATCAATTATTCACCAAGGAAGTTGTTTTATTTACTAACAATAGTTTTGTAGAAAGATACATAGTATAATTGATACTAAACCCCTCCAAGTCTCAGTTCATGATAAGAACTCAACAGCATTAATTTACTACAGCAAGCTCTTTGGCAAGAAATGGTGTCCCACTAGACAATCAATAAAATAGCTTGCAGCAACTGGGCAAAGCTGATTAAAATGATTTGATTTGTTTATTGAGGCAGCAATCAAATACAACAGTGGATGGTATTCTAATGTGATATACCTGCTTATGTGTCACTAAGTTGAGCTGTTCAGAGATCCTAAGTGACCGTCACCTGACCTCCACTTGATTAGAGAAACCTGACCTCCCCAGAGGTTTGCAACGAAATGCCCCACCTTTTATCCTCTCAGCCCCATTTCGGACTTTGGCGCAGAGGTTCATTTTTCGTTAGTGTGAGGTCATTTGAAGTGGGCTACAGAAAGTTCATTGTGTCCGAATGTGAACAGCTTAACATTCTCAAACACACATTCTACAGTATGTGCATTGTACAGCTATAGTGCATCAGGAAAATATTCGCAGCATGTCACTTTTTCCTCATTTAATTATGTTACAGCCAGGGGCGGTCCTAGCCAATATGATGCGCTAGGCAAGATTTTATATGCCCCCCCCCCCCCCCCCCCCCCCCCCCCCACACACACACACACACACTCCATCAATGATTCATTAAATACATTACTGTGTCGTTACTGTCAAACAAATCATGCGAGTAACCTGCTGTTGACACTTGACAACTAATGGGACAAACCAAAAGTAGCAACAACTTGATCTCTCTCTCTCTCTATTTTTTCCTTTATTTTTTTTCTTCCTCTCCTGTGTTCTGGACATTTTTGGCATGTTTTCAAAGTTCTCTGGCGTCATATCAATAATTTTGCCCTCAGCCGAGGAGGGAGTATTTGATATTATCATTTGTAATAATATTAAATGGTTAAATGGGTATTTCTTTAAATTTTAATCTTTTTTCCGTGTTAAAAGTTAGTTGTCAAATTATTGCAAATATGTGCTGAAATACTGTTTGGTGCACAGGCACAAACAACAGTCAGGATCCATCCCCCCACCCGAAGGTGGAGGCAAGCTAACCTCTTGTCCACCGGGGTAAACCCCAATGTACAGGCGCCGAGCCGGGGGGCAATAAGTATACCCACACATGCTCGGCGCCTCTCATCGTGGGCAACTCCAGAGTGGAAGAGAGTCCAACCCCTCTCGAGAGGACTGGTACCAGAGCCCAAGATGTGTGTGGAGATGAGCCTGACTATATCGAGTCAGAACCTCCCGACCTCACACACCAGCTCAAGCTCCTTCCCTGCCAGAAAGGTGATGTTCAACGTCCCTAGAGCCAGCTTCTGTAGCCGGGGATCGGATCGCCAAGGTCCATGCCTTTAGCTACTGCCCAGCTCACACTGTACCCAACCCCTATGGCCCCTCCCACAGATGATGAGCTCATGGGAAGGATGACACACATTACCCTTTCAGGCTGTGCCCGGCCGGGCCTCATGGGTGCCTTCGAGCCCCACCTCCAGGCCTGGCTCCAGAGTGGGGCACTGGTGACCTGTGTCCGGGCAAGAGAAAACATTTTCCAATGTTTTTATATATCATAGGAGCCTTCTGAGCCGAGCTTTGTCTGGTCGCTCACCTAGGACCAATTTGTCATGGGTGACCCTGCCAGGGGCATAAAGCCTCAGACAACTTAGCTCCTAGGATCACTGGGACACACAAACCCCTCCACCACGATAAGGTGTTGGCTCAAGGAGGGTTAATGCTTGTTCTTATGTACAGACGTAAGAAACGGTTTTGTTTCAGTAAGAAAGTTTTGTTTCCTCAAGGTCATTCAAATTTAGAGGTTCGCCTTCCCATTGCTCATTGTTTGTACAAATACCCAGAACAGTAATGTTTGCGTCAATAGTAGTGCTAGCCCAACAATGTCAATGATGAACAAATGTGATGTGATTGGATGAATTATTTAATACATCCTCAAAGAAGGTGAGCACCAATGAGTAAAGACGCTTCCACTCTATGTTTGCACAGCGCTGACCGCGGGATAGGGCGCCGGACAGCACAGGGATAGGGATGACAGTGGCATGGCACAAGCGTGCATATTTGGCGCTGGGTGTTAAGCGATCGAGCAGCTAAAAGAAGTGTATGGGTTCATCTGCTTCTAATGGCATGGCAGGATCTTTGGTAGTTTAGGGTCGTCAGTGAGCTACAGCTCCATGTAGACAGCTTTGTTACGGTACGCCATCTGTCTTGTATCCCAGAGCGCGGAAGACTATTATACGAATGCTCAATTTTCTCCTCTCTGCTGTTTTCATTGAATAACTCCACCGAAATCTCGTTATATACTCTGAAATCACTCCAGCACCTTCTCTTCTATTGGATGCGCCGAGATGTCATCACAAAATACTGCCGAATGTTCAATTCGGGCATACCTGCTACAGTGGCAGTCGACTACTTTGTGCGACCCCAGCCTCCGCAGCACAGCGCTGCGAAATGGCAGCACGTACACAATAAATGGGTTGGTGCCGTCTGAAAGGACCTTAAGACTTCCTTGAGTAGTTTAAGATTTAAATCAACAGTTGAAGACAAAAAAAAACAAAAAACACTTTCACTTCATCTGACAAACATTTCTTTGTGGCATAAAAGCCAAGGCTCAATGCAATCAATGCTTTATTGATCCTTGAAAGGGCACTTTTATGTGTTTCAAAAGTCACTTAATGACAATTTCTTTGGGACTGTTTGAATGTGAACCCAGGGGGGCTGCTCCAGCAAGAAATGAAATTCAAAGTAAGATTTTTGTTTATATCCGTTGCTCCCAGACATCGCTAACCTTCAATCAATATTGGTATTTGACCATTTCCTTATGCGTCATAAACTCACACAACTAACAATTATGGACAAAGACAAAGCGTAAACAGAAAACTCCCATTGGAATTAAATAAAGTATATGAAGAGTTCAACATTTGCTTGAAAAACTAGATATGCAAATTGGGAAGGGATGGGCTTTATAACGGGGCACAAGTATTTGTCCCCTTGTCAAATTCTTATATATCCATCCATCCATCCATTTTCTGAGCCGCTTCTCCTCACGAGGGTCGCGGGCGTGCTGGAGCCTATCCCAGCTGTCATCGGGCAGGAGGCGGGGTACACCCTGAACTGGTTGCCAGCCAATCGCAGGGCACATCGAAACAGACAACCATTCGCACTCACAGTCACGCCTACGGGCAATTTAGAGTCACCAATTACTATATATATATATTTAACATTGTTGTGTAAAAAACAAAAACAAAAAACAATAAAATGATTTGCAAATCCTTTTTGGCCTATATTCAATTGAATATACTACAAAGAATCACACTGATGAATGTTGTTATTATGTTTTTTTTTTTTTTTTGTGCAAATATGCTCTCATTTTGAATATGTTGCCTGCAACACGTTCCCAAAAAGCTGGGGAAGGGCTAACAAAAGAGATTTCATTTATTAAGGGAACAAAAAAACTATACAAAGTTACCTGGCCCTGTACGAAAAAAAGCAATGGCCCCCTAAACCTACTAACTGGTTGGGCCATCCTCAGCAGCAACAACTGAAATCAAGCGTTTTCTATAACTGGCAATGAGTCTTTTACATCTCTGTGGGGATATTTTGACCCACTCTTCCTTGCAGAATTAATTGATTTCGGCAGAAATATAGGGTTTTCAAGCACGAACGGCCACTGCATTTCAATTGGATTCAAGTCATGGTTAATTCATGTCCCCCCCCCCCCCCCCCCCTCCGATTTTAAACATTAAAGTGGGGAAGCTATGCTAAAAGCTAAGAGTTTGAGAACTGGGGCAATACTTTTTCACGGCACTGTAGAGATAGACAACCATTCACACTCACACTATTACTGAGTGTGGGAAGGGAGTCGAATAAACCAGTATACCATCAGTGACCCACGCTTTACGTCAGTCATTGTAGCAGCTCTTTGATCGTAATCAAACTCTGTGATCAGATGTGTACATGGCACTGATTACTGTTGCCACCCAATCTGCAACCACTTGGCTAAAATACATTCTCACTTACAGACAAACGTCAAAGAAAAATAAGAATACCTCTCCGAAAGTGTGAATTGGCATTACGATATTTAGAAAATCAGAATCACTGATACAGCACTTGTTTTGGATCTCATTAGAAACTTTATACAAATGTATATGCAATTATTTGTCACCTATTACAGGGATAGATGCTCTTTCTCTCGGGAGCCTCACTGATTTACTCCAACAGGCACCTCTTAACTGGTGGGTCAGAGTGGATTGTGGACAGGTACGAAAAAGTACAGTGGTTCCTTGGTTTACTACGATACTGACATATAACTTTTCAAGCCTCATGGGTACAAATGACATGCAATGAACTAGTTTGCGCACTGCCGTAAGAATACGTGAGCACGAGAAGGAACACTCAGTTACCGCCATATTTACTGTTTTCATTGGATTGTTTTATATTTTGGTTTTTCATACAAATATTTACAGAATTTATGACTTTACTACTGCGTTAATGCAGATTAGTGATTGACTATGGCAATGTTTCCTTATCTTCAATGAGCCAAACCACCTATTCTACCTTAAAAAAAATAATCTCACAGCACACCACCAAACAGAAATAATAAGTGTCTATATTGGAATAATAATGATCACCTCTCAATTTACTCACAAATTTACTTTTGTGTGAAATCTGACCTGTTTAATTTAACACAAAACTCATATACATGAAGTATTATGTTGTATGACTGGCAACAGGTGTAGACACAGGTTTATTGTACCATCTTTCATCGCATGGAAGAGAATTTAATTGTTCTACCGGTCAGTATAGGTCACTGACATAGATAGATGAACAAAGATGAATTTATAATAAATGACGATTAATTTTCATATATATTAAGTGAAATCTCACAACACGCTAATACGCTACAACACCCTGGTTGGAAATCACTGGACTTACAGTATATACTGTACAAATCCGGGTTACTTTGCTGCCGTAGTAGGAAAACTGTAAACAGAGGAGCCACTGTAGAGTGAAATATTTAACATGCATTCCAGGTCTGAGTTGTCTTTTATTTGGACAACAAGAGTATTTTGTTATTACTTGGGGTGTAACGGTACATGTTTTCATATTCGGAATGCCCCTGTAGCATACCAAGTTCCCACTCGTCCTGGCAAGCGATTTGTTTTGGTGCAACGTCAAATATGTTTGAATATCATTGCACGTCGAAAGAAAACTGGCACAGTGCAAATGCATTTGAACAACCGCTCACATAACAAATGTCATTGATGTTTTTAATAGCATAATAATTCACACTGTTAAGAATGTTAAGGTTGCACTTGTCTGCGTCATTCATTTCCTAAAAAGAACACAAACTATTGATGTTGCACTTTCCTAAAAAACAGATCAGTGACAAGATGTGACATTTTGTGGACGTATTTTGTGCGATTGTGACATCTAATTTTACTATATTCAGTTTTGGATATGCTGTTGTAATAGTCATCCTCAGTTTTTAATAAGGTCCTCCAAAATATATTTTTAACAAGTATGTGTAGTTGTGTTTAAAATATTATGAACAATACAGTTTCTTTATTGTTCCTAACTTCTCTAAAAGTAGGTTGAGACTTTGTAACAATAGGAAAATTCATTGTTCCAGGTTAATAACAGTTAAGAGCCACTGTTCTGGACCGAGAGGACATAACCTAAAGATCAGTATTTGGACTGCATTATTGCACATCCCTATCATGTTCAGAAATCTTAATGGTCATCATTCCGGGCAACTGACTCCAGAGAAATACTGCAAGAGACTTGCTTCTAGTTCTGCGTGGCAAACTGTCCCACTTTGCCGCTCTATTTCATGCTCCACTTCGTGCCTCCTAAAAGTTTTAGCTTCAGCACACTAAACTTCTTTAACCTTCTTTAAAGTGCACCATTACCCCATGTTTACACATATTTGCTCCTGAATTCAAATGTCAAATTTTATGGCAATAGGAATTGTGAATGAAAAATATATTTTTTTTCATAACCTTATCTGGTATTTGGCAAAAGAAATGTCCCTTGTCTATGTGATTTTTAATATTTAAATAATTGGCCGCCTCTCTGCGAGGACAATTTATTTTTGCAAATAGTGTAAGGAAACGCAATACCTGCCAGGTCCTGCCAGAGCATCACTATCTGCTAAGTCACTCTATGAGCTCTATATGGGAGTGAAATTGCATGATATGCATTTCCTGTGGTGAAGAACAAACAATTTCTTGAAATTTTACACTTCACTATGAGAACAAAAAGAAATGTATTTTCTATTCTTTGACCGGAAGCCATTAGTTTTACTTGACACACAACAGTCACTTGATCATTACAGTCATGAATAATGTCAACACTATCATTGGAGGGGATGCGTGCCTTCTGTGATCTCCCTCGGTCCTCCTTGTCATGCTGACAACCCATAATGATCCCTAATTGCTTTAACAGTCGTAGTCGTAGCAACAGTTTGTTAGCGTGGCTCCACCAAAATGAGAACAGGGATGAGGAGACCAAGAGAAACAAAATCTCACTGCCAATAATGCAAAACTAGTATAGTTGCAGTAGTGTATAAATACAAAAACACCAGCTTGTCTCCTTCAATTAACTCATTTTTCACTTACCCATTCTGATGCTTCCACTTGTCCCATTTTCTGTTTGCAAATTTTTCCACATCTCCACTCCTAACAGCCAATAACTAGCCTTCGCTCCCTCGTTATTGTTTGTACACGGCTCTCCTTCCTCCTCCTCCCGCTCGGCCTCTCCATCAGCACCTCCTCCTCGGCCCCTGTACCTCACAGGAGTAAGAGCACTAAAATATTGATTGTAGCCCGATGTAGGCGACCGCTAGCACACTCCGTGGGGGGCAGGAGGGTGGCGGCCATGCAGGACTGCTGCCAGGAAGAATTTGAACTAAGTGAGAAGGATGGATGTAGTTTGCCTGGCAGACGGAAGTGAAATGATGCAATGTGTAAGCGCTGCCCGATGAGCTCGCCTTCATCCAAATACCACCCAACGCTGCTTATTATACACCCCTCCCCCGTGCCTCGCTGCCCTTCTTCTGCTTTCTATGCTTCTCTTTCATCTCTTTTGGCATCACTTTTCCTCGCATCTAAACATTTCCCACACCACCACCACCTCCTCCTACTGTCTTGAAATGTAACTGTTTTACTAAGGTGTGCAGCAGTAGGTTTTAGATTTCTTGGGTGACATTTTCTCTTATTATTTAAGGTGACCTTTTGCTCTCTCTTTTGAAGGTGACCTTGCCAAAGAGACCTATAAGAATTGCTATGGAGACGGTAATCGTGCTCCGTGATCCTCATGGAGAGAGAGTATGGGGGAGGGGAACACGCACGCACGCATAATACAATGTACCATATCATCCCTTCTTCCTGAACACTCTGTTTGAGTTTTTTATAATACTGCCTCCTTTTTGTCAGTTTTCTTCCACTTCTATTACAACTACTTAGTGCAATTGTGTGTTAAAAATAATCAGCTAAATTAGCTCTGCGAATGATTAAGTAGGAATGGGTTATCTCCCTTAAATTGAGCAGTCAGCTGAATCTGCTAAAGGCAAATCAATAACTATGAGCCCACTTTGACACCCCATGTTGGCAAATAATTTACAGTTGGTATAAATTGAACATGATGCTTGTAAAAGCATTTTAAAGTGATTAACATTGCGAATTTTGCGAGTTCTAGCCTTAATCAACTAAATACATGGACAATTTTAATTACAGCACACTGGTTTAAATTTCCTTTAACCATTTACTTTTGTGTCCTCCCCCAAAAAAAAACTGCAAAAAGAATTAGCAGCTTCAACAATCGCAAAGCAACAAAGCAACATCGAATCCATCTATCCATTTTCTATACAGCTTATCCTGTTCAACATAACACTATTTGTCAATGTTTTAATACGGAAACCAGAATAGATGCTGACATAAAGAAGGAATGCAGTTGTTCATTGTGCAGCCATGGTGGGCTTTTGAACTCAAATGATTGAGTGACAAGTCCCCCATCTCTCTCCTATTGTCTTTGTTCGTATTTTCCACTTTTGGTAGACA
The DNA here is from genome assembly GCF_024500385.1 of Phyllopteryx taeniolatus. NCBI lineage: Eukaryota > Metazoa > Chordata > Actinopteri > Syngnathiformes > Syngnathidae > Phyllopteryx > Phyllopteryx taeniolatus. Next base: position 13,799,870 of record NC_084510.1, read on the forward strand.
TAAATAACTACACTCTAGTTGTATTTATACTTCAAAAACCCTGAGGGAAGAAACTTCAATAAAGGCCAATGCTAATGCTAATCTCTTGGCATTTCACATGATGCATACATAACCCAGGCATACCCTGGCTTTGGTGTACCAAGATTGCAGTTTATCTGCTTTTTGTATTTTATCTGTCTATATGATCTAAAGACACTAGATTATAAACCATTGAGTTTCACTGCTTGTAATATTTTCTCCGGAGACAAACCAAAGGAGAATGAAATTATTGTTAGTGTACATATTATGCATGCTCAATAAGACAGTAGAATGTTGTGTTTGTGGTATGGAGAAACTTTCAGGTTTGCAGACAAAGAAATGTTTCTTCCCAAGCAAATGTTTCTGGCTTTGAGTCACTGAGGAGGCAAGATGCAATCAGGCCTGCAATGCGTCACTCACACAGCCGTAGGTGGAGATAATCACAGCTGCCTGTCAAAATTAGGGCCATGCAACTTTCTCCAGGCGTTGATTCAAAATGTATGTAGATGTGTAACATTTCTGCATAAATGAGAATCTTTGTCAGTGAGCCTCACAGCTTGTGTCCTCTAAATGTCACCATGAAGAGACTGCATCTGCATGCCAACTGCTGTAGTATATAATTTACACTCAATTAGCCCACACTTCTTATTCAGAACCAGACAGATAGGTATAGGAAGCCCGGAGACCAACTTTCCCTTTATGGTTTATATGGAAAAACTGCCATTAATACATCCAAGTACACCACTTTTCCCTCTGTTTCAACACCAGGCTGCACTTCATGTTAAATGCACAGGCTCATACTAGCAAACAAGAAGTTTTGGCAGACAAACATTGATTAAAATGAATTTTTTTTAAAAACCAATAGTCATATGTATGGCCCCTGGAGCTGCACATTCACATATTTTTTTTTTTTTTTTTTCAGTCGAGTCATAGTGTACAATCCTTTGTTAAAATAATAGCTATGCTAATATTGCTAAGCTCTTAGCGGGGTAAAAGGTAGAAAAATGCTAGCTTTGTCTCTTCAGGAAGCTCCTCAGATGACACGGCTGGCACACAGCTGCATGCGACAAACAGACAAAGCTGTCGTTGTATTGCAAATTCTGCTTCGTCTTGCCCATTTTTCTCTCTCCTGTATATGTGCCCATGCAGTGTACTTCAGAAAATGGTAATTGGACGCATTACATAAACACAATCCTCTTGAATACAAATGTGTCTAGTTTCATGTGCATAGTTCTGTTTTAGTGTAAATTCAGGACAAAGGTTTGAGCAAATAACTTAACCAGTCTCCATAATAATACAAATACATCTGAAACAAGATGTTCAGATATGACCTTTGCTTTTTCCCCCCTGAGTGAAAACTTCATTAGATCATCCAGTTGGCAACCGAGCTACATTTACCAAATAATACTGGCAACTATCCCATTCTGTACACTGACATGAATTTGACGCTAATATGATATGTTGCCACACGATGACTGTACATGATGAGCTGAATGAAGTTGACTCACAAGCTTACAGCACAGGTTTTGTAATGAAAACTCAAAATGACCTCTCCATGATCTCTGTTCTGGCTACAAGAGCTCCAGCTGGTGCGCAACATTTGTACACATATGAGTAGGGCAGACAAGAGAAAAAAATGTCCAGCTCGTCAGGCAAGCTGTACTCAAATATAACATGGGCAGTGTTTTAAGTCTTACCACAAAGTATTAAAACAAACAAACAAACAAAAAGATCTGATGCTGTTTTACCACTGCACGGTACCTACTTCTGTCGCTAGACTTCTCCCATCAGCTAAAGCAGATACAGCACTATGGGGGTGATGTAAACCAAACCGATTTGTCATTTGTCACATCATTGTAACTTTTACGGATAGTGGACATTATTAGAATTGCCACAGATAAACACATGCTAATGTGTGCTTACACTATTGCTGTTCTTTTGATGCTGCAGTTTCATGCAAGGGGTCCTCGGTTGGCAATGGTCCCAAGTTCCCAACATATGAAATTTTGAGATTGTAACTAGGAGATGCTTAGTTAGGACCATTTTTCATTTGATTGTTTTATATTTATGGCCTAGATGTGTTTTTCATTTAAATAATTACTGTAGTTATGTGTTTACTTCTGCATTAGTTTACAAATTTGTCACCACTATATGAAGCGAACTCCATTGGAATCCAAGGACCCCCGTACTCCACAATCTCCATTTTACTGCAGTGGCCCATTGTCTTGCCGCCCTCAGACTTAGTTAAATAAAATTGCTCTCCCTACCAAGGCGAATAGCCTTATGCCAATCACAGGAAACCCTCATTATTCTCCGTTATTGTTGTTTCCGACTGCCTTGAACCGAGGCAAGTAGAGCTGAGTTGGTACTGTGCTGTGTAAATGCAGGGTATAAGTGTAGGGTACATCTAAGTGTACGTGACTGCTGCTTTCAGGATCGAACATCCCCCCCAGTCACAGTTTGCATTTTTATCAGCTTGCCATGGCTATGCTACGAGGTCAACGTCAAACATGCAACTTCCTTTGAATGAAGTCTTAGCTGGAAGCAAAGCACTTTACATGTTGATGTGCTTTAGCTCTGGTGCTTACTGTCACTTGAATGTGATTGACTTTTTTTTTTTTTTAAGACAGAAAGACTGTTCTCACTTCTGAATACATTTTCTGAATTGTAACACAATACATACTGGCTCGAATAGAGTAGAACATATACAGAACAAAAAGCAGCCATACATTTCAAATGTATGCAGAATTGAGGTTTATGTTGTTTTGTTTACATACAATATTCATAGGTTTCCTTGGGTAGCAACATGTAGTACGCTACACAAAAATCTTCCTATAACTTCTGGAAGTATTGGTTCCATCTGCTGAAATCAATGACACCAACACAATGGATAAATCATTAATTTGCATCTGGTTACTTGTTAAATTTCCTGAATGCACAGCATTGATTTTTTGTCCAACACAATCTATAAAATGTCAGTGCCCCTCCAAATTGACCCAAGCACAGAAAATTGAAAAGCATTTATTGGAACGCATTCCATTTTGGCGCAGTAAAGATTTTACTGGGTTTTGTAGATGCAACAATGCTAGTCTGTCAAAAAAATCTTGACCCCAAGTGAATAACTCCATCCCTACGTTATTTTTACCAAAGGTAAATGAAGGTTCTTCAAAAACTCGCTTTATTTTTAAAGTTACTCCTCGTTACAAATGCAGGTGTACTCATTGACTTCTCCTTGGATTCAGACCAAGTGAGTTGCATTTTTAAGCATGCAGAGATTTCTCCAGTAAGTGTGGGGGATCAGTGATTTAACTGAAGTCAGCTGTTATCTCACAGCATGGGCAACCCCCAAAGGATTAAGCGCCAATCCCTCTTAAATCTGCCCTTCTCATAAAAACCGTGACACAAGCTCTTGCAGGGATTCTGTTGGTGCAGCACATTCATAATATTACCAACAGGCATTGTCAGGGCCCCATCACGATCAACTATCAGCAGCCTAACTCCGCTAGGTAGTTCTAGCCTAGGGTTCAAATGTCAGGCCGTCACAGGAATTTGCTAATCCTGTTGCTGATATCCCGCTGGGAAGTTAAGAACATCTTCTGTTGTTATGGCCTCTCTCAATTTTGTTCCTCTTCAATTGTAGTCAGATACCTTTCAATGGATGAAAGAGGTGAAATGTATTTATTTAAAGAGCTGCACAATGGCTATACTGTCCTGGCATGCATGCTACAGGGTTATCAGAATGTATTAACATATTAAAGCTGTTTTTTTACATAATCCCCAATATATGTTATGATGAATAGAAAAGACCATAAATTGGGTTCACCTCAGTCAACAAGCTACTTTCAAAACTATTACATTTTTTACCCTGTTAAAGTAACAGCTATATCAGTTAAGATGCAGGAGGGGAAAAAAAGAATGAATAAAGTCCAGGTAATAATAGAAGCTGACCTCAAAGCACCTTGACAATAGCTTACTTAGGACAGAGAATGGATTTTTACAAGTCAAAACATTCAGCTAAAAGTAATCCACATTAAAAGGCTTCCCTATCTGTCAAAGTGGGACAAAATGCTCCAAAAGCACAGCTTTCAAATGGACATCCACTCTTCCACTCAGCTTCTGAATCACTGCAACAGTGACAGCTTGCCATCATAGATTATTTTTATACATTCTTCCCCTTACAGTTAGGTAAGATGCCCTTATATATCTCCAGACTTCGGTCCTTTTACACTCCCACTTTTAATACCAGACGAGCTGCAAATAAGATGGTTTAAATGTTCCTTTGATGTAGTCAGTTGCAAAACAAACTTTGTCTACAAACACTTCCTACAGTGAGTGTCTTCAAAGATATGTTACATGTAGCCCTACAGGAAACATGCTGTACCTGATGCTGTTGCTGACTTGATTATGCTTCTCGCCACCGCACCATAAGCTTCCTGTTTGTCTGGTTTTTTTTATTTTTTTATTATAGTGTGTTTGCTTGTCTTAATGTTTTGTGTGTGTGTGTGTGTGTGTGTGTGTGTGCGTACATGCATGCATGCATGCTTGTGTGTGTTTCATATATATTATACATGCCCTGTTCTTTACTTTAAAAACTTTCTGTGTGGCATCTTGGCTCAGGACTCCCTGGAAGAAGAGATTTGGTTTCTCAATGGGACAATTCCTGATGAATAAAGGATACATAAAACAAGAAACAGTACGATCTCTCTGGGCATCATAAAACTTAGGCATTTTCTCTGCCATCATTTATTTTTACCTATCCATATTTGTTTGTGCACATAAGCAAATCAATATACTGTGATCTTGTACAGCTATTTAAACGTAAAAAAGTATAGATGCAGAAAGCTATTTTTCTCTTTCTTTAAGAGAAACATTTTTTTTCATTCATTAGTTTTCTCTCCTCCACTCCCATTTGGTCTGACAGCGGCGCAGGCAATGAGGTCGGCATTTGGCCTACTTTTAAAGCATGAGGAACTCGGGACTAGATTTGCTCTGTCACTTTAGCACATCAAGGACTGCCCTAAATAACACATAGGTGACTTTCCAAAACCATCTAGCAGGAAAGCACATGAAGTACTTGGCTGAAGGGGGTGGGGTTACAAAGAATATACTCTCTGTTACACCTTTTATGAGGTCAAGCGAGATTTTATATTAAATATCCATGCCCTTGTGTGGCCAATGTACGAGCCAGAATAAGTCTAACAAGGTCTATATGTGTCCTGTGCCTGTCTGGCGACCAGTTCAGGATGTAGTCCGCCTTTCGCCCGAAGTCAGCTGGGATAGGCTCCAGCGCCCGGCGACCCTAACCAGAATAAGCGGTGTTGAAAATGGATGGATGGATGGATGGTATACAATCACATTTACGATTGTCAGCCAGACTGTTTTCTGAGTTGAGTTGGGAGGATAAATTGATCTTAAATGAGAACTAAACCCTTTTTTTTCTTTTTGCAAGAATACATTGCATGTGCTAGCACTAGTAAATACACGGTACTCTGATTAGTATTGTATTCGTGAATAAGAATTAAATGGAATACCGTGCCAAGTTGGGAGAAAACGGTCTCATCAGCCTGAGACCGAAAGTGACGTCATATATGTAGTAGCTCGTTGCCTTGTTTACAGCACATTTGGTTAAGCCTGTTTTTTTTTTTTTTTTTTTTAAATGGATCAGTAGGAACTGCCACTGTGTCAGCAGATTCATTTTCACTTATTAAACCGCCTTTGAAAATTAGCCTGCTAACTCCGGCGACTGGCGCCAGGGGCGGTTTCTGGTATGGGCGATATGGGCACCTACCCAGGGCTTGACGGGCTTCGCACCGGGCACATAGGTTTTTGACTATAAATTTCCCGGTGGCAAATCTCCGCCAGCACGATAGAGTGCAAGGCACAGGCCACCCAACCTGATTGTGTCGTGTAGTGAGATTGTTCCTCTTGCCTCTTATTTATGAAAACTAAGTCTGGAGGTAATTCACAAAAGAGATAAAGTTGTAATGCTGTGTGATATCATCAAGTGAAGGCAGATAAACATGCTGAAGTACTACAGATGAGCGCAGAGTACAGTGAAAGAAAGCATGGTACTATGGAGCTGTCCCAGGTTAAGTGCCCCAGACAGATGCCACTAATTAAAACAGTCCAAAAATGTCTTTCGCCAGCCTCAATCAAAATACAGACATGCCACACTTATCACCCTCTCAAAACAGCATTTAGAGCAGTCGGTTTTAAGAGGCTGCCTTGTCACTCCTCCTCTGGCATCCCTCTCCTGGGGTGTGTGGCAAACCCCAGTAGGGCTTTGCGCTATCTTGACGACTACTGATCTTTGGAGAAACATGGCTGCCTACCAGAGAATGTACAGCTGTGTTTCAACTAAGGTAATAGCTTATACACAAGGTCATACATTACCGAGATGTACTACTGTGTAAACTGTGAACATCAAAAACTCTCCTCCACAGGCTAGACACCATACGCTGTGCTGTCTTTTGCTTTGTCACTGGACTTCCCTATACCTCCCACTGTGAACCCTGGTCAACTGACCCTTTCCTCACTCTACGCAAACAAATTCATTGGTCTATGTTTATCTTCACTCTCTGCTCACTATGCATACCACCACCCGCACTATCTGTTCTAGCAATTTTATTAACCTCTTCATTCCCAAAGTCTGCACTACTTTTCGTTGATCTTTTAAATTTTCTGCCCCAAAGGACTGGAACTCGCTGCAAAAAAAAAAAAAAAAACAACAACAAAAACTCACCTCATTGATCCTTATATTATCATTTAAAAAGTTAGTGTGGGATAGCGTACATGATCGCTGCACCTGTTTTTAACTGCTACATACAGTATGCTGTAATGTAGTGTATTATGTCACCATATCATACTATAAAAAAATTTGTCTATGCCTTTGTATTTGCTTTTATTTTGCTTTGTTTGCCTCTGCTGTCAGGTCAGCATTGTAAATGAGAATCTGTTCTCAATTGCCTAACCTGGAAAAACAAACAAACAAACCCAAAAATAAATAAATAAATACCTACCCATAGCAAGAGGAGGCTACCCAACAAGACGGAGAGTCACTAATACACAGTTAGTTGTGCACTTTGTCACTTTTTGTACATTGATAAAACTCAAGACAGGGTTTTGTGGTTGTAGCATTATATATTGTGTTCAGGAACTAAGGTATTGCTGATAACGCTGTTGGCTAATGCTAAGGTCGGCTTAGTTTTCGGCCTTGACATGATAGTGGTTCCCTATGTAGTCTGGCTGTCAATTGAAATTATCTTAGATCTTTGCTCAGATACAGTAGCTGCCTAGTCATGCAAGGTATGAGCTAAATTACTTGGACAGTGGCATCACAGTTGAGCCAAAATCTGATGAAAGACATATTTTGTGACATAGGCAACCCACCCAAAAATTCCTTGGTTGTGTAATTTCACACATGATGGGTGGCCTGGCTTGCCAGAGACCCATTCATGTGTATACAAACAACTGAAATATCAGTTTTTCATATTATGTCCCTGTAGAGCAGGGTTAAATCAAAAGTATGGTGGATTACGACAGAGGGAGGTACTGTATTTATACCATTTGTGAAGCTAGTTGTGTTTTTATTGTTTAAAGGACTGGGTGTGTTATATTGTCTTGCTGCTGTGATTTCACACCATTTGTTGTGTCTGATGCAGGCACCTGCCACCAACACACTCAGTGGCAGAAACACTAATTGGAATGGTGTCATGGCGAACAGAACTAAAACGTTCGATGTAAATGTGGCTTTTGGGAATGCTGAATTCCAGGAGGGGATTTTAAAACTAGACTTAATCTTGTTAACAACCACTAAATTAGGAATGTAACACATATACTTCTTAGTGTTGATTGGCTATCTTGTGAAATATCCTGTCCTCACTCGGAAAAATGTGCTCACAATACACATGCGCACAATCAATTCTACACTAAGTGGTCCTGTGGTTGAGTTCATTTTCTACCCGAGAAAGCCGAGTGATTTCCCTCACATTGTAAGTTTTAACCATTGACACACAGGCCATGACGAGGGGCTTAACAGAACAATACACAACTTTTCACTAAAAAGGACAGTAGGACACACACTTTCTGTTACTTTCCATTGTACTACTTTGAGATTTTCTTTTAAAGCAAAAGTGCTTTATTCATTGAATTTGTGATTATTATCACTGCTTTTTTATTTTAATTTACATTGCTATGGGGCGGCACGGTGGTTGACTGATGAGCACATCTGCCTCACAGTTCTGGGGACCGGGGTTCAAATTCCGGCCTCGTCTGTGTGGAGTTTGCATGTTCTCCTCGTGCCTGCGTGGGTTTTCTCCGGGTACTCCGGTTTCGTCCCACATCCCAAAAACATGCATGGTAGGTTGACTGAAGACTCTAAATTGCCCTTAGGTGTGAATGTGTGTGCTAATCGTTGTTTGTTTCTATGTGCCCTGCGATTGGCTGGCGACCAGTTCAGGGTGTACCCCGCCTCTCGCCCGAAGTTAGCTGGGATAGGCTCCAGCACACCCGCGACCCTTGTGAGGATGAAGCGGTACAGAAAATGGATGGATGGCATTGCTATGGTGGCAGTGATAAGTCAAGTGCAGGCAGTCATTGAGTCACTTTGCCTCTAAACCATTTGTTATATGCATACAAATATTATCTTTCATGAATTCATTTTAATCCTTCCTGTAATGCCATTAACCTATGTGGGCCACATACAAGCTGCTGATATGCCTGTAAGCCAACATATACTATGAGCGGAGGAAAATTAGGTCAATGCCATTAAATATGAAAATTACACAACATAATGCAGCAACAAAGAATAAAGACACAACTGACAACTGAGATTAGTAGTTATGGATATTGTTGAAATAATGACTATATTTTCATGAGGGTTATCTATTCGGTTTAAATGGGTCTCTGGATCTTAATGATCAATGAAGCTGATTCCAGTGTAAAGCTACTGGGGTGTAATATTACTGTTTCCACTCGACTAATTCATATATATACGTAAAAGGTTAATTATTTGCTCAGTAGTAATGTTCTCCTCTGCAGTATGAATAATATGTCATTTAATAAGCAGTGGAATTTGAGACAGCTCAGATAATGGCATGCCAAAAACCAGTAGGCGATGTCGGAGTTTTAAATGTACATTTTTCACTGCAACTACAATGCAATCAGTTAAAGGGTCCATTTCGAGCATCCACACAGTACCGGTGGTTTGATTGACAAACAATTAAAAAAAAAAGCACCATTCACTAATATGTTCTCACAAGAGGAAATATGATTGAGAGGATGAGCCTTAGAATTAATAATTTATATTATATGACTGTGTTTTTAAAAACTTCAAAACAACACCGTCCTGAAATCGTTAATTTAATATGCTGAAAATTGCTTATCAGTTATGCTGTCATTGATTAAAATTGTATAATACAGCCCCAGTCACCGGCATTATTGGCTAGTGGCAAGGAAAACGATGGGCAATCTGCAGTTTTTTTCTCCAGCCTAGCAAGTCGTTCTTCGGTTTCTTCACAGCCTCCACAATGCTCAATCAAGTTCTCATGGACTTCTAGCGAGAATGAGCCAGAAAGGTTGGTAGGGATTAGTGCCAAACTGCTAAAATGACATATAACTGCAAAGCCAGTTGCCACACTCTTTTTAGGATAAAATAAGGCTAGCTTGATTTTATTCATTGTTAATCTGCTTTGCACTTTGTGGAAAAATATATGTTAAAAAGAAAACTAGTGTTAAGTCAGTATCAATTCTATGTTGTTTAATATTAATATTATATGGGTTAACTCATACAGTATGTACCCTTGGCTGATAAGAATGGCTGTGCAGTTAAAATAATTTCTCAGTATTTTCGCTGGGGTATTTTTTTTCTCAGAGGTTTTTACTCTCTCTTTGCCATTAAACTTTCATCAAGAATATGTGTATACTGTAATAAAGGTGGAGGAGTCTTTTACTTTTAATTTAGAAGATACTTGATTTATAAATTGCCCGTAGGCATGACTGTGAGTGCGAATGGTTGTTTGTTTCGATGTGCCCTGCGATTGGCTGGCAACCAGTTCAGGGTGTACCCCGCCTCCTGCCCGATGACAGCTGGGATAGGCTCCAGCACGCCCGCGACCCTAGTGAGGAGAAGCGGCTCAGAAAATGGATGGATGGATGGATACTTGATTTAAAAAATCAAATTTAATGAATTCACAAGAAAGGAGCGTCTCTCTGACCAATCGTCAGCAGCATCAACTCCCCCCACCTACAACACTGCCAAATATCTAGCCACCATTCTTACCCTAGTGGTAGGCGATACCCCACACTATGTCCAAAACTCCACACACTTCACCAACAATGTCCAGAACCTGAGACTTGCTACAGATGAAACCGTGGTATCTTTTCACGTCACCTCGCAGTTCACATGCATCCCCACCACTGCAGCCATTGATGTAGTCAGTGAACGACTCCAACAAGACTCCAGCCCACAGGACAGAACCAACATTACTCCAGGCCAGGTATTCGAGCTACTTCAACTTTGTGACTAAGCACCACGTACTTCCAATAGAATGATGTTTCTCTAAGCAAAGGACTCGGTGTCATGTCAGCTAATTTTGTGAATGCAAAACAAACTTTTTTTTTTCATTTGCAAGCAGGATCCAGTTCAGTACTACTAATTTGCACCGCAAAGAATACTTTAGCAGTCAATATACAATCGGAGAGAGAAAATCCTTCTGTTGTAATGTAACGTTCTTCATTGCCTACATACTCTGGATGAAATTTATGCACGCTAATGATCCAATTTCCAGCTGTTCTCGTTCTCTCTTTGAATTTATTACCACAGAGTAGGCTCATCTAATTTTTTTGTTTGGTCGCTACAGACCCAAATGTGAACAATAAAAGTATTTAATTCATCACAGAGGTATATTTGAGGATTAAAGACCAATTATTTTAAACAGAGCTCTGCATTAATTGTCTGTGTGTGTGTGTGTGTGTGTGAAAGCTGAGCTAGATGTCCTCAAAAGTGCTATATAAGAGCCACTTATCATAATTTTGATGATGTTGAATATGTAGAATTTGACAGGGTGTTCTAATCTAATTGCGTGTAATTTATCATCAGAAATTCATCATTCACACAGCACAACACATTTTTTATTATCTATTTTCATTTTATCATGTTTTGTTATTAGTTTAATTTGTGTAAAGAACAAATATGTGGTTAATTCCCAAATAATACTCTGTCGATTTCACCCACTTTTTTAGAGGACATGTCCATGGGTCCTGTTGATGCATTCATTAAAAATTAAGAAAGGTAATCAAAATGTAATCAAATGTCATTAGTTATATTACATTGAGAAAGTAATTGAAATATTTACACTCCTATTACATTTTCAGCAGGGTAACCTGTAATTTTAACCAACTACATTTCCAAAGCAAATTTCCCAACACTGCACATAAATTTATCAATGTGGTCATATAGTATCTGTGGCTTGGGGTTTGGCATGATGATGGATTAATAGGGGCTATGCGCAAACAACTTCCGCATTCGGCAAAAAAAGGTCGAAGCTCTTCCTTCCGATTTAGGTGCTTGGCGGAGCCCTATGGCAGGAGACCGAGCCAAACAGCTGTAAAAATATCAAACATCTACAGTACACTGTATTTTGTTTTACACAAGATGTCCTCAAGAGCTACCAAACATGAGCATATATGATTTATGCTTTGTTTGTGTTTACATATATCCTATCATATATCTATCAATAAATAGTATACCTGTATTTAACTTTTGTCCAAAAACAAGTTCAGGTTCATACCATAATGTCATCAGCCTGTTCTCGCAGCATACTGAACATAGGAAGTCCGTTTCCCGGGTTTGGTCACATGACGTTCCGCATAAAGCGGATCGATAATCCTGTTGATTTTGTCGAATTGATTGAGTTTGTTTCAGTAAGTGAGTGAAATAAATGAGTCAAATGTAATTGACTGGCGACTAGTCCAGCTGCCATAGGCTTGTGTTCACCCACAACCCCTGCAAATCTTGACTGCAACGGAGGTGCAAATTTGCTGCCTAAAGAAGAAAAAGGTCACATCAAAAACAGGTTTCAACCTCGAACCAACATTTTACAAAGACGGGTATCTTTTAATGTCATGCATAGAAAATGATGAGGCTCAACCTAACTAATATTCATTCTTGTGAATTACTCGATATTTCATGAGTATTGATTCTACCTTCCAGCGTTGCAGAATTCTTGACGTGTGCATGAAATTAGCCATCTCTCTGTCTCCCCATGGGCCATGCCTGAAACATTATGATTGACTAAATTGACAGCTTGGTCTCTCCTCTGAGAGATATCTTTTCATCCCAGCCACACTCTCTTCATTATGTTAAGCAATGTTCCTCCGTGTCAGGGACAAGATATTTGCTAGCTCTTGTGGCTATCATTCATTGCGGAGAGGGGAAGGATTAGGATCAATGAGGAAAAAGTCGTGGAGAGTGTTCTGCATCTTAATGCGGGCCGGCGTGTGGAACAGCCTTGTTGTTAGGATGCAGTGGCTAAGCCAGCTGATGTGATGTGTGGCTCCACGGAGAGAGGTCAAAACGCGACGTGACAAAAACCATGTCCCGAGTACACAGAAATAGCATGAGGACACAAACAAATATTTCAACAAAATCTTCTTTTCCTTCAATATCAAGATGAATTTTCGTTTAATACATTATCTCCAGAACATCAAGTAAAGTAGCATATCTTTTCTGTCCAAATGATTTGAATTTTAGTTGTTACAAGGATGAGAGGTTTGCATCCAAGGGAAGAACATCGAATAATGTTCTACCTAAGTGCATCAAAGTACAATCTGATCTAATGAAATCTGACAGCAATACAAGCATCTAAACATTTTTTATATTATTTTTCAAAATTTATTAAAATTGGTGCTTAATTAGGCAGCAAGATGAACGACTGGTTAGCACCTCTGCCTCACAGTTCTGAGGACCTGGGTTCAAATCCGGCTTCCCGTGTGGAGTTTACATATTCTCCCCATGCCTGCGTGGGCTTTCTCCGGGTACTCCGGTTTCCTCCCACATCCCAAAAACATGCATGGTAGGTTGATTGAAGACTCTAAATTGCCCTTAGGTGTGAATGTCTGCGCGAATGGTTGTTTATGTGCCCTGCGATTGGCTGGCGACCAGTTCAGGGTGCACCCTGCCTCTCGACCGAAGATAGCTGGGATAGGCTCCAGCACGCCCTTGTGAGGATAAAGCGGTACAGAAAATGGAAATGAAAATGGTGCTTAATTAACAAAAAAAAAAATTATTGATTGAATAATTTTGCCAAAAGTCACCTGGGACGTGCTCCTGCTCACCCGCGACCCTGATAAGCGGTATAGCATATGGATGGATGGATGCATCCTGATAATTGTCCAAGATGTCCTGGTCCAAATTGAAAATCAATGTCCTGGATATAAACAAACATCATTTAGAATAGGTTGAAACCTGTGTTTTTCTGTCTTTAATTCCTTAGAATCGTATCACTTTACTGTCACAAGTTGGCAACATGAAATGAAATGGCACACTGTCGAGTTTAGTCGTTATATGACAATATGGCGAGCTGTTCACGTGCTGAAAGCATCGCTGAACATATTACAAGCAGCCTTTTATAGTCCTCATCTCCTGGACCCAGTACAAGGTTGTGAGGTGTGTTAATTTTCTGGCCCATGCATGACCCCATGACAAAGTTATGTAAAATCCCAGTTGACTGGAGTGTGCCATCATCGTACCTGTGGGGTGGGGTGCAATGAGCTGCCATTCTGATTATAAAAGATGTGCTGTATTATTGTTCTACTGTCCGTGGGAATGATGTGGTCTGCCGGTTAATTACTGTGACAATATTTCACTATATACACTGATTTGCAAAAGGGAGAACATTTTCTCCGTCATTGCTATGGCCACCCTGGATCACCTACACTGTATTAGTCATAATATTTCTGGACAGCCTGCACTTGGCAAGTGGTGTTTTATTAACTTTCGCTTCAGTGATAAAATGACTGTTCAGATTTGTGAAACAATGCCACCTTTATTTTTTGTATTTGTCTTTGATCAATACGCTGTCTATAATTTTATGGCTGTACAATGCAGGTGCACACCTTAAGATCCCATTACAACATAAGAATAGTAGGCAGCAGCTGCAGGCAAGGAGAAACAAGCATCCATTCCTGAGCCAGCCATCTTTGGCTAAAGCAGGCTACACACACTCCAATAATTGGGCCGAATTTGAGCATTTTCGCCCTTTCACTAAAAGTCAGCAAAGGCCTGATTCTCTGTTGTCTCTAAAATATTATCCTGCACAATTATACTTGGGGCGGGGGAATGTCATTTTTCTTCCCTGATATGTTCGGAAAACGGTTGGGGCCAACAATTGTAAATTTGAAACCTGCTCATTATTTAGAAGCGTAAATCCATTTTTTTTTTTTTTTAAACCTGTCCTGTTCAGTGCATGGCCTTGCAGAATGGTGGATCTGTATGCCTTTGTGCTGGAAAGGTTTTGCTGTGCAACAGGGGAGTTTGAAACGCATTTTTATTTATTTATTTTAATTAATCTGATGTTTATTGAAAATGCAGCCGGACAGAAAAGTGTTTTTTAGGGGACAGAGTGGACAAGGGGACTAGGGGTGAGAACCACAGCAGAACAATCGTGAGACAGTCTAGATATTTAAACACAAGTAACATTACAACAGTTATTTGAGTGCCGGGACACCCGGCCAAGTGTCCTCGCCGGCCCGACCCCGCCTCTCCCCCACAGACGGGTGTATGAAGCATTAAAAAAAATCCTTGTGTGGCGTTAACCCAGAGAACGCCCAAGTGACGTAAAACAGATCGCCAGCCAATTAGGAACCTTTGTAGCTCTGTTGCCAGAAACACACAGGACCAATTGGTGACAACGACAAAATTACTAAATGAACGGTGACATCTCATTTAAATGTCATTGTTTTCACTCAGTACAATTGTTATCATTAGGGATGTCCGATCCGATCACGTGATCAAAATCGGGGTCCATCGTGTGATTTTCAGCTGATCGAGATCGGGTGAAAAATAACGGTTTTATTAATTTTCTAACATTTTAAATGTCACAAAGTGACAATATAATCCAAAGGTACAAAGATCTTGCCAAATGGAACAGTAATAGCTTCGTTTTATATTAAACAATGTAACTTTTCAGGGTATTTTTAGTACCGGTATAATATTTGACTGAAAGTGACACGCAGACTGCGTTTGTGTGTGCGTGTTGATACTCGCACACACAAACGCACAGTCAAACACAAAATTTATCTACAAATTCCGTAGTAACACATACAGACAGGTAATGTAACAATACTCACAGGCATATAGTCTTCCCAATCGGTGAAGAACGAGTTAAATTAAATACATAAAAATCGCGACCTTCTTCTTCTATTCTTCAAACGTGTAGCTCCCTGCATACATCGTACCACACTGCCCCTAAGAGGCCAAGGCGCGCACAGCAGGAACAGCAGTCTTCCCCCCTGACTGTCTGACATTAAATCAGACTGAAATTTTCACGTTTTAGGTCAATTAGGATTACCAAATTTTTTTTATATTCGCTGTTTAAAAAAAAAAAAAAAAGATTATTTTCCTTGTTGCGAATTTATTTTTTGGTTCTTTCAAATATTAAAAGTTTTTGCAGTTCTATGTATCGGATTGAGACTGTATCGGCAGATGCTTAAAATCAAAGACTCGGACTCAGACTCGGGTGCAAAAAAATGTGATTGGGAGATCCTTTGTTATCACAGCAATCACTCTGGTGTTAGTGATAATGGACCAATTTATTCTCTACAGAGCATAATCCAGTCTATATGTGATCCCTACAAGTTTATTTGAATGCTGCGTCCTTTATTTGTGACTGCAAATTACTCCATGGTGAACAGCACAAAACAGTAACTCATTCTCTCCCAAAATTGTTACATTCCAGAGCTCTGAAAAGCTGATAAAATGAGTGTGATCAAATGGCAAACACTCCTAAAATGAAGCAACTTGCACCTGTCATGGGAATACAAAGATGTTGTGACCTAGTTCTATAAAAAGTAAAAAATAAAAAAAATAAAAAAATAAAAAGCCTTAGAAGGAGAAAGTAGAAAAAGGCAGATTGAAAAATATTATTTCTCTGACAGACACGGCGTTCCAACCCAAGGGAGGATAACATCTGTAGCTCTCCAGTCAGGAGGTTTAAATATAGATGCCTGCTACCTTATTCTTCACTTTTTGTGATGAGAGTGTATTCCTTTATTATGTTATTTGGCATGTTTCATTCTTTGAGATTCTGCCTTTGTGGCATAATTTATCATATTAAAAAATCTCTTAGAAAAATAAAAAAAGACAGTATGTGATTTAATTGTAATTGGTCAGAGAAAAATACAGTATGTGATGTGTTCACATGGTGGAATTTGGTCCCCTAGAGGCTGAGGAATACAACACAATATACCACTACTGCAGATATTTAATACAGGGCTGCCCTATACATTATTAAATGACCCTGTGGAATATGCATCCTTCTTAACTTAGTGAGGTCACACACACACAAAAAACTCAAATGAAATGTGGCGCCCTTGAATCCCCCACGTCCATTCTGCGGTTTTAATCTGGTGCCATTTGTCTTTCTGTCTACACAATACGTAATATGAAAGACGTGAAATGCAGACCTCCATAATCGACTGTAATTAATGCATATACAGTACAGTTTTTCACTGCCTATTGACAATTTTGTTTTTTAACCTATCCTCCGTTATTCACTGAATAACTAATATATTTGCTCTTTTTTCTGCTTTATTTAAAACACCATAGAATGTCACAAAACAGCATCATAGCCCTCTCTAATAGAAAAGTAGTCCTACTTTCCAAACAGACAAGGCTTTGGCACCATCTTGTGGCATCTTGGTGCCAAGGAACCATTCTTGTAATTTAACGGGGTACAAAAACTTTGTTACTGTAATTAAGTAGAATTTTCACATATTTGTTCTGTGGTTATTGTCATTTCCACCTTTTTTCCGCTATTCATGTAAGGGCTCGGTCCCTATCCCTGGCAAATTACTACACTGTGCAAACATCTTTCCAGTAACTCGATTGTCTTTAATGAGCTTTTCTGACAACAGTAGTAGGACAGATCGGGCCTGATTTACTAAGATCCCAAAAAGGGAGCACTAAATTGTGTGTTCACGCTAACATATTGCACACGCTGTTGGCAACAGGTGTACAAATGGTGGAGACCGCCATATTCAAAAGAGTTTTATGTGCTTTAGGTAGCTCTGATGCTTTTCACCATGGAACATTTGACAGAGCACTGCACGTGCAAAATGAAGTTTGAAGTGATGGAATTGGAGGCGTTAGTGGAAGAGATAAACAAACATACTGTACTACTGATTTACAGAAGAGAAATCTATCACTAGCAACCCCATGAAAGCCATGTTTCATTTAAACAATCCTGGGTGTGCAAGATTAGTAGGTCCGCTTCCACATTTATTTTTGTTTTGTTAGACACCTTTAGTAAATGAGGGCCAAAGAGTTAGCAGGAGTATACAAATAATGTATAGCGACTACAACAAAATGTTTTGTAGCATTCGTCTTAATGTGAGCAGACAGTTTAATGTCATCCTAGTGTAGGCCTAGTGTCATAAAGTGTAGGCTACACCTTTTTCATAACCTCTAGGTCGCAGTTGCATATTAGAATGAAAGTGTACACCTTTCTCATAACCTCGAGGTGGTGATGGCATATTGGAATGAAAGTGTACAGCTTTTCAATAACCTCCAGATAGCGGCATACACTGATAAAAGGTGAAAGTTTTTTTTCCATTTCCCCTACACCTATGTATTATGTGCACTATTTACTTTTGACAATTCTTTGGGGGAAAAAATGCGCGTTATACACAAGAAATTACGGTATATCCTTTGCTTATGCGAATGTGATAATGTACGTGAAGACTAAACCTAAACACAGGTTATAGTCATCTTTGGTAGCTATGTGGTGACAGCTGGTGTTAAACAGAAGACATGGTAAATGTTTAAAGCTTCTACGGGTGCTTTGTCACGATCCCCTTCGCCATTCACCAGCCTGGAGAAAGTGTTTCAACCTGTTTTGCTGAAGTAGGTTGCACATATACCCTATTCATCTTGTTACTTGTGCCAGCAGTCACATCATCAATAAACACTATTGAAACTGTTCCATTAGCAGCCCACATGCCCGTGGCAGTCACTGTCACTGTGATGTGGTATGCTTTGGATCATCCATCATTCTGCTCCATGACCTTAGTTTATTCTGTCATAAAGACTCTTATTAAGGGGGTGTTTGGGGTAACTATATGATGATTTTAGCACTGCCAAAACAGCAAATATGTTGGTGGTACAGGGATCCTCGGTTTACGATGATCTCACCACGCGGTTTTGAGGTTACTAGTTTGCGCACTGGCATAAGAATACCTTGTCACATGGCACATGAGAGCATGCTTAATTACCACCGTACACTATTTGTTTGTTTTATATTTAGGGCCTAGAAGTGTTTTTCATAAAAATATTCACAATAATTATGACTTTACAACCGAATTTAGCATAGCTAAACAACTTATGTATAAATTCTGAATACACCGCCTAATACACTATAAGACTGTTTTCGGTAGTTGTTTGGCTGAACAAGATGTCGGACAACAGAATTATGTTCATTCAGTCATCAATTTTCTATACTGTTTATCCTTACTCGGGTTGCGGGCATGCTGGAGTCTATCGCAGCTATCATGGGGCGAGAGGCGGGGTACACCCTGACCTGGTTGACAGCCAATCGCAGGGCACATATAAATAAACAACCATTGGCACTCACATTCACACCTACGGGCAATTTAGAGTCTTCAATTAACCTACCATGCATGTTTTTGGGATGTGGGAGGAAACCGGAGTACCCGGAGAAAACCCACGCAAGCACGGGGAGAATATGCAAACACCACACAGGCCAGGCCGGATTTGAACGCTGGTCCTCAGAAATGCGAGGCAGATGTGCTCACCAGTCAATCACCGTGCCACCCAGAATTAAGTTAAAAGGTTCAAATCATCATTAAGTGGAGATACAGGATTTTCATCAGACTGCAGCGATATTTACACATAACCCAGTGCTGAGGCTAAAGAGGTTATCGCGTACAGCGGAATGCTCCAACAGCATCCCACACCATCACCAAAGAACTAAGAAATCAGACACAAGCAAACATTTAATGACAAGTTGTACATGCAAGTACTGTGGAGAGGTGCAGCTAGACATTGCTTGTGGGCTTTTGTCCGTCTTTGTGTGCATGCGAGGGAGATGAGCAGTGGAGGGCAGAGTGCTGGTTAGAGTGACAAGATGTGATGAGACACAGTCTGAGTGAGTGCATAGTGGCAGGATGCAAAGAGAGAAAGAGAGAGAGAGAGAGAGAAAGAGAGAGAGAGTGAAATGGATGAGAGAGTGAGAACAAGAGATGGATTTAGATGGGTTTGAGTAAGCATAACCTACAATTTTTTTGTCTTTTGGGGAGGAGGGCAGTGGGAAGAAAATTGAGGCCACTAACACAGACTGCTTTTCAGGTCACTCCAAAGTGTGCTAAAAGGCAAGTTAGTCCTGAATCCATTGTTAATTTGATGGCATGGAAGATAGTGCCGGGTTTGAACGGATACAGCTGCTGTCGTGCATATAAGTAAAAACACCTTGTCTTTAGTTATCTGTATAGACAAGCCATAGTAATAACATTAATTGTAAAGAAAAGTTACATCTGGAATAAAACGATTCAGTATAATATTAATGGCCTAAAGTTGTGGTCTTGACAGTTTGTGAACTGAAAGTACCTCCTCTCTCCTCCTTGGCTAAATATTTGGATGCTCTAGTTGGTAAGCGGCAGCCATTGTAATACATGAAATATATAATGTTTATTGTTGTGCCCCAATTAATAGCTGGTACATCATCCACTTTGACAAACGCCTCCCTCAAATAGACACCTCCCTTTTCCCCATCAGGAAAAAACAACAGGTAGCAAATTATTTTACTTCATAGATATTTATGGCTGAATGCATGATTATATTACATAATTTCTGATAACTATTGATACTGCTCAGGCCATTTGCTCTCTGTTGCAAGCCAAAACAGCAGTACTGAAGCTCAAACAGTCTTGGAGATAAATAAAAAAGTGTGGAGACTTAACGCATGATGTAAACGAGTTAGCCTAATATCATATTCAAAATACCTATAGCATAAACACCCTCCCCTCCCCCATCTACAGTTGAATTAATAGATTCCTCCCATCTGCTATTCAAGGAAATAAGGTAATAGATGTCAGTTGTTATTGTCATTATTATTGTGCCCATCGGGTTGAAGAGAGTCCAGCTGGTCCCATGGCTATTTTCAGAGGTGTCAATCAATACAGCAATTATTCTTGGTGGGCTAGAACTGGGCAGCCAATAATCTCTTACACTTCTGTTTCACTTCAGGAGCTTCATAACAGTATGATATTTCATTGAAAATTTCCCCTGCATCATTCACTACAACCTGCAAAGTTCTTTATGGATTTTATAGGACATAACGGTACTAAAACAGCATGCCAGTACGCTCAACAAGTTGATTTAACCCTCTGTTGACATTTTAATGTATTCATATGAGCCTTTATATAAAAAAATCCAGTCAGAATCAGAACAGTCTTTAACAATTAAGTATCATGATGATTCAGGACTTGTAAAAACTAGGATAATAAGATTAGAATTACACATGAAAGGAATATTATTGCTACTTCCATTAAACATTGGACATCATTTACTTATACAGTCCAAATAATGAAAATTTTAAATACATCCATGACATCATCAACATATCTTTTAAAGTTTCCATTGTGTTATTATTATTATGATATTAAGATTGTAGATATTGCTGCTAACATACACCAGCCACAATACCCTTTTTCCAAAAATGAGCTGTACCAAAAATGTTCTTAAAGATAATAATGTTTACCTTTTTATTGTCACCCTTTGAGAATCCAATGTTTAATAAGTGGTTTTAGTTCGCTCTGGTGCACAACTGCACTGCATCATACTGAGAAAGAGCTGTTTCTAATATTTTGGTTACATCATCAAGCAGCAAAACATTCTCTCAAAAATGAGCAGATAATTATCTTGGCAAATGCATAATTTTTGATACATCTCTTATATTGGATTTCATTAGTTTGTGGCCATGGTGTGTGTAGGCAAATATTGTTCACAAACCGGCGGGTACCTCATTTCGCACACAAGGAACTGTCCTCAAACCACTCATACTTTGTGCAGGAAATTGCCTGTCTTTCGCACGGTTGTGTACAAACACTGAGTCCCGATTTTACTGCGCCGATGAGTCACATTTGTAGGCGCTTAAACGCAACGTTTTCTCCTGTGCAGTATTTATTTGTTAATTGGAGTTGAACACAACAACAGTTTTACCTTGGCTTGACGCGTATCCTCTGGTCCGCTGGAGCGACGACGACCACTTCAGCTGCTTCTATCCATCCACCACAAATAACTTCCCAAGACACGAAGATGAACGGCGGCCGCTTTGCAGTGAAAATCAGCATTTGTCCTCTTCTACTCACCCGGGGAATTTTTGAGAAGGGACGACGGACCGACTCCTCCATAGGCGACTGCACAGGAAGGCGGAGAGAGTCAGTGATAGATGTGTGCTTGGATGGAGACTGAGAGAGAGAGAGGAGAGGAGAGGAGAGGAGAGGAGAGGAGAAGAGGAGGGGAGGACTGCCTCTGTGTGTCACAGAGGACGCTGCTGCACACTAATAACTGAGCAGAGTGAAAGAGAGATAGACCTTTAACAAGCATTTAGCGGTTCTATTTCAGGGGCTTGTAAGAATCTTAATCAGGCTAATTTAAAAAATACTCTTTCACCTTACAATAAAAAAGCAACCACTTGACTAGAAGGTTTAATACTTTTTATTTTACAGCGGCGTGAAAAAGGATTGGCCCCCTTCTCAAATTCTTATATTTTTGCAGAGACACTTTTATGTTTCAGATCATCAAACAAATTAGACAAATATAACCCAAGTGAACTTAAAAAGATGTTTTTAAATGGTGATTTCATTTATTAAGGGAAAAAAACTACTTTTCAAAGTTGCCTGGCCCTCTGTGAAAAAGTAATCACCCCCCTTGTTAAATCATGCACCGTATATACATATAGCCAGAGTAGCATCTGCACCACTTGCACACTGACTGAGGAGTATCTGCAACATTTGCACAATCGACATTGCTTTTTATTGCTCATTGTTTTTCTCAATGTCTTTAGGTCTCAAAAGTATTCTCTGTCAATTGACTGTTGTCGTACTAGAGTGGCTCCAACTACCGGAGACAAATTCCTTGTGTGTTTTTTGGACATACTTGGCAAAATAAAGATGATTCTGATTCTGATTCTGATATCCGGACTGTTATACCGATTGTATGATATAATTTATGTCATTATCATTATACTGGCTATATCATTGACATAATAATACAAAATATGTTTCTACATATTGGAAGTATTCCCTCCTTTGACAAAATTAAAGGTTTGCAAGTGTTGCAACAGCGGCCAGTTCTGGAACTAACGGACTTCATTACAAGACTGCCTTTCGAGTTCCATTCGGACATTCTGTCTGTTAAATCCAATGTCGGTTGTTTCCGTGTTTGTTAAATCAAGGTTCCACTGTATGTGCCTTGTGATTGACTGGCAACCAGTCCAGGGTGTACTCCCCCTTTTGCCCGAAGTCAGCTTGGATTGGCTCGAGCTTACCGGTGATCGTGAACAGGATAAGCAGTGTAGAGAATGGATGGATGGATTGATGGATGATATAGTACCTTGAATACAAACAATTGGATATTATTCATCTTCGTAATTTACATCCTACTTAAGAGTAATGACCAAGAGCTTGAGAACATCTGTCACTGCCAAGCATCCAACCTCAAATCACATCACAGCCTCTGATTGAATGCTAAAAGAAGTCAACAGAAAGTGTTCACTGCCAATTTACAAGAGCAACACACCCCTTTGTCCTATGTTAAATGTTACAACATGGATAGCCTGTCAGCCTGTGCCGGTCGCAATGTGTTTTCTTCAAAGGTAATTGGATTTTAAATGTGGTACTTTCCTGGAAGTGTCCAGGATACGGTCACGCAGTCACCACACACTCACGCTGACATACTCTAACTTAGGGAATGAAAGCATGTTTGATTTGCTTTAGGGAGACCTAGCTGTGACGTTGCGTAAAGGAGGGGGCTCCACCTCAACACGAATGCATAAATGCTTCTCAAACAATTGCTAAAACACACAAAACGTCCTTCTGCATCCATCACAACTAATCTAAAAAACACTTAACATTTGGTATGTGTGATGAGGACCCTGCAGCATGTGCTGGTAAAAGTCACACTATAAAATTGATTTCTCATTGGAATTTAGTATAATTTTTTAATTAAAATTGATTACTTGGCTACCCGCAATTGTACTAATCCTCTTGTTTCAGGTTGAAAGGTTGACATAGGATCTGCTTGCATGTTGCATTTTAGCTCGCTTTTGTGTTAAATGGGTTTGTGCTAAAAGAATGTTGTGACATGATAATTAAATAATTTGTTGGTTTATTACAGTAAATATAATATGATCCCACTTTGAGTTACACACGGTCAGCACTTAACATTAATATTTTGACATTTGCCAACTTGTAAAAAAAAAAAAGTAAAATCATCAAAATCTTCAACATAATAAAAGTCTTTTTTTGTTTTTCTTGGCCTCTAATAAGTTAATATTTATCATCATGTACATTAAATAATGTAAGCAGAAATGGGTACAAAATTTGCCAAAAGTCTCTACTGTGTTGTCTGGTGATGAATGCTTTGCCACTGTTATCAATAAATACTGTAAATGTGCCAAATTCTCTCTTCAAATACACAACCACATGCGGGCCAATTTCAACAGTAAATGGAAACAACTTTCAATATTTGAACAATTATGAACGCATACTACTACGGCTGTGCTGTTCCAAGCTGCTGTTTGCCTCTCTGGGCTGCACTGTGCAGATCTGGATTCTGACAGATTTCTTTGCGCTCCCCGGATACAATGTGAGCAAATGCGACAGGAAGCCGATGATCGAATCACAAAGGAGTTTATGGGCCCTCGAGGAAAGCCTTTGGCAGAGAGGGGGTTACTGCTTCAGACAAATACAGGGCAGCAATCAAACTTCATTGTAGTTTACATCTAAATGGAATGAGACCTGGCATCTTTGTTCAATCTAATAAAGCATTACATTAAATATGTACAAATAACCTAGGATTTGAAATGAATGACATGCTACATAATTCTAATGGATTATGAACGGTTCTCTTTATCCTATAAGAAAAGATTTTCAGGCTGTATAGCGTAGACAAAGTAGGCTATTTCTAGTTTCAATCCAACCAAATGGTAACAAACAACATAACATTTGTAAGAATAATTTTATTACAACAGTCACTAAACCGATTTTCCTCCTGTGGCGCTGTGAACAAATATTCCCCACCATATTTAATACAAAATCATTTCATTGGTGCTATTTGTTCTTTATTTGTCACCTCCACTCTGTTGTATATTTTACAACATATTGCACAATTCATCATCCAGCACCACATCCATACATCCACAATAAGCAATATTTCAATTTCAATGGATGTGAAACTGCAGCTGTCTTGTTATTACACATGCTAACAATAAACCCAATCTTATAAATAAATCCAATAACCAATTTTGAACACTCTATTCCACCCTGCACATAATGTATGCCTCGCTGACATTTGCATGGTTGGGTGCTAACAAGATAATTTGGACACCAAAATGGATATTTGAATGATGTTAGACTCCTAGAGGTCACTTTAATTGTGTGAAAGTCTAGCACAGCTACTGATATGTGGTCTAAAACATATCCCAACCTAATTTACTTTTACTTGTCCTCTTTCCATTAACATGATAAAACTCAAGGTTATGGATCCATGTTCACGTCTCATCAGTAATTTGGTTAATTTTGCTTACTTTTCCGAGCAAGCTGAGAAAACATTGATAGTATTAATTCGATTTATATGTGAAAGTGTAGCAAACCAACAATATTGATCACCACAGTAACAGTCAGAATCCTTTTTTCTGACTCATGTTATATTGGATTTTTCCAATTTGTCTACTTCTTGCCTGTCTCTGCGTTAAAACCATATAGGTTTTTATATGGTATAACTTTGTGGGGCACTTGCCACTTGCTGAGGCTACAAAACAGGAAAACTACAGTTCTGTCTTTTACTGTTTGTTTTACAAATTTCTATTTGTTTTCTGACATAATATTCAAATAAAATTGTGAATTATTATAAAACTTAATTATTGTAATAAACCATTATCTACAGTATACAGCCAATTCAGTATTATAGAGCAAAATAACTGCTCAGCTTATTTGTGTGGACACTTCGTTGCCCACTGTCAAAAAGAACCTATAGAATTTACCCAATAAATTTAGTGTAACAATTTGCCACCCCTTTAACTGGGTCAATTTAAACCACATATTTTGCTCACAGTATATTTAATTCACTGATTTAAGTCTGCCTGTTTTGGCCGTGTCAAGTCTTTCAAAGCAAGTGCAGTTGTCAAAAGACTTGCAGAAAGACTCAACTGGCCAACCAGTGGAATGCCTACACATACAACTTCTGCATTTTCCCTTTACAGTTTAGTGAGCATGGGCGAGAAATCATTGCTTTGCACAGAATCCATAGACACGGTTTTATGAAACGAAATGCACATACAGCCTGCTAACCTTACCCGACACACTCATAATACAAGCAGGAACAAATCTAAGTAATGATCGTTTAGCAAAGCTTGTTTTAGCATATAGTGCCTTTTTCTTTGTCGTGTGTTTGCTTTTGTGCTGATTCGCTAGCTAGCAACCAATCACAGTGATCAAATCCCAAGTCCCCGACGGGCGACGTCATTTTGCAGATTGAATCTGGCGAAAACGCAGCGGACGGAATGTGCAAGCCACACATGAAAACTGCCCAATGAGGACGGGTCATTCATTTACAAAAAAAAAAACAACAAAAATTTACAGGCCCCCCGAGGACTATGCCCCCCACTCCACAAGCTGTTCCGCCGATGTGTCCACAACTATCCTTCTATTCATCAATTTTCTGAACAGCTTATCCCAACTAGGGTCGCGGATGTGCTGGAGCCTATCTCAGCTGACTTTGGGTGAGAGGCTGCACACACGACTAATGATTCACTAAGCCTTCCCACAACGTCTGGGTTGAGACTCGGGAGACGACCACGCTACTACTACATGCGTTAATGAGCCGATGACACGTCAGCCAATCAGTGTGGTATCCATCCGTCACGTGCTGTATATTGTGATACTAACGGCTTTTCAGAATCAGAATCAGAATCATCTTTATTTGCCAAGTATGTCCAAAAAACACACAAGGAACACCTCTTACTGTTGTCAAATAGGTAGTGCAAGTAAAATTTACCCTATATTTTCGGGTTCCTTACCTATCTAAAACAATAATGTCAATTTTGGATGATTTTCATGGATTATATTTGCCACTCTCCAAAACCCTCTTTTTACAGTGGACTGGTAACTTTTTCTCGTGGCATCACAAAAACACATGAAAAAAACAAATCATATGTGGTGTGGAGTGAATAATTTAAATAATGAGATAAAAGTGGCGGCGACTGGTTAGCACATCTGCCTCACAGTTCTGAGGACCCGGGTTCAAATCCGGCCTCCCCTGTGTGGAGTTTGCATGTTCTCGCCGTGCCTGCGTGGGTTTTCCCCGGGTACTCTGGTTTCCTCCCACATCCCAAAAACATGCGATTGGCCAGTTGAGGGTGTACCCCTCCTCTCGCCTGAAGATAGCTGGTATAGGCTCCAGAATGCCCGCGACCCTAGTAAGAATAAGCAGTATGGAAAATGGATGGATGGATATAAAAGTCTTAAAAGTGAGAATAAAAGTGTAAAACAAGAACACTGGCTACTAGCAAATATTTCTGTTGCTGTGGCAGATAAAGAATAAGACCTGTTATTGAGTCTATACTATAGAGTCAACATATGGTGGCTTCAGCATTTATTAATTCCAATAAAGGTCTTTATTCCCTCCATAATACACATCATCATAGTTATACTCCTCCATTGCTTCTATTTAAAACACAGCCTTGAGCCAGTGGCCAATGTAACACAGCCACAGATGGTTCCTTAATGCTAGCATGGACATTTAGACATGACGAGGGGAAATTAATAAAATCAGCCAAATGGGAGCAGAAGCAGCTTTGGAGCAGAGGTAGTGACTGAAGGATTAGCATGTTTACTAACTAAGCCTGGATGTTGTTTTGATCCCCATCACCAAAGTGATGAAGTCGGTATACACGTACACTAAATTGAATGTGACTGCCTCATAGACATGTCGTGAAAAAGTTCAGAAACATGTAAAGCATCTGCCTCTCTTACAAGGTCTGATATGGCATGCTGGTCACCATGACATGCACACGCATGACACATGTCCTTGTACGGTATGTGTCCATCGGCCTGGATGTATGCCCTGTTCATCCATGTTCAAACATACACTCTCTCTTGTCATGGTCTGTGTTTTGGTTTGGGTTGTGTTTTAGTTTTTTTCCATGTTTGTTGTGTGCTCATTTAGTTATTGTGTCCACCTGTTCTCGTCAACCTTCTACCTTGTGTCGACCAATCAGCTCTCTCCATCCACTCGTGTCTTGTCCAGGTGTTCCTCGTTGTCTCGTCAATCTGTTTGTATTTAGTTCCCTGGTTTCTTTCACTTCTTGTCGGTTCATTGTAGCATGTCATTGTCAGGTGTCATTGTCCCTGTCTGTTCCACGTCTTACTCACCATCCATCCATCCATTTTCTGAGCCCCTTCTCCTCACTAGGGTCGCGGGCGTGCTGGAGCCTATCCCAGCTATCATCGGGCTGGAGGCGGGGTACACCCTGAACTGGTTGCCAGCCAATCGCAGGGCACATACAAACAAACAACCATTCGCACTCACATCCACACCTACGGGAAATTTAGAGTCCCCAATTAATGCATGTTTTTTGGGATGTGGGAGGAAACCGGAGTGCCCGGAGAAAACCCACGCAGGCACGGGGAGAACATGCAAACTCCACACAGGCGGGGCCGGGGATTGAACCCCGCTCCTCAGAACTGTGAGGGTGACGCTCTAACCAGTCGGTCACCGTGCCGCCGTCTTACTCCCCAGTCATAGTTTATTTCCAGTTTTAGGTTTACTCAAGTGTTTCTTTGTTACTTTGTTAATCTGTTGAGGGACTTTGTTTAGTTTGCTTTATCCATGTTCCTTGTTTGCCTTTTTTTGGGGGTGGGGAAATTAAATATAATTTTTTGAGACTCCTGCACTCCTGCCTTGCCTCCCTGCTTCCCTGCATTTGGGTCATACACGTTTTTGCCTTGCCTTCCTTGCCTTCGACAACCAATCGTGACATCTCTGTCTCTCACGCACAGACACACACACTTGCATGCACTGTACTAAAATAGTGCAGTACATCATATGGACCCGCAGGCTCTCCCAGGCTTGAGTGCACATTTGCCATGCCATCAACCGCCTCCTGTCTACTTGTGTTCATAATAAACCTGCTAGCTAATAAACACTGTATAGCAAGTAGCCAAATCGACAAATGAAATAGATGAGCTACGAAGCAAACATCAAAGGTCAGACTTGTGTCAAAAATTTACACAAAATTAGTTCCCACTAGCTGGGCGGCCGTATTGCTATGTTGATTTTACGTGGTAGAAAGAGGAGCGACTGAAGTTTCCTTTTGTTTCCTTTTCTACGCACTGTAATGTTGAGTTTAAAGTCCCATGCCATCAAAATCAAAATTTTTCCAATGTTTTATGCATAAAATAACATGACTCTGTAACCTGGTTTTAAGTTTGACATTTATGTGGTTTGTCAATTGAATGCAACAGGTGGATTTGAAATCATTGATGTTGTGACGTAGTTTTTTCAATTAACATTCAAGTACTTGCCCACTTTGTGATTGCTACACAGCAGTCCACTTTTTAAAAAATGTCTGTAAAGTGTTTACTTTACAGACTCCGAAAAACAACAGTTTTGGCATGCAGCTCTTAAATTGTGATCACCCAAACTTGGATATTTCAGGCCACTTCTAAGTTGAGAAAACACCTTGCGGTAAGTTGCAGATGTTTCTCTCTCTCTCTCTCTCTCTCTCGCTCACACACACACACACACACACACACACACACGCACACAAGCACACACACTTCAAAGTCTGGTCAGCAAACAGCCTCTTCATTCAGTCATTTAAATGAATAAAGCAAGTAATGTTTCTGTAGAGCCCAATGCATGTGTTCTTGGTTTTGGAGCAGTTTAAAATTGAAATAGTGGCAGATGTGTGTGGATTCCCATACATTATTATTTTAAAATTGTATTTGATTTGCATGCTCAATTTTTTTATCTCATTTTTTTTTTTTTTTTCAAATCAGAAGTTACTCGCAAGTTACTCTTTACTTGAGCAGGTTTTTGACTGAGTACATTCTTATTCTTCTGGAAGTAAATATTTGAAAGGGCTACTTTTTATTTTTTCTTGAGTCATATTATTCTAAAGTAACAACACACTTACTTGAGTACAATATTTGGCCACTCTACCCACCTCTGCGTACAAATGGGGAATCATTTAAAAGGTTAATGACCAGGCTTTGAATTACACAAAATGTATTGGCAAGAAGCATTGTTACAACAGGGGTATAATTACCAAACATACATTTTCAAACATGGTTTTATGGTCATTTAATCAGTCTTTTGTACAATGACCAAATCAGCAACCATCCGCAGTTTTGATCCTGCCAAAGGCACCAACTGAATGCCGTGGGTTGGGAGAAGCCGAAACTGAGAGCTCTTCAAGGTGGGCCCTTCAAAACTGCTGGAATGAAACTCACAACAGGAGTACTGGCTTGTTCCACAAAATTGCCTTGAATTGCATTTGTTGGAGGGTTGTGTTTTTGGTGATTTTGGAAAATGTTATGGCCACACCAAATTAGTTTAGCAGGAAGCCTGAGAAAAAAGATGAAATTGACTTCTGGTGGGATGTGCTGTGATCCATAAATGGCCTCAAATAAAAATTGTGGCTGGATGTGTATTTGCTTGTTTCAGCATTGCTTGTCATTTTGAAATTTACACTCTTACAGCCCACTGTTGCACTGCTAGTTTCTGTCCAAGTGACCGTGGTTCAATTAAAAAGTGCATTAAATTCCTGTTTCATGTGCGCTCATGTGTTCTTTCTAACAGCATAGGCAATGCTTTGAGTAACATTCTGAACCCTCAAACATCCATCCATCCATTTTCTATACTGCTTATCCTGTTCAAGGTCACAGGGAGCTGGAGCCTATCCAGCGGCACACAACCACTCACATTCACACAGTCACTGATTGGGAGCTGAATCCGCGCCGCCTTCATCAAAGTCAGGCGAGTGAATCACTTTGACATATCATCCATCCATTTCCCGTACCGCTTAGCCTCAATTTTAAATCAAATCAATCATTACTGTTATCATGTTTGTACCAGAGTAATGGTCGTTTATTCAGGATCATATGGACACTATTAATTCCAAATCAAATCAGCAGTGTTAACAACAATGTAAAAACAGAAAGATAAGTTTTAACTTTAATGTCGAATAATGTTGATGCAATGTGAAGGTGAGTTGTGTTTCAAAGGTGCCTGAAGCCTCTCATTTTTTAACATTCCTAATTGTGCCAAGTGTAAAAAAGAAAAGTTAACCACTTTAAGACTTGACAAGAGTAGAGCATTTCCATCCATCCATTTTCTGAGCCGCTTCTCCTCACTAGGGTCGTGGGCGTGCTGGAGCCTATCCCAGCTGTCATCGGGCAGGAGGCGGGGTACACCCTGAACTGGTTGCCAGCCAATCGCAGGGCACATACAAACAAACAACCATTCGCACTCACACCTACGGGCAATTTAGAGTCTCCAATTAATGCATGTTTTTGGGATGTGGGAGGAAACCGGAGTGCCCGGAGAAAACCCACACAGGCACGGGGAGAACATGCAAACTCCACACAGGCGGGGCCGGGGATTGAACCCGGGTCCTCAGAACTGTGAGGCTGACGCTCTAACCAGTCGGCCACCGTGCCGCTTAGAGCATTTCCATATATTATTTTTTTCTTCTTCTCCCATTTTACTCTTACCAGCGCTTGTTGAGGCCAGTCCTCCCTTTTTGCTATAAGTGCCACAAAAATCAAAAGAAAAGCAAAGCAAAACGACTTCAGGGCCATTCAACTTCCCAAAAGGACGAATTCTCATAATTCTGATTAATATTGGACAAGAAGACCGTACATTCTGACAAATGTATAGTATACTCCATGCTGAATGTGAAACATTAAGAACAAGACATTTCAATGAATTAAATAAAGATTTTACCAATAGAAGTAATTGAGCATAAACTGAGGATATTTGAGATAAAGCATGGATTACCCTGCACCATCTGCTTGTTGGATCAATACAAGTGCTTGTATCATTTTGCCTCTGGCCTGTTAGTAGTGAAGAACCTCACATTGTGCTTTCAATATAAAGGGGAATTTGAAGTATTTGAAACACCTCTCAGTGGTGCAATGTACCTGAGGTCATCATTTAATGGCAATTCTCCTTAAAACACAACACCAAAAAAAACAAAAAAAACTTTTGTTGATATTGAAATCAACAATTTATCCTCATGATATGAAGTTTCTTGGAAGGAAAATGTTTAGAATGACGATCTTTTCTGCAGATTCTAAGGTGTCTCCATAGTCATTTATGCTACTACTACGCTGCGTTCCAAATTATTATGTAAATTATATTTTCTCAGACTTCCTAAAGTCATAGGACCCCTTATTTGATAGCAGCTTCACAATTCTTACATCAATTAAACTTGTGAGTTTTTGGAGAGTTTCTGCTGGAATTTATTTTGAGATAATGATTAACGACAGCTGTATAAGAAGTATGATCTGATGTTGATGTTTTAATCTTTGGTAACATAATTGAAGCTGTTGAGACTAAATGGTGCTGCTTCAAGGTCATAATTATATATATATATATATATATATATATATATATATGTATATATATATATATATATATTCACCTTGAACTAATTTGTTATGGTCTCTGTTTCGCTTGCCTGTGCAGATGTTTCAGCTATTTGTACCATGGAAGAATTGGCGCATATCTTCTCTCACATCTTAATAAATGATTGCCGCATGTTCAGATAAACTGCTCGAGAAACAGCATCATCAGCGACACCTTTTTTTAGATGGCACATTCGTGTGATAATTCCTCGCTAGGAAGGCCGACATGATGAAAACAATAGCTCTGCTGAAGCTGAGTCAATGTATCCTGACGTGTAAATAAGAGAGGAGTTGATTATGTTCCTTTTCTGCCTCTTATCCATTGAAGGAGATGCATATGAATACGATTAAGTCTTGGAGTGAAGAGACAATCAGACCACAAATCTGAAAGTTGATAAAACACGACATCTAGTGGTCAAATGTGTTGTATACTGCAACAATGAACAATTGTGGGCACTGCAGTGCACTAAGACCAATACAGTGCTTTCTATTATTGTAATATTTAAAAGTTTGATGCATTTTATATTTAACAATCCACAATGGTAAATGCTAAAGAAATGGAGATATCACAGTTAGTGAAATGCAATATTATCTGTTGCCACTTTTTATTGGCATCAACATGACAAAACTATACAAAAATAATTTTTGCCAAAAATAGTTACTTTTCGAATACTAAAGCTATAGTAATACACTTTATGTTGTTACTGCATAACAACAACCATAATCAAAACAACCACAACATAGTACCATATAACAACCACAACTACATTAATCATCGCAATCACAACCGCCACAACCATGACCACAACAAACACAACCACAACAACAATAATGACCACCACAACAATCAGCAAGCATCACAACCCCCACCGCAATGACCAGTAAAACCACAACAGCCATCACAACAACCACCAAAATAACAACATCCACTACATCACGACAACAACCAGCGTAACCACAACAACAACCAATTCCAGCTCAAGAACAACCACAACCACCACAACAATCATAACCCAAACCACCGTCCCAGTAACCATCTCAACAAAAACTACCATATCACATCAACAACTAGCACAACCGAAACAAAACAAATACCACCAAAACAACCACCATTACTATAGCAACAACCAATAGCCCCACAGGACCAACCAACAGAAGAACAACAGCCTGAACACCACAACAACCATATCTACAAGCATCACACAACCACTCCCATAACCACCAAAAAAAACACTACCACACAGCAACCATCAACAATGGCCACAAATACACAACAACTACCACACTCACAACAAAACCAATACCAGCATACGAACCACCAACCATCACAACAACAACAACTACAACCCATAGCACCACAAGAACAACTATAAAATCCTCCACAATACAGTAAACAAAAACCATATCCCACCAACAGGACAACAATTATTATAAGGTTCTTAATGGTACCTTAACTGACTCACTGATGGTGTAGTCCTACATTCGCCTGACTTTGGTGCGGGCAATGTGGGTTCAGTTCCCGCTCAGTGACGGTGTGAATATCAGTGCAACCGGTTGTCCATGTCTATATGTCCCCTGCAACTCAATGGCGACCAGTTCAGAATCATCTTTATTGCCAAGTATGTAAAAAACACACAAGGAATTTGTCTCCGGTAGTTGGAGCCGCTCTAGTACGATAACAGACAGCCATTTGACAGAAAATACTTCTGGGACATAAAAGCACAGTACGGGGAGTCAATGAGCAATGAAAGGTTACTGGTAATGTGGCTCAATTGGTAATGCCTCAAGCAATTTAGACCAATTTGAAATTACTAATGGAGCGATAATATGGTACAGTGTCTATTGTGCAAATGGTTCAGATACTTCTCAAGCACAACAACAGATATGCAAATAGTGCAGAGTGGCGAGACTACTACAGTGAGTGCACGAATAATGTACAATTGGCCCGACAGAGATGTGACAACAATCTCAAGACAAAATTGGCACCATTTTACAATGGAATTGTAAATTAACTGTTTAAGAAGTTGATGGCAAGAGGGAAGAAGCTGTTGGAATGTCTGCTTGTTTTAGTTTACATTGTTGGGTAGCGCCTACCTGAGGGAAGGAGCTGGAAGAGGTAGTGACCAGGATGTGGAGGGTCCAAGAGCATTTTGCATGCTCTTGTCTTAGTTCTGGCAGCATGCAAGTCCTCAAGGGTGGGTAGGGGGGTACCGACCAGTTTCAGCAGTTTTGATTGTCCGTTGCAGTCGGAGTTTGTCCTTTCTTGTACCTGCACTAAACCAGACTGTGACGGAAGAACACAGGACTGATTCGATGACTGCTGTGTAGAACTGCCTCAACATCTCCTGTGGCAGGCCGTGCATCCTCAGAAGCCGCAGGAAGTACATCCTCTGCTGGGCCTTTTTGAGGATAGAGTTGATGTTGGTCTCCCACTTCAGGTCCTGAGAGACTGTAATTTCCAGGAACTTGAAGGTCTCGACGGTTGACACGGGGCAGTTGGACAGCATGAGGGGCAGCTGTGTTGAAGGATGATACCTGAAGTCCAAAATCATCTCTACGGTCTTGAACGTGTTCAGCTCCAGGTTGTGTCGGCTGCACCAAAGCTCCAACTGCTCCACTTCCTATTAATGCGCAGACACGTCACCGTCTTTGATGAGGCCGATGACTGCAGTGTCGTCTGCAAACTTCAGGAGTTTGACTGCCAGGTGCGTTAAGGTGAAGTCGTTCTTGTAGCGAGAGAAGAGCAGCAGAGAGAGGACACATCGTTGGGGCGCCCCAGTGCTGGTGGTGCGTGTGGATGATGTGGTGTCCCCCAGCCTCACCTGCTGCATCCTGCCCGTCAGGAAGCTGTAAATCCACTGGCAGATCGCAGGCGAGATGCTAAACTGGAGAAGCTTGGAGGAGAGGAGTTCGGGGATGATGGTGTTGAACGCAGAGCTGAAGTCCACAAACAGGATTCTCGCGTAGGTCCCCGCACCGTCGAGGTGTTCTAGGATGAAGTGCAGTCCCATGTTGACTGTGCCATCCACAGACCTATTTGCTCGGTAGGCAAACTGTAGGGGGTCAAGCAGGGGGCCTGTGACGCTCTTGAGGTGGTGCGTTCAAAGGACTTCATGACCACATATGTCAGGGCGACAGGCCTGTAGTCATTCAGACCCAAGATTGCAGGTTTCTTGAGGACTGAGATGATGGTGGAGCGTTTGAAACAAGATGGTACTTAACACAGTTCCAGAGATCTATTGAAGATCTGTGTGAAGACTGGTGCGAGCTGGTCCGTGCAGACTTTGAGCCAGGATGGGGACACAAGGTCTGGGCCCGCCGCTTTGTTGATCTTTTGTTGTTTGAAGATACGTCTCACAACCTGTTCCTGGAGGGTCAACGCAGAAGGGGGAGTCAGAGGTGTGATTGTGGTCGGTGTAGGTGTTCAGGTTGTAGTCTGACTTTCTTACGGAGTCAGCTGGGATATTCTCCAGCACCCTGCGACCCTGAACAGGATAAGTGGTATTGAGAATTATTATTATTCAACCCCTGGTAATTTAACTCATCCGCTTTCCTAGTTAGAACATTGTGTCTTTTCAACTGCAGGGAGGTGAACACCTGCTTCTTATATTAGTCGGCCTTTGACCAGCTGAGGTTTTAACCTCCAAGTGCTGTGGTTTTCAGGAAAACACATCAGGACAAAAGGGGACCAATCAAAGCATGTGGAAATGTTCAGTGTGTTAACCATGCAGCATTTTTACATCTGAGTGTAATTGGGGTCCCAATTAAGTCTTAACCAAAAGCTTTCCTTGTTCCACAGACATGCCAAAAAGGTTTGGTATCCAAATGTATCTCTGGAAGAACAATTGT
Source organism: Phyllopteryx taeniolatus (assembly GCF_024500385.1). Taxonomy (NCBI): domain Eukaryota; kingdom Metazoa; phylum Chordata; class Actinopteri; order Syngnathiformes; family Syngnathidae; genus Phyllopteryx; species Phyllopteryx taeniolatus. The sequence goes on from NC_084510.1 coordinate 13,835,885, forward strand.
GCCTCAGATGCACATTGTGTAGTCAGCAGCTATTGTGATGATTGATGTGAAATGACTAAACCACATGGAACACAAAGTTCTCCCTCTGGAAGAAATCCCCACTGTAAGTTCTCATTGTATCAACCCTGTTCAACAGTGCACAGAACATCTTTTTGTTCTCCTCCTCATCCATTCTAATAAGCTCTCACACACATACAATACTCCAAACAGACAACTTATAGCCTGCATTGCTTCTGGCTGAGATTTATAGTGCAAGCATATTGTGCTCGAAAAGGGATTGAAGATTGTGCTGTGGATTTATGATAAACAGGATTTCATGATAACCGATCTGCTTCACTATGACCATCGACAGAGGGCATTATTGCACTGTGCAGGATGGTTTATCACTATAATCACTATAATCATCTTTTTTTTTTTCATCAAAAATGAATACACCCAAATGAGTCACACTGTCAAAAAAACATAACCTTGAGATTCTAATAGCTCTTAGTCTTCAAATGTGAGGCATAGGAGGTTGGAACTGTTTTCTTTTACTGCATGACGTGAGCGTGATATGAAAAAAAATAAGGACGGTTAAACACTTGCAAGAAAGTAAAAACATTTGGGAGCATTTTAAGTCACGATGCATTGCTCAAATTTGGCGTGCTCATTTTACTGCACCTTAATGAACACTAAGAGAAAAGCAAAGTCACACACACAATCACAGATACGTGCCATTTCTAAACACAACGCAAATATTAAAACTGAATTAAAAACAAGTGTACCAGAAATTTTAGACCACACACACATGCACATAGTCTCACTAACCCTGTTGGAATGTCTCTTACAATGTGGATCTCTTTCTTCAGATCGCACTAATTTTTCTCGAGTGACAAGCGGCTTAAAACAGGCTTAAAATACCCCCCTTTAAAGAGTCACAGAATATACTCACGCAAAAGAACATCTGTGGTGGAGACAGATGCCTCTGTTTGCTTAAGGTGGTTTGTACAAGCAAATATCCAGATCACAAGCTGATCTTGACAGACCTGGTCGCTCAGGAAATGATGTCACAGCAGCAACAGATCTGTACGCTGATAAGGCCTGAGAGAGTGCAAAAGGCCCTGTGCTCTTTTATCCTCGTCATCATCATCCCATCAAGAACATGAGTGATTAACCCGCTATTCACAAATTCATTTCAAAAGAAAGAAAAGCTGCATTTGTCATTGATGAGAAAGTTCGCCCCCGTCCCCGCGTGTTAATAAAAACAACTTTGAATATTGGTAACATAGGCTTGTGAGTCCGGGAAGCAGGGTACCACATGCAGACAATAGTTGATGTTTTACCATACTTTTATAATGAGATTAGTGTGCATGTTCACTGTGACTCATGGTTTATAGACCCAGCAGTGTGCACGAGAGGTTACAGTATGTGCTCCACTAGTGGTTTGAAGTAAATCACTGAAGGGTCCTGTTTGCTCCCACATGGATAGAGATGGAGGGGTGGGGGGTGAAGGAGGTCTGCTGCTGAGTGCCTGTTTGCTAATGTGCGTTGTACAGTACGTGTTTATGCCTGAATATTATTTAAGAAACTGCAGAGCATGTTTATACGGCTGCTTAATGAACCCACTTGGGTGTGTTCTTTAAACTTCCTGGCTTTGGCTCTCTGTCTGGAAGTCTTGCTCTCTATCTGTGTGTACATTCCCCTGTCTGGTTTACTCTGCTTCTCTACATGTGTGTACATACGTTTAGTTTATGTCTGCATTTTTGTGTGTGCGCCGTATCAAATCTCCACAATCACTGAGTCACAAGACACAGAGCAGCTCCCCTACCACCTCCTCCGCCATCTCTTTGTTGGTTTAGATGGACAACCCATCTGGTTTCCATGAAAGAGGGATCAAAACAGAGAGACGGCCCGTTGTGGACCTCTTTCATCCTTCCCATCAGCAACTTTGCTGTCACAATTCTGGTGGACAAGCAGACTAGATAGCTCTGGACCTTGACAATGAGTGAAACTAAACTAAACAAACCGCAAGATTAGATTTTTCTGTTAAATCAGTATTTAACCCCGACTGCTACGTCACTAAGTGTTACCAACATGTTTACAACGCTGTAACTTCAACTATATACATGGTCTGTCTCATACTGGAACCTCTAAAAAAATGTTTTAACAATGACCGTGACATTGCAGAGTGATCAAAAAGATGTGTGGAAATTGGTCAAGTAACCCTGTTTACCAATGAAGAAACAACATACGCCAATAAATAGAAAACTTTATTGGCAGAGGGAAATATTGTCAATACCAGCACTGAGCTCAAAACAAGAGGCGACATTACGAAAAGAAAGGCTGAAGTCGGCGCTGCTGTGTAAACAACAGAAGGAAACACTAAGTCTTAAACAAAAGAAATGTTTTTGTCAGCACAGAATCTTGAACAATAGAACAACAGCACAATAGAACTGACGGAAACAATAGTAAGAAATGCAAATGGATCAAATTTGAAGGATAGGGCCCAGTGCTTACTGTGGTACTGCCACAGTAGAAACCGTAGCCCCAAGGAGGATTGGGGCCCACACTGAACAGAAAAAAAAAATATTGAGTAATATATATATATATATATATATATATATATATATATACACGAGAATAAAGTTGCAATATTACAAGATAAAGTCATATTGTTACAAGAATAAAGTTGTACTATTACTAGATAAAGTCATATTGTTGTGATGATGTAATCTGAATATTACGATCCCTGTAAAGTCTAAACACTACTATCTTTTTTTTCTTAATGTAATATTTTCAAGGAAACAAACTAAACAAAAGAGGTGAAATCAGACAGGAAGAGACTGAAACATTTGTACAGTCACATTTCATATTGATGATGGTGATGATGTGCCCAACAAAAATTGTTTCATTGTTTGACAAACCTACCATATATTAAAGTGAGACTTGATAAGATCCTGAATAGTGCTCAACACAGGACTTTATTCCAATAAAATAAAATGAAAAAAATCCCAATGGTACAACGTTTTTTCTTGTAAATTACGATTTAATTTTTGAAATATTTTGATATTATTTTTGTAGGATTGTAGGAGGCACTACTACTGCTTTGTATAGGGTCAGACTGGAATCCTTTCTTGTCCTGTCAATTAGTATACCATTGTGTGGTATCAAGGGAAGATCGTGGTATCGAGAGTGGAGTTCAGGCAGTTTTATATGCTGTCATATACATTTTAAATTATTGTCCAACATGATGTTTTATGATGTTTTATCGAGTGATGTTTTTATTCATGATAGATGCATTTTGCATTTAATTCTGTGAAACATACTGCAGTAAATCAGTCTGATTGTTTTCAACTTTCCAGTGGGGCAAGCAAGGACATTTGTAAGCATTCCAGTCCAAAATGTAGTTTGTTTGTTCTTGGCCCATACAATAATATTAGTGTCTTCCATTTTACCATGTTATTGGCTACTCAAAAAGCAGTGACATATGATATGACATGAATGCTGTTGATATAATAATTAATTTAGCATGTACAAGATAATTGTACTCATGGGGCTGTATTTTCGTGAACGGTGCATATCCTGCGTGGCGGGCGGAGCAACGCTGCATCAGAGCCGAGTTAGACCGGTGTTAGTAATTTTATAGATGAGCGCAGCGAGCAGTCGCAACACTGCGAGTGTTACAGCTGACTTCAGTCACCAACAATCAAATCATCTGCTCTCATTCCCTTTCAAATGTGCCGCACTCACAGTCTCGCTTGGAGATGTGGCGCTTTTCTCTGTGTGTAAGTGGATGATGCGCAATCACAGCGATCCGTGGATGAGTGGAGCATTGTCACTGCTATGGCCATAGTGTGGCAGCAGACAATGTTAGTGGTTACCCTTATTAAATACAGAATGAGCTGGTGATCACCACTGGTGACTTAAATATGTCTGCGGAGTTCAGTATCTGTCTGCCTGCGCTCCACTCAAATTCACCAAAATCGCATTAGACCAGCAGCCAACCTTGCACCAGGATTTACACGTGGTCTCAGTAGACATACATTTTGTCCAACTTTCTGCCACCAAATTTTCACTCCACTAGGCGCATCTCCAAGGATACTCCCTCTGCTGCACTGGAATGCCCAGGTTGGGGTGGACCACTCAACCCGATTGGCAAACACGTGCTTGCACGAAAATCAGGATCAGCCAGCGTTTGCGCAGCAGATGAGCTTTCTACAAAACTAGAGCCCGTAGTGTTTTAATTGATGTCATTCTTATTTGTCTGTCAAGTTCTTCTCCTAATGCTACTTGGAGCATCAAGTTCACATCATTCAACTTATTGTAGATTTTACACTTTAGCTGACCCATTTGCATTGTTTCTACAATTTGTGAACAGCAGTGACAGCGTGTATTAACACTTTCACATAATGTAGTTAGACACTTGTAATCTCGCTTTCTGACTACAGTATGTCAAGATTACAGAAACAGGAGACATGGGCCCTTTTCCCAAAGAATTTTGTAGTATGAGGAAGAAAGGACAGGGCATAGCTTTACATCTGTAAGAAATTCCAAAGACCTCATGAGAACCACAAGCGCAGGAGTGAGGCTTGATCTCCACATTCACCCGCTGCGTACATGCTGGATTAAAGGAAATATAACACGCCCATCCACTCATAACAAAACATTCATGGAACGTTCTAGAACTGGAAAGAACCAACAGTTCAAGGACCCCACTTAGACTCATTTTCTGGCAGTCAGCCGAGTGAAATAAGGGAAGGCCTGTCAATCTTCCCTTTCCAGAATGTGATGTAGGCTGACATCGCTTTCAAACACTACTCGCTCTCCCAAGTCCAGATGTTAAAAAGAAAGACGTCTGGAGGGCACACCACTGCATTCCTCAGGTCAAATGTGAAGGCGGTTAGCCTGCTGCCTGAGGCAAGGAAGCCCCTCTTGTGTCTCCTCTTTGATTGGAGTCAAAGGCTGGACTGTGCGCCTGAAGACAATCACTGAAGGAAGGAAATGAGAAAGCCTGAAGCAGACTGTGTGTGGAGAAAGACATGCTCATTCGTCTAAACGCTCCGGCCGATTAAAATAGAATGAAAGGGGCCACATATAAGGGGTGCTTGCTCTCTCATAATGAAATGTGCAAACATCTGCGCGGACGTGTGCTTCAACGCATGACAAATCCATTCTTTGCATATAGCCACGCATGCCATCAGTGTTTGTGCAGAGTGGGTTGTTTCTCTTGGGTGATATTATGTCTGAGGGTGTGTTTGGGTGTGTGATAAAGTCGCCATGGACTGTGTGAATGTTGTGTGAGTGTGTGTGTGTGAGAAAGAGAAGAAACTGAAAAGCCTCCAGGGGGATTTCCTCCAAAAGGGAAAGCTTTTCTCCCCCCCTAACAATCTTTCCTTCCCTCCCTCCTTCTCGCTCCCTCTCTCCCCCGAGTTCACCCCCAGCTTGCTCCAAACACTCAGAGAAGCCAGAGAGACATGAAAAAGGAGACTTGCTTAACAACTTGTTTTTCATTTTTCTTCCTCACGCTGCTTGTGTGGAAAACCCTATGAGGAAACAACTTGCTTTGCTTTTGCCAGTTTTCCATCAGGACTGTCTTGTGGACATACCTTAACAGATGACAGCCTCTCTGCTGGTGCACTAAACATGGCAAGTTTATCGGCACAGATCTCAGGGAGCGTCTCTGTAGAGGATTATGATCAAAGTTGCTGCCTGGTAGAGGAGAAACTTCTGTGAAGATGGTAAATATATGCTACGGTTGTTATGGTTTGCTTTCAAATCTCCAATGCGCCACTGACCTAGTGGGAGCGAGCATGAGTCTCTAGATTGGGCATGTTTGCCTCTTTGTCTTTGTCAAGTGTGTTTGCAAGTGAAGTCAGGTCTCTTTTTTGTGTGTGTCTAATTTCAACACACAAACACAAATGAAGCCCACCCAATGGCAGTACCCATGCACAGGGCTACACAAAAGTGGATGTCACCTGAAAGACTATAAAACTTTGTTGTTCTGCCCACAGTTGGTGGGACTCGTTCCCATCAGCAGACCGCAGCATCAAAAGCTGCTGAAGTGTGAGAACACTGACAAAGAGAGCGGCACAGGCAGTTGTTAAGCTTCCTCAAGTCCTTCACTTTTTAACAGGCTTCAATTCATGTAGATGGGCCAAATTCTTCAGTGAGTGGAGGGTGTATAAACGCCTCTGCAGCTTTGCAGTTCAACATTCACACCACAGAGGACCAAACTCCTCCTATTAATAACAACATGCTGTAAATTTGAACATAAGTTTATTTCTGTTTTGTTAAATGGATCCTCATAATCTAATGGGACATCACTTGCAGTATACAGTAGAACCTCCAAACAAACTTGCAGGCTGACTTTCAAGTTGGTCCAATTTCAAATTTATCCCAACAGACAATGAATTACATGCTGAAACTGTCGCCATGCTTTACTAACTATGCAGACATTTTAATACTCCTAAATGTCATAAAAGTATAGAGATGTTACTGTATAGTGAAACAAATTAAAACTACAATAAAGTAAAATATACTCACTCTTTGATCACGCCAGACACACATGCAAGGGAGAGGGAACAGAAAGGGATTTGCAGATTAATAGTGTCATCTTCATTTTTTTTTTGTATAGTATTTTTAGCATGTATTTCTGGAATTTATAAAAGTTAGCGATTAATTAATTGTATTGTGCTGAGCGGCCAAACCCTTTCCTATGACACAGCAAGTCAAAAATCAGATTTTATTGTTATCATCACACTTTTTCTCTGTGCCCTTTTGGCATCACACAATGCTCCCACAGCCAAAGAAAGAGCAAAATACTCATGTGGAGTTAATCCTTTCGATACTCCATGATCTGGAGATTTTCTGATGTCACACGCCATTATGGTTTGAACTCTAAGTTTTGTTTGACTTTGAGGCATTTTTTCCTCACATTTTGGTTGACGGATTTAGAGGTTACGCTGTACGCTAAATGAACAAAAAGATAAACACACTCCTTCCCATTAAGATAAGATACTTAATGAACTTCGATTATACTGTACATTACCATATACAGGACATTGATAACTGGTTGTACAGATGAATATCAAGATGGCAGTGCCATAATCTCCTTGCCTATAGCTAAACTATATTTAGCTTTCCTAATATGGCAAGCGTGACATCTGTCCAAGGAAGCCGGTTAAATTATAGCTTGAGAGAGGTTATTTAATAAAGTGGTGGTTTGTTTTGTGAATGGTTGCTGTCACTGCACTTTACATACTGTCGCACCGGTTTTACCAGCCAGGACTGTTTGTAGGGGCTGATGATTTATGCTGACCACCCCACATTTAAGACCCCCCACAACCCCCATCCCAATGACCAAGACACTCTTTCCATGGTAGAAAAATGTACCTTTAGTTTGTTGGTGTACATTCTTCTTACAAAGTGTGAAATGTTTTGTACAGCAACCATCCATCCAACCATCCATCCATTTTCTGAGCAAGCTTCTCCTCACTAGGGTCGCGGGCGTGCTGGAGCCTATCCCAGCTATCATCGGGGTACACCCGGAACTGGTTGCCAGCCAATCGCAGGGCACATATAAACAAACAACCAGTCCCACTCACATGCACACCTACGGGCAATTTAGAGTTCTCAATTAACCTACCATGCATGTTTTTGGGATGTGGGAGGAAACCGGAGTGCCCGGAGAAAACCCACGCAGGCACGGGGAGAACATGCAAACTACACCATTGTTAATGTCTAACAAATGTGAAGAACAATGGTGAATATAATAACACTTCTTAGAGTATTTTGTTGCTTTCTATCATTTTCAGAAATTCATACATATACAACAACAAAAAAGACAGAGAACAAATACATTCGGCCTTACTTCTAACTCTACTAAACCAATGGTCAGTGAATGACACTTTTATTAAGCACACACGCTTCTTATGTAGTCCAGTATGTATGCCTTCTTCATTTGTGTTCATTTCTGTGAGTGGCCAAGTAAAGGCCATCAGTAGCTCACTTCCTTGCCAATAACTCGTCATCACTTCTTCACTTGAAATTATCTGAGCTCCCTCTGGAAGCAAAATTATACTTCCTGGCCATTTTGATTTTTGCCAAATTCCTACTGACAGATCTATGAAAAACATCTGCTCGAACTTGAAAAATGTACCTCACATAACTGAATGAGCCGATTCAGTTTTCTTCAATTGTTATAATCAGAAGAGAAAACACATCTCGGAGCTGTGGCCAATCGTTTGACTGTGTTTCTTGTCTCTGTTTCACAAAAGTGGGTCAAGTGCCGTGGGGTGTGTTTTCAAAACAGAACCATTGCTGAGTGAAAAGAAGATGTGTGTTGCAACTGGATTTCTAATAGTGGGCCCTCCCCCCAATGTTTAAAGATTGTTTTGAAACAAACAGTATTACAGTACATTGGCTCACCAGTACAATTTTGTAATCCTTTGTTTCTGGTTCATACAAAACTAGTTGAGCAAGGTGATAGAGGAGTTGAACTGGACTCCCTTTCCTGAACCCAATTCTTCATTTTATTATTGGATCACATTGTTTATTTTCTTGCATTTTCACTTCCAGTAGGTGCAGTGACAATGTGGTCCCTTACTACACTACGCACTTATTTACTGATGTGACATTTTACTAAAGGGTTCAATCTGTTCACACTTGTTCCTTACAATACAGTACACGGTCTTCCATTGGGTTTGGTCATCTGAGTAAAAGCATCCCAGCACAACTGATCAGCATTCATCTCAGTTACATTTTATTCAACATGTTAAACAAATGCACACATTTCTTTGTTGTTGTTTGTTTTTTTTTTGGGGGGGGGGGGGGGGGCTACACCATTTAAATCTTTCTATAGTCCAGGAATAGACCAGATGTGATCTCCTTTTAAACACAAATGCTTGAAAATTCCTTGTGTCATATATTAATGGATTTCATGAGGTTTTCTTCTGCTTCTTGCACATTGTGGCCCTTGTAACTTAACTTTTAAACAAAAGTATGTAGCAACCTGATAATAAGCTTCATGGTACATTGGCTTGTAATAAGGAGAAAGTGAAAGTGCCTCTGATCACTGACTTTCTGCTAACTGTTCCAATTTAGATTTTTGTGTCGTCTGAATATTTTTTTGTTGATTTCTGTGTAGTCTGAATATAAAGTACATATAAGTACATTCCCTGGCTTGGCTATTTGAATTTATGAACATGTATTTGTCAGTTTTGTGAATGTACATTTACGACAGTGGCTTAGAAGTTAATTTACACTTCATGGCTTTAGGAAATTTTGTTAAATGCTGCTAGACTGACTGAATTGCACCAATTGAGTTTCTATAGTTCGCTATGCTTGCCATCTCAGTTTTTACTTAATTCAAGAATAACTAGCAGGAGTGTTGTGATTTTCCATATTTGTAGAATACATGCAAACATGTTTACTTGTCCTACAGAATGGTGAAATGTAAATATTAATAAGAGTGTGTAGTGCAGCAATATTGTCATACTTCTAAGTAATAAATGTTTGGCGTTTACTAAGTCATGCTGAGTTTGTGAATTTAAATCTTAGCTCATCGATGTCGAGGCATGCGTATGCATTTGTGCAACCTCTCCTTGTTACACACTGCACCCTATAAGTAGAAAATAAATAACTAATAATCCCAACCATACCTTGTGAAAGAAAGGAATTTGCTTAATTTTTGGCATCCACGAGAACAGAAGCAATGTAGGCACTTCGTCCTGGATGGGCTTTTTCTGTTAAAAGGACTTAAGATGTCATCTCCGAATGGAGTGTCTGTCTCCTTATGTTTACGAGAATGGATCACACACAAAGACAACTGAGACTCCCTTCCACTCGGAGAAAGAAAAAGTGGAGGAGGCAGAGTAACATGGAGGTCCCGGTTCCATGTTTATATGGTTATGTGGGGTGGGCTAAAACAACATGATTGATTGTATAGGATTATCACTGCTGCTCTGTTGTTACTGAAAATACAAAAAAACGGTGTTACTTGTTTACACAGCAACAGTTTGCAGACTGAGATTATAGACACTTCAAAACATATCTTAAAGTGGAAGTTTTCGAAAATGATTGAAGAAAAGGAGTCAGGACATGCATGGGAAGAGTTCAGTGAGAGCATTTGCGAGTACCGGTACATTTCAAACTCATATTTACAAATAAAGTATATTATACGAGTAGTGGATGTATACCATATCTATACAATATCAGAAATTTGATGGTGTAAGAATACTTTTTCACATGGTACAAGAAGGTACGCTCAGTTAATGCCGTATTTACTGTGTTTCATCGGATAGTTGCATATTTTTGGCCTAGAAGTGTTTTTCATACAGTTACTGTAACTATAGCTATACTGTGCTAGCATGGGTTAGTGAAAGACCAAGGCGCGTTCTGACTTGCATACAAATTCGGGTTACAGTCATGCCGTAGGAGCAGAGCGTGTATCCTGGACTTGCCTTTGATTTGGAAAAAATATATATTTTTGACAGGCTTGCGTCAGAAACATTACTTGGGTTGTAAACACAACTTCCAGCTGCAATAGGAGGCAATACAGACTGTTAGAACTTTGTTCTAACGATCTGGTTTGGTGCTGCTACAAAAAAGGACAAACTCCGACTGCTACGGACAATCAAAACTGCTGAAAGGATTGTCGGTACCCCCCTACCCACCCTTGAGGACTTGCACGCTGCCAGAACTAAGACAAGGGCGTGCAAAATCCTCTCGGACCCTCCCCACCCCGGTCACCAGCTCTTCCAGCTCCTTCCCTCAGGTAGGCGCTACCGATCAATGCAAACTAGAACTAGTAGACATTCCAACAGCTTCTTCCCTCTTGCAATCAACTTCTTAAACAGCTAACCTATAATTCCATTACAACAAGCTGGCAATTTTTTGACTTGAGTTTGTTGTCACATTTCTGTGGGGCCAATTATGTATTACTCGTGCACTCGCTGTAGTTGTCTCGCCATGCTGCACTATTTACATATACTGGCCACTCATGCCAGAGTAGCATCTGCTCCATTTGCACACTGATTGAGGAGTATCCGTAACATTTGCACAACCATTGTCCCAGATTATCGCACTACTCGTCACTTTAAACCGCATACACTCCTTGAAGTCCCAGCGCCCTTTGCACAATGGTCATTGCACCGGACTATTGCGATATTAGTAATTCGAACTGCTTTAAGTGCTAGAGGACTCTGCATCTTTTTGCACAATTGTTTTTTGTCAATGTCTTTATGTCTCCAAAGTGTTCTGTAAATTGACTGTCTGTTGTACTAGAGCGGCTCCAACTACCGGAGACAAATTCCTTGTGTGTTTTGGACATACTTGGCAAATAAAGATGATTATGATTCTGATTCTGAATTCTGATGATTCTGATTTACTTCTTAAAAATAAGACAAACTATGTTGCACCTTTCTAAAAAGAAGACAACAGTGCCAAGATACTGGTATTTGTGCATACAGTTGTCATGTTAATCCTCAATTTCTTAATAAGGTGCTCTGAAAGGCACTTTGAACACGTAGACATGTAGTTATGTTTAAAAATGTGATGTACAGGAAGTCCTCGATTTACGAACGAGTTCCGTTCCTACGATGGCGACGTAACACGAAATTCCACGTAATTCGGATTTCACCGTTAAAGTCGAAATTTACGGCGAAATACTTCTGTTACGGGTATTGTCCCACGTGATTGTGACAGCAAGCTCAGTGTGTGTGGGCGTGTGCGTCGATGTGTGAGTGAGACGGGACTGTGAAGGAGGAAGGAGTGCGCGCAGGTGCGAGTGTGTATAGTAGCAAAAGTGTAGTGACGGCGACCGGGGAAGAGTAGCGATTAGCGGAGGACCCGTTGACGTTGAATGTGAAGAGGAGCTAATAAAGCCATTAAAGCAGCAAATCGGTGCTTCGTGCCTTTATTGTTGCCGCCACCCAGCTCAGCTGTGCATCGAGAAAAGGGAGTTAACCCCTGCGTCTCTCGACCACGGTCAGGTGACCGTAGCAGGAAAGGCTAACACTTATAAAGAGATAAAGATATATATAAAGATAACCCGTATAAAGAAACTAAAATACATTTTTTAAAAAATAAGATGCTGTACTTACCATTACTGCCGAGAGAGTGTGAAAAAAGGCAAAGATACTCCCGCTGCACAAACACAGACAAGCACTATGCACTAGCTAAGCAGAAACACTATGGTGCCGGGACAAAATGGCGGACGAGGCACGGGCGTCGTAAAGTCGAAACATCGTAGGTCGATTACAACTCGAGAACTTCCTGTATATGTTTTCAAAGGCTATGTTTTTAGGCTTTACTCGATCAGGATTTTTGGGGCCAATCGCCCATCAGCGAGTTTTAAAAAACGATAACCGATCACCGATCTGATCACAAGATGGAGCAATGTGCCTATTTGAATTACTTTTTCCATTTACTGTATATACTTCTGTACTGTATACTGAGTATCTTCTCAAATCCAGTGATTCCCAACCAGTGTGCCGTGGCACATTAGTCTGCCATGAGCAATCAGCCGATCAGCATAAAATGCTTATTATCGGCCAAAGCCCATCAGGCCGATCCGATCGGTATAAAGTGTACTACTTCTGATGTTCTCCGATGTTCTTAACTTCCGTAAAAGTGGGTTACGACTTGGCGACAATAGGAAAATAGGGTTCAGGAGCGATTCTAGGATGGTTTAGGGGTGGTTTAGGTGGTTTGGAGATTGAGGGTTGACGGTAAACACCTATGCCAATCAGTAAGTTACAGTATTCAGTAGCACCTTGGCTTTAATATTATCACATATACAACCCCAATTCCAATGAAGTTGGGACGTTGTGTTAAACATAAATGAAAACAGAATACAATGATTTGCAAATCATGTTCAACCTATCTTTAATTGAATACACTACAAAGACAAGATATTTAATGTTCGAGCGGATAAACTTTATTGTTTTTAGCAAATAATCATTAACTTAGAATTTTATCCCACAGGTGAACAGGCTAATTGGGAACAGGTGGGTGCCATGATTGGGTGTAAAAGGAGCTTCCCTGAATTGCGCAGTCATTCACAAGCAAAGATGGGGCGAGGATCACCTCTTTGTGATCAAGTGCGTGAGAAAATTGTCGAACAGTTTAAGGACAATGTTCCTCAACGTACAATTGCAAGGAATTTAGGGATTTCATCATCTACGGTCCATATCATCAAAAGGTTCAGAGAATCTGGAGAAATCACTGCATGTAAGCGGCAAGGCCGAAAACCAACATTGAATGCCCGTGACCTTCGATCCCTCATCAAAAAGTGACATAAATGTGTAAAGGATATCACCACATGGGCTCAGGACCACTTCAGAAAACCAATGTCAGTAAATACAGTTCGGCGCTACATCCGTAAGTGCAACTTGAAACTCTACTATGCAAAGCAAAAGCCAATTATCAACAGGACCCAGAGACACCGCCGGCTTCTCTGGGCCCGGGTTCATCTAAGATGGACTGACGCAAAGTGGAAAAGTGTTCTGTGGTCCGACGAGTCCACATTTCAAATAGTTTTAGGATATTGTGGACGTCGTGTCCACCGGGCCAAAGAGGAAAAGAACCATATAGACTGTTATGGACGCAAAGTTCAAAAGCCAGCATCTCTGATGGTACGGGGCTGTGTTAGTGCCAATGGCATGGGTCACTTACACATCTGTGAAGGCACCATTAATGCTGAAAGGTACATACAGGTTTTGGAGAAACATATGCTGCCATCCAAGCAAAGTCTTTTTCATAGACGGCCCTGCTTATTTCAGCAAGACAATGCCAAACCACATTCTGCATGTGTTACAACAGCGTGGCTTTCAAGTAAAAGAGTGCAGGTACTAGACTGGCTTGCCTGCAGTCCAGACCTGTCTCCCTTTGAAAATGTGTGGCGCATTATGAAGTGTAAAATACGACAACGGAGACCCCGGACTGTTGAACAGCTGAAGCTGTACATCAAGCAAGAATGGGAAAGAATCCCACCTACAAAGCTTCAACAATTAGTGTCCTCACTTCCCAAACGTTTATTGAATGTTGTTAAAAGAAAAGGTGATGTAACACAGTGGTAAACATGACCCTGTCCCAGCTTTTTTGGAACATGTTGGCAGCCATAAAATTCTAAGTTAATGCTTATTTGCTAAAAACAATTAAGTTTATTAGTTTGAACATTAAATATCTTGTATTTGTAGTGTATTCAAATAAATATAGATCGAACATGATTTGCAAATCATTGTATTCTGTTTTTATTTATGTTTAACACAACGTCCCAACTTCATTGGAATTGGGGTTGTACATGACACAACAACTAACTTCTCTCAATCCAACTCAAACAGAGGACAGTGGTACAGTCTAAACACCTGAATTGTTTTGTTATAGGTAGAAAAAAAACCACAACTAACTCTTAACCGTGTCATCACGTGTATCAGAACTCACACACACATACGGACACACACATACGGACACACACGCACACACACAGCGCACAAACAAAAACGTGTCACTGAAGCATGTTGTGTAAATCTAATGCAAAAATGAGACAACTCTGGCCAAGTATTCATATTAAAGTATTTTTGCAGGTCTATGTGAACAAGGAAACTTTTTGATAATGTTATATAAACAATAAACAAGAAACTTTTCAGTTCAACATGTTGTCGTGTAACTGCACCTGAATCATGGAAGCAGCAGAAACAATGATGACAATTCGAAGGGCCCATGACTGACAGGGCAGGGGCCCTAGAACATGTTCTTTTCAATTTGCATGGAGTTGTAGGACCCAAAGTGGCATTTACCAAGGGCCCCTCAAGCCCTGGTAACATCCCTGGTCTGACTGACAACTTTCTTGACATAGCATTTTCTTCTCCTTTTTTTGACATCATGTGAGTCCGTGTCTATTTAGCAAACACGTCAAATCCAATCAGCACTTTGTTGCCGTGCTGTCTGTCGTCAAGGCTGAGTTGCTGTTGTTTTCATATATGGCCCTTGGATGTATTGGCTTGTCCATACATGCAGGATACAACACAATGCTTGTGTTGCTAACTAATGTTGGCCTGGAGGTCACTTTCTTTTCAGATTTTTGGCGGAGGGACATGATGACATCTGCAAATGTGTTGTAAGTCACCAGAGCTTGTGTCTATTTAGTTATTCTCTACAATCACAGTTTAGCTAGTTTACCTTCTCTAACCTTTGTCTTCTTTATGGCTAATGGCAGAGAGAGACTGCAGTACAAATCTTGACTACTTGTTTATAATCTGCTTATTTGACACAAAGCCAGAGGCAACATGGAAAGACAAAGGCTGCAATAGCTCCAAGGGGGGCCTTAAATGGCAGACAAGACAAAGAGAACAGGAACCTGTACTGCAAATAATTGTCCACACCAGCATGTCAAATCAGGATACACAATGACCTTTGCTGCAGACCGAATCCCTTGTTTCGAGCTAAATCACATGCAACATGGGCAATAGTGGGCAGAGAGGAGGCGGGTGTGGAATGTGACCATCAGCTCACCAATCCTTGCACTCGGTGCAAGCAAGATAAAGGCTGAGAAAGAAGTCCAATGGATGATAAGATAACATTAATTTGTGCCACAATGGGGAAATTTGCATCGTGTCAGCAGCAATAGTGGATACAGGAAATAAAAAAAAAAAAATACATCCAAGGAGGACACATATACCCAATATAGAGTATGTGCTCAAGCACATTAATGTCAGTGTTGGAAAAGTTTATTTTCTACGAGGAGTACTTCAAAGGTCTTTTCACTGTTCCAAAAATGAACTAGTTCAGTACATAGTTGACAATTGAAAATTTTGAACTGAGTTCACCATTCCAAAAATGAATTAGTTCATTGTTCTTCTTTGTTCTGTAAGTCCCTCAAAAAACGTGCCACTCTTGAATGAAAATGAACTTTCGTCCGAAAACCGTTCTTTGTTCCCAGAATGAGCACGTTCTCAATTATGTTCATCAGGCAAAAATGAACTAAATTCAATTCACGCTCGCACAAAATCTGAACTACTTCATGATTTTTTTGTTCATTCACTGGTTAGCACATCTGCCTCACAGTTCTGAGGACCGGGGTTCAAATCCCGGCCCCGCCTGTGTAGAGCATGTTCTCCCCATGTCTGCGTGGGTTTTCTCCGGGTACTCCGGATTCCTCCCACATCCCAAAAACTTGCATGGTAGGTTCATTGGAGACTCTAAAATGCCCGTAGGTGTTAATGTGAGTGTGAATGGTTGTTTGTTTCTATGTGCCCTGCGATTGGCTGCCGACCAGTTCAGGGTGTACCCTGCCTCTCGCCCGGAGATAGCTGGGATGGCTCCAGCACGCCCGCGACCCTAGTGAGGATAAGCGGAAGGGAAGATGAATGAACTCGTTCAGGTACAACACTGATTAACGTAACACAGTATACAGTTGAAAGCAGAAGTTTACACAAACTATATAAAAAGAAACTTTTTTTTTTTTTCTCACTGTCTGACATGAAATCAGACTAAACTTTTCCTGTTTTAGGTCAGTTAGGATGACCAAAATAATTTATATTTGCTAAATACGAGAATAACAGAACCTGTCTCCTTCCCGAGCGGTATGATTGCTGGACATTTCCATGGTCTTTATACTATACTAATTTAAAAAAAAAGGGGGTGGGGGGCGGTCACATTTGTATTTGTTTTTTTCTACAGGTATTGGACTCCACAGTCCTATAACATCTGGTACTCATGCGTTGTGGGCGCTCTGACACCTCTATTTGTTGGCATTTTGACCAGAAATATTCATTAATTTTTTTTCTACTATACTAAAAGTGTCTTGACTCACACCTTGGCAATGGGACGTTTTTGTAGGCCATCAATTAGGACTGAACCACCTGATATTCATTGGCACTGACAAGGGGCTGGATTGGTGATAGATTTTAGGTGTTGTCTTGGCTTTCCATGCCTTTTTGCACCTCCCTTTCATCATGTGTTGAATACTTTTTCCCTGTGTCATTTCACAGTATTACACACAGCATAATTTCTGATCTTATTTGTTCTACTTTCTTTGTATGGATGGATTACTTGGGCTGTTCCCAACATCTGGTGAAAATTTCATGTCAATAGCACCTTTGAAAATATATTTAGTGAGAAAAATAGTGACATGTTAAATACTTATTTCAGCCTCTGTGTGTGTGTGTGTGTGTGTGTGTGTGTGTGTATATATATATATATATATATATATATTATTTTTGCATAGTAAGTATAACTGAACAAGGACCGAATTATTTTCTTTATTGTTGTGTTTTGCTTAATTACTGTGCTTTTTTAAAAATGCCTTATAGTTGAATATAAATCCCATTAAAAATCTAATTAAATGTGTTTCACTTAATCCTTCATCTTTTCTTTAAAGAATGACACGTTACAAATTCTGCCCAGGGTAATCAAACTTATGAGCACAACTGTGTAATATTCATCCATCCATTCTCAATACCGCTTATCCTGTTTAGGGTCACGGGGTGCTGGAGCCTATCCCAGCTGACTTCGGGCGAAAGGCGGACTACACCCTGAACTGGTCGCCAGTCAGTCGCAGGGCACTTACAGTATAGACACAGACAACCATTCACACTCACATTCACACTGTCAATGATTGGGGACTGAACCCACACCAAAGTCAAACGAATGACACGGTGTAATGTTCTCTCATTTAATAAACAAAGGTAGGGCTGTGTTTCCAACTAAGAGCATGTAAATAAAAAGTTAAATTATACGTGCTCACATAAAGTGCGTAACTACAGAAAAATAAACAAAAACAAGTTTGAGTTTCCCCTTTTTTTCTCATGAGCATCCTGATACAACAGAGACGTCTCAAACAATTTTACATATTTTAACAAATCTTAACAACTGAACTGTTTTAGAGGTTATATTTTTTCAAAACCTTTATGTGTGTTTCATAATGGCATTTCACATATATGCACTTAATAAGGGCTCCCAGTGGGAACTTCCGACTGAGAAGTCTGAATAAAAATGACTGAGGCTATTCTATTTTATTTTTATTTTATGTCTATTGTTCTCAATGTTCTCTTGCTTTCTCAGTCATTTTATGATCTTTCTCCATCTTTTTCTCAACTTCCACGCTGTCTGTTTCTCTCTCCCTTCCTATGTTTCTCCTCATCCTTGTCTGGCCTGCGCACAGTCAGTGATTGTGGTGACTGCCACCTGAGATGCAGATTTGATTGGCTGATGGGAGGCTGAACTCACATGTGATTGGTCGGTAAAGTTCGTCAATACCGTAAAGCCTGCAATGTTGCACAGCTTAAAATAGAAGCACCCTGTATGTCGTGAATCATAACCTTTCTTTTTTAGCTATGGTATGGGTCCGTATGGGACTGCTTCTGTGTCTGGACCTGGACCGCAGTCCGCCAATTAGTGACCTCTGGTTTATATTATCTGATGTTATTGTGCATGCCAGCCAGTAGTTGTTTCCTACTTGGCTGTGATTGGCCAAATGTTTTGGAAAGGAGTCATTTGCCAAGCTACTCAGCTCACCTGTAAAAAGTGAAGACTTGTCATTCTTGGTTATGGTCAACATGTTGAAAATGTTGAGGAAATGGTGACTGATACACTGAAGCCCCCCTAAAATAGACATAAAAATGCCACTGGACATAACATACATATATAATTCATACATGAATATAATTCATACAGGTATATACTGTATGTCTGTTGTGTGAAGAAGCATGCAATACATGTCCCCTCCACCCCCACATACATGAACTTCATAAAGTTGTGGTGGTGTGTTTATTACTGCAACCAAAAAGTGGGGTTGTTATTTAAGTGCTCTATTAAATAAAGTTGAGTTTAGTTGAGTATATAACACAGATTATGTCGGTTTAACTGTTAAAAAAAAAAAAAAAAAAGTATCCTATGCAGGAAAAAAAAAAAAACTACAAAGGCTCACTAACTGGTAACCAGAACAACATTTGTTTTAATAGTTATGTATTGGTTTGATTGAATTGGCAGTAAGTCTCATGTTTCATATCCCCTATGTTGTCATTGTGATGATATGATTTTCCATCCATCCATCCATTTTCTGAGCCGCTTCTCCTCACTCGGGTCGCGGGGGTGCTGGAGCCTATCCCAGCTGTCATCGGGCAGGAGGCGGGGTACACCCTGAACTGGTTGCCAGCCAATCGCAGGGCACATCGAAACAAACAACCATTCACACTCACAGTCATGCCTATGGGCAATTTAGAGTCTCCAATTAATGCATGTTTTTGGGATGTGGGAGGAAACCGGAGTGCCCGGAGAAAACCCACTCAGGCACGGGGAGAACATGCAAACTCCACACAGGCGGGGCCGGGGATTGAACCCGGGTCCTCCGAACTGTGAGGCTGACGCTCTAACCAGTCGTCCACCGTGCCGCCATATGATATGATTTTTAACATTTCAAATGCGCCACACACTTTATGTGAAATGTTAAGTTCTGGTCCTTAATTAAGGATTTCAAACAAAACAAGGCAACTCCCTTGGCTGCTTGGACCGTGTGACCTGGTTCTAGAAAAGCTAATGCTCAGTAAATCTCTCTAGTGATGCTCTCTTACTCATGTGAATTTCACTAGCTCAACCACACACAAAGGTCCACTCAGGCTGAAACATGTCAGGTTTTAAATGTCTTTGTTTGAAGAACAACCCGACCCAAATTTTTTTTTTTTTTTACCTTTCTGTATTGAGCATATATGAGCTCAACTTAACCGAAGTGCTTTCTAGAATGCAATGGCAACAATTTATCAAAAGTGTACTGCAGTAGAGAATTGATTGCACTTTGAAGCATGCATGAATCATTGCTGATACGATACATTAATTTACACCGGTAAGACAAGATGTGCCAAAGCAAACTTTGAAGCAATTGAATTCTACAATTGAAAATGAAATATCTTAAGCCAGTTCCCAGTGATATGTTTTAATAGCTGTGACATCAGGCTCACATACATACAGTATAGTCAAAAACATCTGTGATGCATTATTGCTCATGAGCCAGACTCGGAGGTATTTTTCTCTCCTTTAGATAATCTATTGTTACAGATGTGCACACATAGAAGGAAACATTCTTTTCTACTTAGCACATGCACTGTCTACAAGCAATACCCTGACAGATCAAACGTGGTTAATTTGACAAATGCATAGCATATTTAAGCAAAATCAAATACTTTGCACAACCATTCAATGAAAAACAGCTATGACCTCAGTTCCCAGCGTGCCACGAATGTTCAACACGGTCACACCAGCATCAGTCCCAGCCTAACCAGTGTGAGGTCTTTGAAGCTGCAGCAGTGTGTTTACTCTGGGTCAGGCCCTGGTCCTGGTGTGGCCGTCAGCCTAAATGAGGAAGGGGCTGAAAACAGGCTTTGTGGGCCTGAGAGATTAACACAGCAGGGCACTGTGAACTGATCGTATGAATAGTAGACATGCCGCCATCAGTAGTTAAGACCTTTACAGATCCTGACGATGTGCCAGTCATGAATTTTAACCCTATCATCAATTGTTGTTTTCATGCTCACATCAAATTTGAACAAAGGCAATCACTGCATTTGCTGTGGTGTTGTGTGTTTACATTTAAAAACTTGACGATGTGAATCACAGTATCCAGTACATCTGTATCCATCCTTTTTCTCTAGCACAGGTCCTCATTTCGGTCAAATGCGTGAGTTGGAACCTATCCTAGCAGACTTTGAGCAAGGGGCAGAGAAAACCCTGTACAACTATTCATATGTACATTTACATGCAAACTCCAAACCTGCGTGGGCATTTTGAACCCAGAACATCTCAAATGTGAGGGAGACGTGCTACTACCCCAACAATGCTGCCTGATGTTGATTGCACAATTACAATAATAAATGTGAGATGTGAAAATGGCTTATTGGATGAGCTTGATGAGGTTTCCTACAGACAATCATGATACGTAGATGATGAACTCTAATGATTTTAAACTAAACTTTTACTTAGTGTCATTGCAAGATGTAAAAATTCTCAGCTTTGAAAGATTAGAAATCTTAATTCAAGCATTCCTGTGTTGTATTCCCGGTGCTTGCGTGCATTTTCTCTGTGTTGTCTGACTTCCTCCCAGATTCCAGAAACATGATGTTAGGTTAATTGATAACTTTAAATTGCCCATGGTTGTGAGTTTGTGTGTCAATGGAAGTCAATGGATGAAGTGGTACATTTTAAAGTGTTTTAAATTTTAACCTTACAAAATGTGTGTTATAAACAAACTTTGCTAATTAATTTCAAGATATTTGAGATTAAATTGACCATCAGTATTATGTAGCGATCGTTGTATGCAGATTATTAATGTCTGTTAATGTGTTCTGCAGGACTTCCAAAGATGTCCAGCTGGTTCTAGGACTTATTCAAAGACCATGAAATGAAACCAGAAACAAGCCGCAAAAATGCTCAGATTTAATCTTCTCCAGATATAGTTATAAAATGTGATTGATTTGGCTCATTTTGTTCTTACATGTATTTACTTAGAACTAGGTTACTTGGATGCGATTGTTCCAGTTTTTCATGTTGCAGTTCACAGTATATTAATTTCGGGTTCCCGTTTGATATTTATTAATTTACTCTCCACCCGAACTGAACTGAACCCACAATGCCTACATGGAAGTCAAATAAATGAAAACCACAGCCCCACTTGTGACCTGTCTCTTAAAATGGGGACAGTTATTGAGCTCAATCATTTCTTGTTGTTGTGCAGAACCCAGAATCTCTGGACTCGTCCATTCAGAGTGCCCTTTCAGCCCTCTACCCTCCTTTTGAAGCCACAGCGCCCATCGTACTCAGCCAGCTCTTTCGCACCATCGATGAACGTTACCATGGCGATGCCTTGCAGTGCCTACTGGATTTCCTCATCCCTTCCAAACACCTGCTGGAAAGTGTACAACAAGCTGCGTGTGTAAGTAATATCTCGACCTTCTTATCATTTTATCCCATCACAACAAGTTAAATGTACTTTCCTGAGCCAATCAAAGACAAGTTTCCATGCTCATCAAACAAGACACGAAGATGCTCTTATGTAACATCATAGTAGCATAACAAAAAAGGCTACATCTAACTCTGCTTTTACATTTCCAGGCTGGATACTCGGATGTGGTTTTCCGCTGTGAGGGCTGGCCTCTCTGCCTCCATGACAAAACAGTGGTCCAGTTAGCACACGTGAACCCTTTGCTGCTGCGTCCTGGAGACTTTTATCTCCAGGTGGAACCTTTTGGTGATCAGGCAGCTCGTATTGTCCTAAAAAGTCTTTTGGAAGCCGGATGTCGCGAAGTGGAGGAGACTCCGATCCCTGAGACTTCGTACCCGTGCATCTTCACTGAAGACTGGCTGCACGAAATCAATGACGGACGACACGGGACTCCTCTGTCTCGCTGCTTACTTTGCACTGACCAAGGAGTAATCAAGTTGCCATGGGCAGAGGTGGCCATCCCAGAGTTTTTGGACAAGCCAAAGTTTATGACCGCTCATCAGCAAGTTCCTCCTGAGCCAAAGCTAATGTCAGTTCCGTGCACTTATGGAGCATCCACTCTCCCATTGGAGGCACGGGTTCTTCCATTAAAAGATAGGATGTCATCATCTCTAAGACCTGTGGACTGTTCTTCCAAACTTGTCAGATTAGAACATTATAAAAGAATCCCCAGATCCTATTCTAAACCTCTAATCAAACCTGTGGGTTGGGTGTCCCCTAATACTTGGGACAGCCGCAACTATCCAGAAATTGAAGGTGATTATGTTGACTTGGTGGATGTTGCAAAAGGGAAGGAATTTGTGATGAAACATGGAAGCCATTCAAATGCACCAAATGCAGTCTTGATCAAACCTGTCAGACCACCTCCATCTGCGCCGCTGGCGAGCAGTGTTTTTTGCGGACGGACTCTTCAGTATGCAGAAGATCCTTGTATGCCATGCAGCCAGGGAAAGCTGGGGGAGAACCACTCAGAAGAAGACATCAGGTACAAGTGCAGGTACAGGGACTCTTATCTGGCAGCGCTGACAAACCCTGTCCCTTTCGAAAAAGGTAGCGTTGACCTTCTTGCAGCTCTAGAAGAGGTCAGCCTTTCTGAAGATTTGGACCAAAACAATGAACTTGGACAGTTTTGTAACCACTGTAATACACCCATGTCAGGCCAGGAATTCTGCCAATACAGACACTGCTGTGAGCCAACAACACAAATATTTGGCTGCAGTCACAAAAACATCCCCACAAGCCCGAAATCAGAGGACATTCTGAAGGAATCACCCGTTATTTTGACATCAACACCTGGCTTAAGTTACAGTCATAAAGTTCAAATCAAATTTCTTTCTCAGTCTGAGCACATGGCGCAACCTGAGCTACCTTTAAACACATCTGATGATTGGGACAAGAAGCCACACCAGAACGTGGATGTCATGAAATCATCAGGGAAACACAAATCCAAGTCGAGGTCTCTGTCAACTGTCTCTGACACTCCTAAAGGTAGTCCACTTTTCTATAAACACAACAACAGGAGCCACAGTGATATTTGCCCCGAGACAGTTAGCAGTGTGATGCAGTACAAGAAAGCTGAACTACCACATCAAGTGACTCCAAAGGTGGAAAGACTGAAATCCTACAAAAAAGGTAAGACGTCCAAATGAAAAGTCCCCTTTTTAAATGTTGCCATTAATGGTCTCGCAGGATATGTTTTGAAATAGTGGAAAGGCTCTGGAACATTTTCAAATAGTACCATTATATTGCATGCTTCACTGAAAGTCACACATAATAAAGGCTGTTCGTAATGGTACTTTGATAGTCAAAGTATCCTCAGTAGATTCTCTCTCATTTTTTTTTTTTTTTTTTTATAATATGGCTGCATTTGCATCAATGTGATTACAGGAAATAGCCTGCTGTGCCCCATTTAAATGGGGAGGTTCTGATGCATTGATGCGCTGTAATTTACTGTGCAGACGGACATTAGAGCATGCCAGCAGAACCATTCTGTGTCCTGCGCACCCACTGCCATACACGATCCCTTGCGCCTCGAGTGGATGCATGCCCAGATCTTTGACCGCCGATATGCATGTCACGGGCTATTAAAGTAGCAAAGGCTGAAAGCACAGACAAGCCTTTGTTGGCTTCGAGGAGAGACCAATTAAGATTTTGTAAATCAAAGGCTAGCTTAGTAGCTGGGCCACTGCAGTGTTTAGTTACAACAAGCATGTGCACATTTGTAAAGCTTTACACACAGCTATGCAGGTGTCTGGAGTTGTTTAAAGAAGGCTATCAAGGGTTATCACCTATGATGTAAATAGTATAAAAGTGCAAAGGTTTATAGTGTAGTTATTCACATGGAATCAATTCCTTGTCACCCACTGAAAATGTGTTAAGTATCCTTTTGTCTATGAAAGTATTATTACTAGTAGTGGTAGTGGCCTTCCTGTGTGGAGTTTGCATGTTTCCCCCCGGGCTTTTGTGGATTTCCTCACACATTCCAAAAACATGTGTGTTAGGTTAATAGAAGACTCTAAACTGTACGTAGGTGTACATGTGAGTGTGAGTGGTTGTTTGCCTTTATGTTCCCTATAATTTCCAAGCCTGCAGGGATAGGCTGCAGCTCACCTACAAATCTATTGAGGAGAAGTCTAGAAAATCAAGAGATGGACGGATGGTCAGTGGTACTAGTAGTAGCAGTAGTAGTAGTAAAATCCCCATTTACAATTGTCGTATGATTAACTGTCAACCCTTCCAGGGCAGAGCCGTTCGCTGGTTTAGGTCCCTGATCCTGCCGTGACCGTGAACAGAAAATGTATGGATGGTTGTAAAATTGTGGCTTTATTATTACTAGTGTGGTGGTGTAAAAATACACACTTATGTTTACTGACAGATTCCCAACCCAGTGGAAGTGAAACGCCCTCCACTTCAGATGGACTTCCGCTGAGCCTCCAGAACTCAAAGACAGAAGACAAATCTTCCTCTCAGCCCGCCTCTGTCAGTTTTATGCTGCCTCAGTCTTTTCAAAGTCTGAAGTCCACTCTCAGAAGCATCAGTGGCTTGCTTGAACTGGCTATCATTTGTTTACCGGGTACTTTGCCTTAATATTTGAGCCATTACAGTAGAGATCAATTGGTTCTCATAAATGACAGACAGTATTTATGAAGGCCAACATTAACCTTGTCAATTATCCTTAAAGGGCGTTTATGTTGGCATTAATCATATTTCTATTTGCTCACCTGCAGGCAGTCGGGACAAGACTGGTCGGGCAGTGGTGGAGATTCTCTGTGACAAGGAGTGGACCACACCTCCTTTATCAGCACAGAATCTCTGCGAGTTACTGCTCTATCTCCACTCCATACCCAGGTACTGTGCACAGTATTATAGTGTGAACTAAAATAGGCCAGATTTATTGAAATTGGTCTTAATAGACCACTATGACTCTCGATGAGACCTAAAAAAAAAACCAGCGGCTTAGAACCGGTGATAGTAGATAGTAATTATAACACATATTATTATTTCTTAACATCTTCTAACCAGGAAAAGCAGACAAAGTATGATTCGCTTTTTGCGGGGGACTACAAAATATATTATTTTATTTTGATGTCCAACAGGCCTGTTAGTATGTAAGGAATGCACTGCGATGGCACGTGCATCGTCGCTGCCCCCTATTGTACTTTGACAAGAGAGGATTGTCAAAGTACAATACAAACAGTCAAGCCCATTCTGTTTATTTGTTCTCCCAATTAGATCTGTCTAAACACACGCTGGCCTTTAAGGGTCAAAAACTGTTTGGTGAAGTGATAAGTTCAAATATGTAGGAGAAGCCTATAAATTATCACTATTTTGATGTTTATGGCTTAATATTCAGATTTTATTTATAAAGTTCCCCAGTAGTGTACTGCAGTAGTGTACAGGACTGGGAAACTCCAATGTGGTGGTTGTGTAATAACTGTTATGACCACGAGAGGGAAGTCGAATGCAATCATCTAATATAGTGCCAGTGCGGACCTTGACTCATCATCCAAAATATCATCAACAGTGCAATCGCTTCAAACTGCACATGCTACATATCTTATCAGTAGCTCTTTAGGGTCAACTGGCAGTAACAGCGGCCTGCGTTGAACTCTGTCTACCACTTACTCTCTACTGATGACAATACAACAGTGTTTTATGTTTACACTGACGCTCACAGTCTTTGCAGTTCAAGAAACCAATTGAACTTGTGTGATAGCACGCCTCTCTTCTTTAAAAAGCCATAGCTCAAGAGTATGTAGCAAGACTGACTGCCAACTGTCTGGTGTGTAGTCCCCTGCTAGAATTAACACACACGGCGGACGTAGGCTCAACTAACTCAAGACCAGGCCATTATGATGGGTGTGTGAAAGCATGAACGTGTGAGGATGTCTGACTGAAACAGTGAGAGGGGGAGTTATATAAAAATACTGGAAATGCCATTTGGTGAGAAGCTGCTCTCTCACGAACACCGTTGTGATAAAGAGGACATGTTTGAATATGTCCTAATGTGACTCATTGTTTTTTTTTTTTTTTATAGGAAAGATGTACGAGAGCTGGGAATGACTTTGATCATCGATGCCAGGAAGAAAGCTCCTCCGCCTCACCTCTACAAAGCGCTGCTCATGGCGCAGGTTAAAATAATAATAATAATATAGATAGACACATTCATCCATCCATTCATTCTCTGTACCGCTTGTCTTCATTCGGGTTGTGAACAGATTGAAAAGTGGAAGATCTAACAGTATATATATATAATTTTCTCGTGACGGTTCTAATGATTCACACTAATGTCATGTCGCAGCAGTGGTTAGGAAACACTCAAGATAACGCATGCACCCGGGGGCGACAGCCTCATTTTATGGACAGAAAGTTCTGAGAATTTGGCACCTGCCCCCTGGCAGCCATAACAGTTTCCAATCTTCTGGGAACATTTTCTAAAATAATTCATGACATGAGTGTATGAATTGTTGCCCCTTCATCCAGAAGAACATTTTTTTTATTTAGGTCAGAGGGAGTGCCAAAAATTTGAAATTTGAATTGCATTACATTGTCTTGGTATGCTAAATAATTAAGGTTCAAGGTAACAAGGAACCAAACACGAGCTGTTTCAATGTGTTTCTCACTATTATTTTTTCTTATATTGTTTTATAAGCTCAGCTAAGCAAACACAAACTACATTAACATACTGGTGAGTGGTTGTGCTCAAATGTTTAGTCTTTTTCTGTGCACAACAGGAGCAAGCACTTCATGCTGTTCACAGTATAATCATGCTGGTGGACAAAGACACATGTCCACGCCCTGAAAAGCAGCCAGGTCTGCAGGTAAGAAATATCAAAGACAGTCACAGAGAAGAGATCAAAATTCCTGTGCCTGTTTGCACAATCTTGTTGCTTTCCATTAGATGGACTTGGTGATGTCTATGAAGGCCCTCTACAAGACAGTGGATGCTTCCCAGTTGACCTCTGAGCTGGGAGGAACCTTTAGCTACAGCCATACGGATTGGCTGCAGTTCCATCAGGTAATACAAACAATTCCACAGTCGTCCGCGTTATCATGCAGAGATGTCCGAATGACGACCTAGACTTGTACTTCACAAGGGGAGAGTCCATACAAGAGTCTTAATGATGTATGTTTTATTACATAAGTTATGTGAGGAAAGATGTCCAGGTGCTTTTACTATAAGTACAGTACAGTATGTGACGTCAATCAGTATGTGAGCCTGTGTGCACCAGGTAGCCCCCTAGGACCACATGAGTAGCCAGTAGGTCTGTTCTAAAAATATCTCCCCAAGATGGTCATCTTTTTTGTGCTGCCATTGTAAAAATAAATAAATAATAATTTTAAAAATAGCACAACTTACGAGTGAGGTGCACCAAACTCTTTTCATTGCTCTTCTTTTTTAAATAACACTTGCATTGGTGTTAATTTGGAAATAATATAAAATAAACTAGCATAGTTCAAAGTTCAGTATGACCAAACCGTGGCATTTGCGGAGACAAGCTATTGTGTGCAACGATGGTTCGCTGATTTACACCCAAATAACTATTGCAAATGTGTTGTTTGTTGTCAAACTGGTAGTCCTTTGCATTTATCAGTACCCAAGAAGTAGCTTTCAGTTTCACGAAGGTGGGTGAGCCTGAGCCTTCCTCTAAAGAATTAGTCAACAAAGTACAAATCGGCATTTTGGAATGGTGCTGTCTGTGGTTGCTTCAGACAGTTACTGTTATGTTCCATTAAAGCTTAGTTGTATTCCATTTCAGAAACTGGTTTCTTTCATAACTGACCTGCAAGAGGCTGACAGTTTGTTGCAGAGGGCTATTACTAAAGTGAATGAGAGCAACGTCATGGACACAGCCCTGGTAAAAATAAATACAACAAATACTGTCAGGCTGAATGTGTGCTGTTCTTTTTTGAAAAGTGTCCTCAACAAGTGCTTTTACTGGTGCAGGAAGTACATCGATGCATTCAGGAACAGAGGGATTTAATGAAGGAGGTGCTGGAGGACACTCGATTGGTGACGCTGCAGAGAGAGGGCGGGGCGGTACTGGCCAGGATGAGGAGGGAAGAGTTTCGATTTCCACAGTCTGAAGACTACAGGTATCACATACTCTGTCCACTGGTTTGTTTGTCTGTGCACAGAAACTGCCGAGCCAAGTTTTTTTTCGGTACGTTTTGATCATTGCTGTATGCAACCTTCCAGTTTGGTCGATTGGATTATTGTTCTCCCTTTGTCTGTTATTTCACAAGAAAGAAAGGGTTCTAATCCTCTGTTCCTTTCATTACTCACATTTTCTTTCAGCTAAATTCATTGATTGATCTGACATGAATGCTTCATAAAAATAGATTTAGTTGCCTTTCCTGGAACAATGGCAGCTGTGATCCATCTGTGTCGAATGTCGATACTGATGATTGTGGCATAATAATGGATTAATAGTTTGTATTCTGTCTGTGGTGTGGAATTGATTGTTGATTAATCATACCTTAAAGCAGCCTATCAGTTGCTACCAGCAGAGGTGCTGTTGATTGAGTCTCAGTTTGTGGTGTCTAAAGAACAACACAATATCGGCTATGCGAAGCTGAGCTACGTCAATGCAGACCTTCAGTGTGGCAAACTTCTCTGGCCAGCATTGTAACAGGAGTTTAAAACATTCAGATTTTGCAATTAAAAATAATGTTGAAAAAACAATCAATAGATTAATTCAGACAATGAAGGAAATTTAATCTTTTAGTTAATTTGGATGTTCCTACTGTTCTTGCAGAGATGCTCTGGAGTCAGTGACATATTTGTACAACCAGGTGGAGGAGAAGCTCCACATGCTAGTGATGAGATCAAATGAGTCACTTCAGCAATTGGAGTTCATTTTCGTGCTAAGAGACATGGATGCAAAAATCAAAGAGGTACTGTTTCTGTTTCTATTGTGGAGTAAAACATCAGTAATATTGCTGTACAATGATTTTTGTGCTCCACCCTCCAGTCTGCTGTGTGGTTCAGTAAGGAAGGTGAACATAGACTAAAGGAGTTTGACAAAAAAGATGATAATGTGTACACGGAAGACATCTTGCACCAGTTTGACACATTCCTCCTTCTTGCAAAGGTACACATACCCTTATAAGAATGCTCACACTGACTGAACTAAGGCATCCTGTTTCTGTTAATGTGTCAAAATGTCAAAATAAAACTTGCCGAACCATCTGTTTCAGGGGAAACAGCAGTATGTCTTGACTCTAGCGAATGAAGCAGAAAAACATGTGGGTACCAGTGTCTCCAGTCCAGTGACAGATGTTTTTCTGACGCTCCTTAACACCTTCAAGTCCAATGTAGATGACTTTATGTCACGTGTGGAGCAGATGCACAAAGAACTTGAGACACTTGTGAAAGTGCACCGCTTCTGTAATCAGGTTTGATTTGCTGTTGTTATGGGCTCTAACTGCAGTATACTCCCATTTTGAGTGACATGAGCTAACCTAAAAGCTACAATAAGTTATTTTTCTCTCTCTCTGCAGGCATCTGCTTGGGCCAAGGAATGCAGTCATTTTTTGGAGCAGGTAGAGTTAGGGTGTTACTTGCCTCAAGCCACTCTCAGCACACTGCAGCTGTACGAAGAGAGATTAGGTGATGAATTCTCCACCCGGCATTTCCAGGCCTTGAAATCTAAAGCCTGTTCTTTAAGATCAGGGTCCTTGGGTGCGATGAGCATGTGGAATGCGGCTTGGGTGCATTGCCAAGAAGTCAGGCAGCGTCTTGAGAAGACGCAGAAGAAAAAGGCATGCAGAGATAAGAAGCAGAACCAACAGACCACAGCCCTAAACACTCATGGGGAAGCTGGAGGAATGGAGATTAAGCCTGAAATGAGGGAGGATGAATGGTCCCTGACCCAGCAACCAACCTGTCAAAAGGATGTAGTTCATATCCCTAAAAGTGAACACGCCACAGCTGCATCGTCACTCTTGAAAGGGAATGAAGAAAGGGAACTTCAAGCTCTGAAGTTACAACGACTAAGGAATGGAGAAACACGTACTGGTCCACAAATAGTCCACTTTCATCCAGACATAAAATGGAAATCAAGAGGGCATCACAGTGACATTGACCTGAGTAGAACAGCTTTAGTTCAAGGAGATGCTAACATCCCACGGTACCAAGTCTTGGGTCGGTCCATGAGTGAGGGATCATGTATAACCACTCATATGCCATTTTCCATTGGTGTTTCACCTTTTAATGTAAGACAGCCACTCTGTCAGAGGAATAAGCAACTATTGGAACAAAACTCAGAGCCTCTCCAAAATCTGTCTGCTCCCCACATTGAGAGTCTGAGCTTCAAATCAAGAGATGGCAATGAGGAATGTCCCACCAAAGAACATACAACCTCAACCCAAATCTCTGAAGATAGAAAGGAGATATTATTCATATCAAAAGACAACAATGGAAGCAATGTTTTGTAAGTTATGCTCCCACCCTCAATTTAAAGTATCACAAGGTCCTGTCCAGGAAACATGAGTCATGTTTTGTTTCAGTGAGCAGAACCTTGAATGCGCTGCATTACAATGAAATACTTTGTATTTTCAGGAAACTGCGTAAGATCATGGAGGAGCTCCTTTCCACGGAGAGGGAATATGTTAAGGCTCTGGGCTATGTTCGAGAACACTACTTCCCCGAGTTGGAGAGGAGCGACGTGCCACAGGACCTCAGGGGCCAGAAGGGGAGTATCTTTGGTAACCTCGAAAAACTTCATGACTTTCACCGCCATCATTTCCTGAGTGAGCTGGAGAACTGCGTGAATGAACCCTTCAGGGTGGGACGCTGCTTCCTACGACATGTAGGTGACATATGGACGGAATGGTTAATTTCTATACCTGCAATTTCACTATTAGGAACAGCAATAATTCAGCATATATTTTACTAACAAACTATATTTTGAGCACACAAAACACTCACACACACACACAACTAAAAGCTCAAATTTTGCTATCCTGAAATAGCGATATATCATATACTACACTTGGTAATGTCAGTGTGACACATAATGGGAGTGATAATGCTTTTATCTAATGGTATTCATTTCATTCTCCTCTTTTTAGAGAGAAAACTTTGCTTTGTATGCCCTTTACAGCAAAAATAAACCACAGTCT
The DNA here is from genome assembly GCF_024500385.1 of Phyllopteryx taeniolatus. NCBI lineage: Eukaryota > Metazoa > Chordata > Actinopteri > Syngnathiformes > Syngnathidae > Phyllopteryx > Phyllopteryx taeniolatus. The sequence continues at coordinate 13,867,482 of NC_084510.1, forward strand.
GATAGTCTTCTCATCAATCATGGAAAGGCTTTCTTCAAGGTGAATAGCATTTTTCTCTGAATTGAATCTTTCTTTCAAACCATGACATTTTTTAACATGGGAGGAGGGAAAATTAATGATATACTTTACTGTAAGAATGATATTCAAAGCCATGCTGCACCTGTTTCATCTTATATTCTCCTGGTTAGCATGCAAGCACAACATAATTCATGTACTGATAGGATTAGTTATCAGCAATTCTTCCAATGTTATTCATGTTATTTAGCCAAATGTCTAAAACTCTTAAATCAAGGTATTTTTCATTTGATGCAGGACTACACTTCTTATACGAAAAGGCAATAACATATTCTCACTGTTGACTGTATTAGCATAGCACATAGCTTTCATGCTTGTTGTGGTGTAGTTAGTTGTATGAACGTCAGCTAGAATAATAGGCTTTAGTTTCTGATAGCGGCACTCTAAAATTTTAACGTTAGCTAAGAACTCTTGAATCTCATTGCTCAAGTGTACGTATGTTCCTTCATGGATTTTACAAACCAGTATCCACCTAACTAGCTCCAAATAGGTTTCAGCAAGAGATCACTTTACCTGTGCATTTTCGGCCACCCCTTTTTTGACAGCTCTCTCCTGTGTCCTTGTCCACCAGCAAAAGCAGCTAAATCTCAGGGACAAAATGGACCTTTGGTCTTACTTACTGAAACCAGTGCAGCGGATCAGTAAGTACAGTCTGCTGCTGCAAGACATGATGAGGGAGTGTGCACCAGGACAAGTCCGAGAGCTGGCTGAACTCAAAGTTGCCTTGGAGCTAGTTCAGTTCCAGCTCAGACATAGCAACAATCTTCTGGCCATGGACGCCATCCACCAATGTGATGTGAGAACAAGCCTACTGTTGTACATATCTGTTTGTATGTCAGAACAAGGGATTAGCAAAATATTCAGTTATTGATCGTAGGCGAATTCAAAAAATGTTTCGAATTGAGGTGCAGAAGCACTGTTGATTTCGGCCTCAACTTGTACTCAATCATCCTTCATCTGGTTTGGGCAAAGTTGCATGGAGGAGTTTTAGAATGCAAATACTTGTTCCATCTGCTCTATGGAATGGAATGTGGAATGAAAGACAATCAATAGCATGTCCCATCAGAAGTCATTTTTCATAGGAAATATTCCATCTGTTTTATGAATAAATGGACTCTATTACAAAATCTTCAAAAAATGGAGAATTCCATCCTGATTGAGGTTTGGTATAATTCTTTCTATGGCCTGCAGGTTAATCTCAAGGAGCAAGGGCAGCTCATTCGCCAGGATGAGTTCGCTGTAACATTCAGGAAGAAAAAATGTTCCCGTCATGTTTTCCTCTTTCAAGAGCTCATCCTCTTTAGCAAGACCAGGACGACAGATGTGGGGAATGATACATACGTCTACAAACAATCATTCAAGGTACACACACTAACTGATATTTTTTTAAATATAAAGTCATGGAATCTTACTGACAGTTGCCGGAATACGTTGTACGATATACTGTACTCAAAGTGTTGTCTCCAACTTATGCAACAAGTTAGTGAACTGAGGAGGTTTGTGTGTGCTTACGTTTGCACGCTTTTCAGCAATGATAAAACTTTTACTGAACTTGAGCATATTCCTCTGTTATACATGACCAATGTCCTAGAACACCACATTCACTCAAAGCCATATACAAGTTAATGTTTTAACAAACAACGCATTCATTTTTAATAGATGCTAAAAGACACACTGCTGCTCCATCCATGAATACGTAAATATAGTTATGACATACTGTATTGCCTAATTAAAAGTAAACTTCACACCTCCAGTCACAACAACCAACCACCAATGAATAATAATGACTGTGGTTTTTGCATTCAGACGTCAGATGTTGGCATGACCCAGAACACTGGCGACACCGGCCTTTGCTTTGAGATTTGGTTCAGAAAGCGAAAAACCCAAGACACATACACACTGCAAGCAGTTAGTCGGGAAGTGAAGGAGGCTTGGACCAGGGACCTGGAACGGATCCTGTGGGATCAGGCACTACATAACCGAGGTACAGCACTGACAGTTACAGACACACACACACACAAACACGCACACACACGCACACACACGCACACACACACTGGTGAATCAAATTATACAATTAGAAGCAGCACATTTCTTATTTCAGTATTATTTCTTCCATGTGTCCAACAGAGGTCCGTATGCAAGAAAGAGTGTTCATGGGAATTGGAAACAAGCCCTTCATGGACATCCAACCCAGTGATGCAGCTATCAGTAACAGAGCCGTTGACTGTGGACTGATGGCAAGAGGTAAACTAATATCCATTATTTTATAGTATTATGGGCAGAATATGCTATAACTGCCTCACAGCTTTGTGGTTCAGGGTTTGTTTTTCTCTGGATATCACAGCTTCCTCCCACATCCCAAAGACATGCCCATGAGGTCAAGTGAGGGCTAAATTGTCCATAGGTGTGAATGTGAGTGTGAATGTTTGTCCATATGTACCCTGTGTTTGGCTGGCAACCGGTCCAGAGTGTACCCCTAGCTAAGATAGGCTTCAGTTCACCTGTAACCATAATGAAGATAAACTATATATAAAATGGATGCATATATATCTTTCTCTCACCATAACTTTTGTGTTTCATTTGTGCTGCTCTCCTTAGAAAGCAAGGTGTTACTCAATCTTGCACCATATGGTCCACACAATGGGCTTCCTGGGGCACGACCAAAATCTGCTGGTTCACGGAGTACTTCATCTTCCTCCTCTTCGTCAGGACTGGGTTCCCTGTCCCCGACAGCATATTTCTGTGGGCCAAAACAGAAGGAGATAACAAGTGGCTTTGAAGGATACGTATCACCAGCAGGGGTTCTAGAGGAGGATGACATGGACCGTGAGAGTGGGAGTCACAACTTATTGTGTAATTGTCAATTTCAACTGTCATCTGATGAAATTGCGTACAATTTGGTCCAATTATGTAGACAGTGAGAGTTTGCCATTTTGCTATACTTCACCACAATGGACTTGATGTGATGACTTTTGACTTGAATCTAAGAATTAATGTCATTTACGATTTAATGGCTACAGCCATTTTCCATTTAAAGTTTGGGCATCTGAGATGATTAACCATCATGTTTAATATCCGGATGAAAATCCTTGAAGTGAAAATCGCTGAATTCAAACTTCCCTCAATGGAGAGGCATTGGTAGGCCTTCACTTCAGCCACTTTCACTTGCTCCTTTCTTTGAAAAGCATGCTCTATTGATTCTAGATCAGGTGATTTACTTGGCAATTAAAGAATAGTCTACTTGTTTGCCTTCAAAAAGTCTTGAGTTGCTAATTTCAGTACCTGACTGTAAAGACACATTGAATGATGGCAGAAGATGGCTAGTTATAGAAAAAATTTTTTCCATCCATTTTCTGTACCGCTTTTCCTCACTAGGGTCGCGGGCTTGCTGGAGCCTATCCCAGCTATCTTCGGACGAGAGGCGGGGTACACACTGAACTGGTCACCAGCCAATCGCAGGGGACATATAAACAAACAACAATTCGCTCTCACATTCACACTTATGGGCAATTTAGAGTCTTCAATCAACCTACCATGCATGTTTTTGGGATGTAGGAGGAAACCGGAGTGCCCGGAGAAAACCCACGCAGGCACTGGGAGAACATGCAAACTCCGCACAGGCGAGGCCGGGATTTGAACCCCAGTCCTCAGAACTGTAAGGCAGATGTGCTAACCAGTCACCCACAGTGCCGCCAAAAGATGATTTACATAGAATAAAGTTGCGAATCAATAGTAACATTGAAGATCAGGAAAGTCAGATAAGATAATCAGATGATATACAAACAAATATTGTAAATTGAACAGCTTGTGATCCAAAGCATACCACACAATGTGTCAAATACAGTGGACGCAGTATTATGACATGGGCATGTGTGGGTGCTAATGAAATAGGCTCACTCGTGTGAAAAGATGGGATCGTGATGTGTATATAGGCCTATACTATCTAAAGTAAATGATGCAGATGAATAATGACCATTCACATACTGTGAAACCAACTCAAGACTTGAAGGGTAAAGAAATTTCCTTCAAACAGTGCATGCTTTTCAATTAGTGAAGGACATTAGTGAAGGCAGCAAAGACCCACAAACAAGCAGCAGGTGAAGGTGGCTGTCATGCAATTTACCACGCAGACCCTTCATTCTCTCCTGACTCAGTCTTGTCTTTGTACAGTGGACAGCTCAGAGTCTTCAGGAGAAAGTGTCAGTGGCCTCAGCAGCTCTGCTCACAGTTGCCGCTCTGCTCTGGAAAGGGAGGCTGAGGACGTGTCTTCAGTCTGTATCTCCACCATCGCTGTCACGGAGGCGGCAGAGTCCAGTCAAACTGGAGCTTGCAGATTCTCTGAGCAAAGCCAAGCACCAGTTGCACCTCAGGTCAAAAGCCTGCTCTGTGCCAAGGTGCAGTACCAAGCCTTGGGGTTCAATAATCTTTGTTAATTTTGTCATCATGCAATCTTGATTTTATTATCATCACGTTTGCAAACAAGCTTTTATCATACCTTAAATTACACTTTGTTACAGAACTTAAATGTTGGCAAGAACACTGAAGTTTGAACAATCACACAAGGTCTAGTGACACTGTGGGTTACAGCGTCGTTGTACATAATTTATTATTTGCAATTCTGATTAGCTAACTCAGTTTTTTTTCTTTTTTTTTTTCCAGATTGAGAGTCCCCGAGAGGGCCAAGATTACTTGGTAGCAGCTGATAATGCAAACAATCTCATTCTGTATAGTATTGTATAGATCTGTTTTCTAATCTCAATTTTAAAAAAAAGTCTATTCAACAGTGATTAGTTATAAAATATGCACTTGACACAGTCTTGTATAGCCTGAATTTAAAACATGTAAACAGGATCATAGCAATATTTAAGTATCTGCTTATTATATATACAGTTATTGCAAATTTAATAACAATTGAATAATGCAGTGGAATAACAATGCAGACACGAAGCACCATCAGTGTCTCTAATTAACAGTTTGAGGGTACTATTACTTATGGTTACTAAGACATACCATTGTATTATTTTGTAATCGATAGCTTTCTGTACATATGTATCCAGCTTGATGTAAACACAATTTGTCTTTACAACACTAACATGTTACTGATATTAACAGTTGTATGCCTTTCTATTTGGCTCAGTGATGTGTATGTTTGCTTTATACTGTATTTTTATTTGTGGCTCATATTTTTCTAATAATAAAACAAATTTCAAATGGACAACCACAATAGGCTTTTCATGTTTAGTTTTAGATTGACTTTTGTTTGTTTCTGTTTTGTGGTTATTATAATTGTATTGTATTAAACACATGCATAACAACCCCTAATCACATTAAAACAGCTTTTTTTTGCAACCACAATCAAAACAAGTCATGCTGACATGCTCCCACTTGCTTATTTTTTTCACACTGCAAGATAAAAGATAATACTGCAGTTTCCCTCTTATTAATCTTTCCTCATGACTATGTCATAAATATGTTTTTATATGGAAGTGGATGTTATTGAGGGAAGAAGTACAAATTGCTAGCCAAGCCTTCCTTGGCAAAGGTCTCCAGTTGTTTCCACTGTGCGAGTTTGGAAAGAAGCCTGGCTTTGGTTTCACTCTTTGTGTGACGTAATGCTGAGAGTATGGAGCCAACGGTCGTGTTACTACGAGTCTGCCCAGAGTGCCTCAAATCATACTCCTGCACAGCTCCATTGTCCTGTCCGTCTCTTAAGACTTAGTGTGAAAGGGCATTATGAACTTTCAATAATTATGTCTTGGTGTTTGGCACGGCATTTCACAGCAACTGTGATGACTTTTATAAACATGAATTCAGGAAAAATCTACTACAATCATCATCCATCCATTGTCTTTACCGCTTATCATCACTAGGGTCACGGGCTGCTGGAGCCTATCCCAGTTATCTTCGGGTGGGAGGCGGGGTACACCCTGAACCGGTCGCATGGCACATAGAAACAAACAACCATTCGTACTCACATTCACACCTACGGGCAATTTAGAGTCGTCAATCAACCTACCATGTATGTTTTTGGGATGTGGGAGGAATCCAGAGTGCCCGGAGAAAACCCACCCAGGCACGGGGAGAACATGCAAACTCCACACAGGTGAGGCCGGGATTTGAACCCCGGTCCCTAGAACTGTGAGGCAGATGTGCTAACTGCGCCGGCTACTTCAATCATTTAAGATTAAAACGCCACCTTTTGCCTTTTTATCGTGTTTTCTGCTGGGTCCAGATTCTCATTTTCAGTGGTGCAGCCAGAGCATTTTCAGTGGGGTGGCCAACGTTTTTGGAATGTCCCTCAACAACCAGTCTTCGACGGAGTTTCACAACTTCACTTTGTTTTATTGGTTTATTTTTCATTCATTATTTTACATTATATAATATTAATAACTTGAATGTCTACTGTATATTTGAAGATTGAGTATTAGCGGGTAGTACTATGTTGTAAATGAAAATGATAAATAAACTTCAAGATAATTTAGAAATGTCCTTATTTTTGAAAGAAAAGCAGTTATTTTTCTCAATGAAGATAACATTAAATGAATCAGAAATGCAGTCTACATGCAGTTTGTTAATGTAAAAAAAAAAAAAAAAAAAAGTGCTTCTATCAAAAATAAAGACGTTTCTATGTGATCCCCCAATTTTTCAGCGGTGCAGTAGTTGATGTGTACTTTCTGTATAAATAACTGTGTCTTTTCATGGAAAATATGGACTTGTCTCGGTGACCCCAAACTTTGAACAGTAGTGTACTGTATTTGATATTATTTTTACCCTTATTTAGAAGTCTGGGATGTTTACCATTCGAGCAGCATAGGTAAGGAAAGAAAATAATAAGGTATAATAATAATAATGAATAATAATAATATTGCAAAATATGATATTATTAGGTGGCACAGTGAGCGACTGGTTAACACATCTGCCTCGCAGTTCTGAGGACCCGGGTTCAAATCCGGCTCCGCCTGTGTGGAGTAGCATGTTCTCCCATGCCTGCGTGGAGCCTGATGATTCATGTTTCAAAATGTTTCACACAAATAAGAGTTTTAAATTAACACGCATGTTTTGGGAATGTGAGATAAAGCTGGTGTAAGCGGAGAAAAGTGAGAGGGAGAACATGCAAACACTAGAAATGAGGGCCTGAGTGGCGATTTGAACCCAGCACCTCTAGGCAGATGTATTAACCTGTACTCCATTATAATTCCCTCACTGTAATAGCTTTCTAGAAAGTCTTCTCAGACTCAAAAGAGTGGAGGCTACAACAAGGATATTTTCTTCCTTTGCCCCCGCTGTAGGTGCAGTGATCATATGGTCCAAGACAGAACGTCACTGGTGTTCATTTGCGCAGTGCCGTGCAAGAGGAATGCTGAGTAATTTTCACATTTTGCAGTTAAAAGGTGCAATGAACAAAGGATGTCATTGATGATGACTGAACTATTGACTTGAGCATTAAGTAACCCACTGTGTCGTATATGAATGCCTATAATTTACCATCCTATTAGTGCTTCCTGAAAGCCATCATGACATCATTGTTGAATCATCCAAACTATTCTGCCGCTTCTTCAGTGCAGGGAAGTTCCACTCTAACCTAAATGGGAATTGATTCAGTGGGAACCCCCCAGACCCTCACCCACCCCAAATACACACACTCACATCTTTTTGAGGGGAGGGTCATATCACGCCCACTCAGCATACTTGAATGGGGAGGAGGAGGAGTACAAATAACATGCATATAATGACAAACATGCACCTTATTTCCACTAAGCTGGTCCACGCGTGACACTCCAACCCAAAAACACAGTCATGGCTCAAGGTATGTCATACTCACGCCAATTAGTTTATTAGCACTCGGGTCTTCATTTATTTAGCATGAAAAGTAATTTATTTATTCATTATGTTTGTTCTTTTTATGTATGTATAATATGTTCTTTACTGTTCAGTGTAATTTGATGATGAGGAGGATGAAAAGTTAATGCTGCTTAACATTAATAGGACTTTTTTTTAAAGCAACTTATTAGATATTTGGGATGCTTCAGCTGTCTGCATGTCCTGCATAAACACACACACACCACACCTCCAAGAATTTACGCATGTTAAAAAAAATGAAAAAAAATAAAATAAATGACCCTGTTGTTTGAACCTTTTGAAACTGGACCACTCAGAATAGCAGCAGAGCAGCTGGAGATTAGCCTCCCTCCCCTACCCAGTAAAGAAATTACCCCTGGGAGGATTTTTTTCACTTCCAGAGAGAAATCAGTCACCTTGTCACCTTCAATGTCAGCGTGGACAATTAATAGCATGCCATAATCTATCTTTAGCTTATTGCGTTTAAAATGGATGCATACAGTGTGTCTTAAATTTTGACGGCGATATGACAGAATACATTACAATGGAAAGTAAAAGAAAATATGTTTGAAAAGAAACAAAGAATAACAGTAGAGTCATCATGAAGGAGAGTTTACATTTTCAAAAGGGAGGAGGAAGAAGGAAAATATTTGTCTAGACCTACCGCTCTTTTTCTACATATCTTGTCATGTTAATAACAGGCTATTCATACAATATATTCATTGATATATGAATATATAGCACGGTGGACGACTGGTTAGAGCGTCAGCCTCACAGTTCTGAGGACCTGGGTTCAATCCCCGGCCCCGCCTGTGTGGAGTTTGCATGTTCTCCCCGTGCCTGTGTGGGTTTTCTACAGACACTCCGGTTTCCTCCCACATCCCAAAAACATGCATTAATTGGAGACTCTAAATTGCCCATAGGCATGACTGTGAGTGCGAATGGTTGTTTGTTTCTATGTGCCCTGCGATTGGCTGGCAACCAGTTCAGGATGTACCCCGCCTCCTGCCCGATGACAGCTGGGATAGGCTCCAGCACGCCTGCGACCCTAGTGAGGACAAGCGGCTCAGAAAATGGATGGATGGATTAATATAATATATCACATTTTCAACCGGATGCCAGCAGTAGTCATAATGTATAATTTTTGTCTCTAAAAACTGGTATGTAAATGAATGCTACTAACTAAAACAAAATGTTTCTACAATACACTTCTGGTTTTGTATATGTCTGTTTTTGTTGTATGTCACTTGCTTTCCAGCTGTGGGCTGCTGCAAAAAGCATGCAACTGAAATGTCTCATTACATGGTTGGTACTAAAAGTGAAGATACACTGTTTTTATGTTTACAGGCACATGTTTGTTTTTTGCCTTATAAGGTAAACTCAGGCCTCAGCTGCTCTTATCGAAGCGCCACATGGCAGCCCACAGATGATAGCCAATGTGTGGGAGTGTACTGTCAAGGATGAATTGCACTTCTGTGCTATTGCATGCTGTATCTGTGCAAGTGAATTAGATGTATTTGTACTGGCTTTAGTTAACATACAGTATACCCTTACCGAGGGAATAACAGCTGTTTCCCATTAAAACACAAGTATGCCGGTACTGATGGATTCCGGTCAGATGCGTTCATCCATCCATCCATCCATTTTCTGAGCCGCTTTTCCTCACTAGGGTCGCAGGCGTGCTGGAGCCTATCCCAGCTGTCATTGGGCAGGAGGCGGGGTACACCCTGAACTGGTTGCCAGCCAATCGCAGGGCACATACAAACAAACAGTCATTCACACCTACGGGCAATTTAGAGTCTCCAATTAATGCATGTTTTTGGGATGTGTGAGGAAACCGGAGTGCCCGGAGAAAACCCACGCAGGCACGGGGAGAACATGCAAACTCCACACAGGCGGGGCCGGGGATTGAACCCGGGTCCTCAGAACTGTGAGGCTGACGCTCTAACCAGTCGGCCACCGTGCCGCCAGATGCGTTCATTTTATCTTAATCTTTGTAATTGTTTCCACATTCTATCAGCCTAGTATTTGCTTTATTGGCCTCATCAAAAGAAGGTATAAAAATTGATTTGTTGGATGAAATACTTCATTATTTTTATTTGCAGATGGTATCTCACTTTCTTCACATCTGTGAAACAATATAGTGATTTTTTTTAAAAATGATATTTGCACAGATCAAATGAAATGAAATGAGTGCAAGTTGTGCTAAGGTCAAACCGCAAAGCCGATCCTCATTTCTCCCAAACTAAGTCATGCCACTCTGTTGGATTTATCTTACCCAACATTATAAAAAATAGACACAAAAGGAATGAAGACGCTGGTTTCTTTTTCTCATGAGGAGGGCGTATGGGAGATTGTTCAGATTACAGCCTCTCAGTACGCTCTAAACAATTTCTCCCGTCGCTCCTGTATTTATTTGAAATAGGGAGGTTTCTAAGTTTACAAGACATAACGTACTAAGCTACAAGACACAACACACTAAGGGTAGGGTTTCAAGGTGAAAACATGGGACCAACACCACGTCCTTCTCTCTGATGATTCCTGCTGAGTCATCTTCTTGAAGGCGAGACATCTCCCTTTCTCAAAATTGTCCATAAGTTTAATGCAAGCTAAGCAAATAAATGATAACTTCTACAATATATTTAACACACTCCCACCACACTTCAGTTGTACAGCCAGGTCCACCACCCCTGTCCTGCATTGTTCCCCTCCTATCCCTGTCCTGTCTAGTCCTGTTCTATACTGTCCTGTCCTTCCCTCACAGTGTGTAGCACGACTGACCCATACAACACTCAAATCCAAAGTGTCAGTGTACTAGTTATATAATGCTTTACTTTCTTCATCTTGTTTATAGCTAGTGCTTTGTCTTTTGTTGTCTTCTATTCCTATGTTATTTAGTTACCTTATCACTGTCTCTCCTTGTTTTTTTCTGTCACTCCCCTTTAAAAACTTTACTTTGTCTAACTGAACAACTGTAATTCTCCATAAATATCCATCAGAATACAGAGAAACCACAGTGGCATCTTAAAAAGTACACTGCTACACAGTAAAACTGCTCCGGCATAAAAGTGATACTTTGACCTAAGAGCCGAACAGGACATTAAAAAACAAAACAAAAGTCATGTTGTCATCTTTAAGAAATTTGCTCCAATTTGTTGCACAAGTAAAACCGCAGCGTAAAGGATCAGACTGGATCCCCATTGGCTTCATATAAACCAGCAGGAAGTCTTTGAGGCTTAGTCTGTGTTTACTTTGGTCTCGCCTGACCATGGCATCGCAACCTCGTGCTTGTGTGCAGCCACTAAGAAAAAACAGACATGGGGATGGTTAACCTTCTGACATGTCATGAAGTGGCCCGTTTTGGCTGGAGACCAACAACGAAAGCGATGAACAGAAAACGCTTCAACAGGAAATCACAGGGTGGGATTGTTAGTCACGGCACACCCTGGAGAGGAGTGGCTGTGTGTTTATGTGCGTGTGTGTGCGCACGTATGTGTGTGTGTACACGTGCACGCCTCATTGTAAATAAATGTTCTCCACCTTCATTTGTGAAAGAGTCATGCAGTGCACCGTTATCATCATAAAACAAATGCAATGATGAGGAGCTTTGGAAAGTCCCCAAGTGAACGTAACACACCTTTTTTTCTTTTTGATAGTCTTGCTGTCCGTTGCAGTCTGATTTTGTCCTTCTTTATGGCAGCACAAAACCAGACTGTGAAGGATGAACACAGAACCGATTCAATGACTGCTGTGTAGAACTGCCTCAACAGCTCCTGTGGCAGGAAGCTGCAGGAAGTACATCCACTGCTGGGTCTTGTTGAGGATGGAGTTGATGTTGGTCTCCCACTTCAGGTCCTGAGAGACTATAATTCCCAGGAACTTGAAGGTCTCGATGGTTGACACAGGGCAGTTGGACACCGTGAGGGGCAGCTGTGGCGAAGGATGTTTCATGAAGTCCACGATCATTTCTACCGTCTAGAGCGTGTTCAGCTCCAGGTTGTGTTGGCCACACCAAAGCTCCAGCTGCTCCAACGTCTCCACTTCTTGTCGATATGCAGCCTCGTCACCATCTTTGATGAGGCCGATGACTGTGGTGTTGTCTGCAAATGTCAGGAGTTTGACAGCTGGGTGCCTTGAGGTGCTGTCGTTCATGTAGAGAGAGAAGAGCAGCAGAAAGAGGACACATCCTTGGGGGCCCCCGGTACTGATGGCGCGTGTGGGTGAGGTGATGTCCCCCAGCCTCACCTCTCCCACTAAACTGCAGGGTCAGTAGCCCTTGTTTCTATTCTCCAGCATCTCCTGTTCTCAAGATATTTGACTAGGACACCATCATTTATAAATGTAGCAAAGCTTTTCTGGTCGGATACCCTTCCTAACACCAACCACAGTTTCAGCCATGGGATTAGTCTTTGGTTATCCAAGACCTACTCACAAGGGAGCAAGTTTGTCATCTGTGTCTATACCCCAGAGACCTGCTCAGTTTTTTGGCACTGACCACACGTCAGTCATAGAGTGGATAGTATCCACATCATACTCAGATTCAACATCTTTCTACTGTTCTGGTAAAAAAAAAAAAAAAAGTGAACAATACTTTTCTGACTGTGCTTCTTTTTCAAGCTTTTCTATAGCACAATGCTATCAAGTATTGGCACACAATTGGAGGTGGCACTATGAGGTGTGTCAGAAAGGTTTCAGGACTGGTGTCACAAAAGACATTGCTCAAGTTCAAACTACAAGAAGTAACCAAAGTAATCTCCTTGGCATCTAAATGCACTTCCCGGCCCGGTCGTTCTGATTTGGGGTCATTCTCTTGAAGGGTTTTTACGCTGTGAAGACTTACTGCACATTCTCCATAAGCCTCTTGGAGACCTTTGAGACACTCAGTTGAGCCCCAGGAATTTTAAAGGACAATTGAAAAAAGTGGTAATTTTGTAGTGAAGGAATGTCCAGACTCGGACTCCTTCATTTTGCAAAGTACTTTGTGATCATTTTATATGAAATGTGCTATGTAAATAAATGTTACTAACATACTTACACAACATTTTTAACATGGTAAAACCACATGGTTCCACACTACAGTACACTTTTTAGTGTCACCTGCTTTCCAGCTGTGGGTTGCTGCATAAAGCAACAAGTTGAATTGGTCTAATTTCATAGGTGGTACTAAAAAAGAGGAAATAACTTTTTAATGTACTTTCTTATTTATTTCCAAAGGTTTAATTAGTGTTTTGACTGAAAAGCAACAAACAGGCTTGTTGTTGTTTGCTTATTGAAACTCCACTTCGTGGGTCGCAATAGCCAATATGTGGGAGTGTACTGTAGAGTCACAAGTCTGAATATTACACAAAAAGGGTCTCTTTTTGGTCATGTAAAAAACAATAATCTTACGAGTATACAAACAAATTTTACGAGAAGCACGTTTTATTTTTTGCAGAGAAATTTTTTTTTTGTTTTTGTGAAAAACTTAAGACCAATGTTGGAATTTAAATAAGAGAGTATCCAAATTCTCACACCAACCTACAAAGAATTGAGAACAGCTGCATACAACATTAATTTCTAAGAAAGCTTTTCTATGGTCATAGAAAACATAGGAAGCCACTGTCAAATGTGTTATTCTACTTGCCCAATTTCACTGTACACTAATACATATCGTAACATGACAGAAAGTTGCAGATGTAAAACATAGCACAACTGCTTCACCAATTTCCGGAAAACTATGTGGAGGAGTATGGCATTGGCCAAGGAAGAAAACATTACATAATGTTCCCTACTTTTTTAAGCTCTCGACATTGATCGCTGGAACTTGGAGTGTGACCTCAACAACACAGACCATTACACTGACCTCAACGGTGTGGACCGCCTGATCGTGAGGAGGGGCCAACCGTTCAGCATCAGCTTGTACCTTCGCTCAGGAAGCTACCAACCAGGACACAGCTTTCTGGACTGCATTGCGGAGACAGGTGACATCTTTCTTAATTAGGATCAGTGGATGAAAACTAGGAGTGGGTTTGGGTTCAAATCTCAGCTCAGTTGTTCTTCCTATGCTTGGGTGGGTTTTCCTTCAACATTCTGTTAATGTAAGACTTTAAATTGTCAGATGTGACAATCTGTAATAAAAATTGATGGAAGTACAGGTTCAAACTACTACATTCTGGTTTGAGTCGCATGTTTTTACAGATTTCTCCATTCACTTAAATTTTCTGGCAAATGCTAGAATCAAATATATACATGAATCAAGTGAGGAATAATTACTTTTTCAGCTTGTAAATATTTAATATGTGCTACACATTTTCCAAAAAATAGCCCTCTCTGACTGAAACATGCTCTGAGAAGTTCCAAAGGTGGAAAGTGACCTTCTGTGGTTGCGTCCTGTTAGGATGTTAATAGAATGCTAGACACGCCCAGTGGCAGTGGATTACCTACCCGTTTCATGCTGACACACGTTGTTTTGCAGCCGATTGTCTCTCCAGACATTCAAGAGAGGAAATGAGATGTGATGCTGATGGAAAGGAAAAGGAAACACTGACTTTTTTTTATTTATTTATTTTTTTTACTCTAGCCTCATTTACTGAAGCTGCAGTATTGTATTTATTGCATTGTGCACACTTTTCTCCAACTGGGGGCAATATAATTCATTCATCAACTTCTACTTGTCTTCTAACATTTTGTCAGCTTGTAATGCCCACAGTGATAAGACTTCTTGCCAACAAATCAGACAGTTCCAGCAGGAAGTGCTACTTGCCAACAGGAGACGTGTGTAATTACTGATAACAGTGTCGACCGTCTACCATTTCAAGTTAAGCATATTTTAATGGGTTCAAGGAGGATCCTTGAGTCCATGATCCCTTTGTCTTAAGTGGGCAGTGAAAGATGTGAAGGAATTGTAAGCATGCACGACCAGTCTGAGGCTTATGTAACTTACCAGAACAGCAATCTGAGAATTTGGCCATTTAGGGCCACAAGAGTTCCAAATCCTTTGGGTCATAATCATTTGTTATTCTACTGTTCATTCGCATGAAGAGATTTAGAGTTTGGGTAGTTTAAAAGCATTCCCTTGAGGTTTGTAAGACTCAAATGTTTCACTTCTCTTTCCTTCTTTAACCACAATTACTTCTCCAGGTCCTCAGCCTTCTGAGCAGTATGGCACCCGGGCCTCCTTCGGTCTGTCGGCCAACATTGACACTTCGCGCTGGAGTGCGGCGGTCGTCAGCCCCCCTGGAGACACGGTGGCGCTGTCCCTCTGCGCCGCCCCTGATGCACCCATAGGACGCTACATCCTGACCATGGGACATTCTGCACGGATTGAATTCATCTTGTTATTTAACCCCTGGTGCTCAGGTGGGTAAACAGAACCTTGTGTTAGTTCTTGTACTACACATCTATGTGAAAATGTATGAAAATGAATTTAATGCTCATGTCTAGTGGGTGGGTGGGTGGGTGCATGGATGGATGGATGGCCAGACGGGCAGATGTAGGGTTGGACAGTGAGCGATTCCGGTTCCTTATTTTGATTCTAAATGATTCTTGATTCCGATTCTTTTAGTGGGCTGGGTCAAAAAAGGTTTGCATGGTTTAAATAAAGGGTGTCCAAATTATGAACATCCATTTTCTTAGCAGCCTGCAGCATAGACTAAAATGAACATTTGACTCGGGGTTCTTCATAATCTGTATCAATAGCAAACCTATGAACTCAAAGGCAATGTGTGTGGAACCAACCCAATTGACTTAATAGTTATTAATTAATGTTTCAGCTAAAAGTTAGATATAGCATTGTTAAAATAATTATTTTGGGACTGATTTATCACTTCAAATGGTGCAAGTTTTAACTTGACTTACTGTTTTAAGCTTGTAGCCTTTTATTTTTAAGGGTACGCACCGGAACTGAGCATTTTGGCACGAAAGTAACTTCACACGGCACCGATGATTTTTGTTTTGTTTTGTTTTTTTAAATGGATGGAACCAAATGCTATAAAACGTTGATTCCTTTGTTCCTTTGATTCCTCCAATGAGGCATACGGTTTGTGTTTCTGATACTGTGAGATAACGTTGATGTGAATTCTGTCCCAATTCACTGTGATTTAAAGTTGCTTCGGTTAAGTTTTAGCTCAATGTTAATCTTTTTTTTTTTTTTTTTTGTCATCGGTTCTTATGTTGGTTTGAAGACTAAAATAAATGCTAAAAACCATCAATCCAAAAGTGCAACCAACCATTTACCTTGTTAGCTGTCTCAATGTTGGCATAGACACTGTGGTGACTGGTCATTCATTTTAACAAAGTTAAGACACACTTGTTCACCGCCGCTGATGGGCACAAGCACTTCTTCATGCGTGTTCTTCTTCGTTGTTGTTCGCCACTTTTTCTTCGAGGTCGGCGGACTGTAGGAATCGAAACTGGGAACCGAAATATATAAATTTGAATGATGCCGGGAGAACCGGTTCCTATGGGTTCTCGATGCCCAACCCTTGACAGGTGGTAGATACAGTAGATAGATGAGAGATGGATAGATACAGCTATAGATATATTTTGTATGTATTAATTGATTGATCAATTGATTGATTGACTGTTTTATTGAGTGAACATCATTACCCCAAACAAGTGTATCTGCTGTAATTTATTTAAATTCTAAGAAGTGCATCAGGATCAGTATGCACATGCACATGCACAGCCACAGTTTGTTTGACAGTGTTTCTTGGCAACAGGAGATCCAGTATATATGGACAATAAGGAAAGTTTGGAAGAATATGTCTTGTCCCAGGATGGGATCATCTTTCGAGGCAATGCCAAACATCCAATAGCAACTCCGTGGAACTTTGGCCAGGTACCAACAGCAACACTGAAGTTGCCAGCCTTAACTCACACTTGCATACCCTTGTTTGTTGCTGAAAGCCAAAGCTCTGCAGGATCACACACATTTATAAAACTTAAGAATAATTCCTCCAAAATCCAGAGGTATATGATGTGTTACGCAACCGCAGAGATGACCATATTGAAAAAAATGTAATCAATGCTATTGAATCTAACAGCAAACAGCAGAGGATTGTTATAGTTTCCACTCTTAATTCTACTTCTGGCATCTCCAGCACATGACTTATGTGATTACTGAGGCTTTATGTGCTTCAACTGCACCTGCTCACTGGTTTTCAAAGCATGTTTCTCACATATGATGTTCTTCAGTTGATGGACGGCAATAACCTTTTTTTTAATTACACAGTTTGAAAGTGGAATCCTGGATGTGTGTCTGAGGATTTTGGATACGAATCCTAAATGTCTGCGTAATCCAGGCAAAGACTGCTCAGGCAGGAGAAATCCCATCTATGTGTCAAGAGTTCTCAGTGCTATGGTGAGTTAACTTTCTCACCATACTGTATTGTTTGTTTGTTTGTTTGTTTGTTTTGTTTTTTATTCCATGTTGACACAAATTTTGCCTTACAGGTCAATTGTAATGATGACAAAGGGGTTGTGCTGGGAAACTGGACAAATGACTTTGATGGGGGGGTGAGCCCCATGTTCTGGAAGGGCAGTGTGGAGATTCTGCGCAACTGGGACACACAAGCTTGTCAGCCTGTTCGTTTCGGCCAGTGCTGGGTGTTCGCTGCTGTCGCCTGCTCAAGTAAGATAGGACAATGTTGAGCGTTCCAACCTATCTAAGGAAACAGTGACACAATGCAGAAGTGTATAAGTGAAACGTTATGATGTATATTTTGATGTCAATACAGTATTGCAATACTCATGCATGTATTCACACTGTAGTTTCCAGAGCTCTTGGCATCCCCTGCAGAGTTGTCACCAACTACTACTCAGCCCATGACATCAACAGCAACCTCGTGATTGAACGCTACATCAACGAAAATGGGGAACTCCTTCGATCCAAAGAAATGATCTGGTATCCATTTATCAAATTATAAAACTTTAAAAAATTATTCAAAATATCATATTTTTCTATAATGATGACTTTACTTATATAATGGGTGTTTCCATTGTTTTTAATATATCCCAATTTTTACTTAATGATAATTCATCCATCCATTTTCTGTAGTGCTTGTCCTGATTCGGGTTGTGGGTGAGCTGGAGCCTCTCCTAGCTGACTTTGGGCGAGAGGCGGGGTACATCCTGGACTGGTTAACCAGCCAATCAAAGATTAATAATAACATCGTTTTCATTTGTATTTGTTATTTTCTCTTCATATTATGCAACTCAAATACAGGGATAACAAACACTCACCGTCCAAACCATTAAGTAAAACATTAAAATGTAATGAGACCAACAGAGTGACTTACTGTAACTCAGACTGAATCTGTTGCCATCATAAACTTCGTTAAGTCAGGTTTTAACATTGCTAAATGTCATACAGGTATAAAGAACATTTAATTTCCATTTAACAAAACTAAAATAAAGTAAAACTACTCACCATTTGAAGACATGTAACAGGACACGTAATGGAGAGAGAAAAAGATGTTTGTAGTGCAATACAGTCACAGGTAGTATTTTATAGGTATTGCTTGAATTAATCATTGTTCTAGGTCTGTCAAAAAGGACAAAGTAACCCACTTGCAGAGTTTTTTTTTTCCATGCTCATTGAGCTGAAGCCTTTTAAGGTTTCCACTTGAAAGTTTGCGTGACTTTGAGGTGTATTTTTCAATAAAAATTTGGTTGAACTCCAAATTGTTCAACTTTTGTGGGCCTTTTTTTAATGTATATTTTGGGGATTGAGTAAGAGTGCTAAGCACTAGGTCACTGTAGGGTTCCTTACAGTGACCTAGTAGTTGGCACGTCTGTTCGAATCTTGGCTCTGGCCTTCCTGTGTGGAGTTGTTGTTCTCCCTGTGCTTGTGGATTTTCTCCATGTACTTCCTCCCTAATTCCCAAAACATGCATTTAGGTTATTTGAAGACTAAATTGTGCGAAGGTCTGAATTGGCGTGTGAATGGTTAGTTCTATATATGCCCATCGATTGATTGGTGACCAGTCAAGGGTGTATCTCTCCTCTTCTCTAAAGTCAAATGGGATCGGCTCGAGCTCACCAACAATCCTCATGAAGACAAGAAAGTGGATGGGTCATTAATTTCTGACCATGTCAATCAAAAGAGAGCATTATTATGTTGGCAAAGGCAGAATTTTTGATTCAATTCTTATTGCTTAGTGTGTATATTACATATGATTTCAAAGTTAAAATTAGAACCCCTGGCAGTTAGTAGATTATTTAAAAATACAGAACCAACTTTGGCTGTAGGGATTCAGACGTCTATGATGTCAGTGAATCGTGTGTACTGCACATTGAGCTGTGCTTATCGTGATGGTACCTGCAGGAACTATCACTGCTGGGTTGAGAGCTGGATGACCCGACCAGACCTAACTGGTTCTGCTTATAACGGCTGGCAGGCCAGTGACCCCACGCCTCAAGAAAGAAGTGACGGTAATTAACCCTTTTGATTACGGAACCTTTCAAACATTTGTACTGTATCTCCGAATAGGAATGTGGAACAAGTCACAACACCCGCATTTGTCCTTTCCAGGAGTGTTCTGCTGTGGGCCCATCCCTGTCAGGGCCATTAAGGAGGGTGAGCTCATGTACAAGTATGACGCCCCCTTTGTTTTTGCTGAAGTCAACGCTGATGTCATCACCATCATGAAGAAAAATGATGGCACTACATCCAAAGTCACATCGACCCAATTGGTTGGAAAGATGATTAGCACCAAAGGCATTGCCAGTGACCACAGAGAAGACATTACTCACTTCTACAAGCACCCTGAAGGTAAGCAGCAGTGCATCATGCCAAAACATACTTATTCATCATGAAAGGTTAAGTTAAATGATTGTGAAATTATTCCATTTCTCTGTATTGTCAGGCTCTGATGAGGAGCGTGAGGCCTTCAAGAAGGCCAACCACCAAAACAAGCTACTCCAGCTGAAGGAGAACGAAGGCCTGAACGTGACCATCAAAGTCTCCACCGAGATGAACAAGGGCTGCGACTTTGACGTGTTTGCTGTGGTTACCAACAACACACAGAGCGACAAGAAGTGTCGACTGCTCTTTGGATCCTGCGCCGTGTCCTATAATGGCTTTCAGGGAGGGAATTGTGGCTTCAAAGATTTGCTCAATGTTGAGCTGTCACCTGGAGGAGGTGAGCAAGCCTCACCGTTGTTCTTGTATAAATGTATATGAAGTGTCTGGAAATGACATCTGCACAAACTAAAGCAAGGGTTCTTCACCAGGGGGAGAAAAGTGATGATGATGCTACTAGTATTTTCAATTTGCAACAATCAAGGGGTGAGGCCCAAAGTGCTATTATTTCACGGCACCTCAAGACCCGAGCGGCACCTCTCTTCTCAACTGGTCTTTCCCATGGTCATTAAGTTGCAACCCACTTTCAACTAACTAATTCGTTTTTCAAAAGCCTTTGAAAACACGTCATGATTTACAAAACCTACATTCTGCTTTCCAGAGCTAATGTTTTATGTATTTATTACGACCAATTTACATTATAAAATGTATGTGTTGTTGAACAAAATGCTCCAGACTATGCGTGAAGTTTATCAGGGCACACACATTCCTATTGCCCAATGGGTATAACGTGTCAATACCACACTACGCCGATGACCAAACGTCGACACATTATAGCATATTAATTGGCAAAAGATATCGGCCCCGGGGGACTCTTATTTACCTGCGGTCTTTACCACACACTTAACAAAAAATGATCAGAAATATTGAACATGTTCAACCGCTCAGATGGTTTTCCGAGCAGAGCTGGAAGGAAAAATCGCTCTTTACACACCGTACCTTACCGGGATCTTTTAGAATTGTACAAAAGATTTGCATTTCCTCAAAACAGTCCGATACAGGAAGAGCAGGAAAATGAAAATGGCGAATTGTGTCATTTCCTGCTAAAATATACCCATTCAACAAATAAATAAAATATTAGTTGGCCCCTAACTGTATATTGCATTGTTTTCTTTCAGCCAGGAAGGTTCCACTAAGGCTAAACTATTCGAAATATGGTGGGCTGCTCACTGAGGACAACATGATCCGTCTGGCAGCTCTCGTGTTCGACTACGCCACCCGGCAAGCAACGTTGGCAGTGAGAAACATTGTGCTGGACAATCCTGAAATTAAAGTCCGAGTGAGTGTTATAATGTGCAGTGATGAGGAAGCACATGTTTTGACTGTACTCACAATGAGGCCTCTTTGGTGCCTTCTGCAGATCCTGGGGGAACCCAAGGAGAATCGCAAACTGGCGGCCGAGATCACTCTAAAAAATCCTCTGCCGGAGCCATTGGAAAATTGTTGCTTTAGCATGGAGGGGGCCAACCTGACTGGAGGAAGCATCATCTCTGAGAGGTTGTCTATGCTCCATCATATCCAATGTCTATTTGTCATTGACTGGCTTTATATCAGAATCTTACCTGCAGATAGATACCGTTTCCATCCAACTACAGTATGAGTAATCTTCCCACCACTGAGGAAATGGATGGAGGGATGTTACCTTCAATCTTAATCAATGCTTTAGGTTAAAGTGAAATTGTCTGTGGTTTCTCTTATCAACACTTATAACCTGAGCAGTTCAAACATTATTGCTCACTTGTCTGTGTAAAAAGATAGAACTGTCACGATTGCAGTATTAATAGTTATTTGTCACGTAAATATTTAGGTTACCGCAGTCCTGTGAGATTGCTTGCCACTAATATTTACTTTGGCCCACAGGCTAAGCTTCACAGTGGGACCTGGAGAAGATGCCAAGGTGAAAATGTACTTCACTCCCACCCACAGTGGGCTGAGAAAACTGGTGGTCGATTTTGACAGCAGCAAACTGTGTCACGTCAAGGGCTACAAAAACGTCATCATTGGAAAATAATCAAATAACTTGTATTGACCACAATTACTGTTCGTGAGACAAGAGCAATACGAAGCCTTCACCAAACAACTCTTCTTTGCATTATGTAAAACATAGCCCTACAGATATTTTTAATTCAGAGACAAAAAGTGTAATGTGACCTAAGAATAGTTCAACGTTGGATAATATTTTTGTATATAAAACTGCAAATAACCATTTTATACGTGCATTTCTTTAAAATGTACGTTTGAATACTGAAGTGATGTTTGGCATAATGCTGTTAAAGTGTACAATTACCGTTTTTAGTAAGTCTTCATAAAATATATACAGTATTTCTAAACATAAAGGTGCAGTGGATGTTTTTTATTTTGCAAATATTTGAAGCAACTGAGAATCAATTACTATAGAGTGCAATCTCCAACGAACACATCATTCTGTGACTAGTTGACTTCCAAGTTGTTCTAATTTCAAATAAAATGTAGTGAAATAATTAGTTCCAGGCTCAAACTGGTGTTTTCTATTCATTTGCTTGATTATAATCAATGTGTGCATGTAATTAATTGCATTGGTGGAGTGCAGCCCCTCTTTCTTATGATGCATTTCTGGTTCTGTTTTTTTTTTTTTTTTTTTTCTTAAATCACATTTTGCCATCTGTGGGGACATTACACAAACCAAAAAAAAAAAGATTTTGTGATGTCACAGGTAACGATGGTTTGAATTCCAAATTTTGTTTGACTTTTGAGGCATATTTTCCAGAAAATGTTATGAATTCCTAATTTTTAGACTTTGGAAGTTCTACTGTACCCTCACCTTACTCTATAAATTAGGCTTCAATTACATCAACATTAAGGTTGTTCTTGGTAATAGAGCGTCACTCAATGTAATATTAACAAATTACCTGCAAAAATGTTTTTGTTAATGTGACAGTACTGCCCTCTGCTGCCCACGACTAATAATTATTAAACGTGTTGAAAATATGACTACTGTACAGCTGTGGTAGAAACATAATGGACATTAAAGCTTAAGCAATGTTTATCTGAGAATAAGTCAAGGAGATTTAATTGTTTCTAAACGAAACAGAAAACGTTAACATGAGTCAGTGTGAAATGTGAACAGAGAGACACATTACAAAGTAGGCAAAAAGGTGGACACAAACTGTTTTACTGTGGACAAAACGATATGAAAATGAAGAGCACAACTATCACAAGGCAGACAATATATTGTTGATGAAGACAAACATTTAAAACGTTCAAATGAACTTGTAGCCATTGATAGATATGACATGTTTTTTTAAACTACATTTGTCCATCCAGCAATCCATTTACCATATTATTAATGGTTTATCATCCGCAAACCTCCAAATTGTATGAGATGTGTAAAATAATGAACTTGACAGAGTGGAGAGTGTAGTTATATTTTATGAAGTACAGAATGTTTTCTTCCATGCGGTACATGACCTGCTGGTATGTCTGCCTCACAGCTCGAAGATTCTGGGTTTCAATCTTTGCTGCAGCCAAGTAGTAGACTTTGCATGCGTTCCCTCTGCTTGCATGGGTTTTCTCTGGGTACTCCAGCATTACAAAACCATGTTAGGTGCATTCAAGTACTCTAAAATGTGGAAATGTGTGTATTGAGAGTTATCTAAATGTGCCCTGTGCTTGGCTGACGAATCCAGGGTGTACCCCACTTCGCATCAAAAGTCAGCTGGAATAAATTCCAGTTCACCCGCAACCCTAATAAGGAAAAGTGGTACATAAAATGGATGGATGGCTCCTTTCAATTGCACATTCAAAAAATGTTCAGCTGGGCTATCTCAGTACTAGTAATGATCGCATATTCACAAAAACAGAACTGCAGAGGTTTTACGCATAAAAACTACACCCATATTTTCCAATTTAAAACTAAGCTAATGCATTGAGCACGGTGTCAATTGAAATGTTTCCTGTCCTGGAATTTTACAACACTGCAATAAAAGTATACACATAAATCGTGGTGTACCAGTTGTGAGCACTGCCTCATCTCTCAGTGATGATTATGATCACCTTCTCCTGCTCAGTCATGAACATGCACACTAACAAGTAGACTTCGCCCTCTGCAGTGCAGTGCAGTCAGTAGCGCTCCTCTTCATCTTCCTCTCCCCTGTGCGAGCCTCCCTGCTGGTCTGACCGATGCCCCGATCCAAGGAGCTGGACGTCCGAGCCGTGACTAGGCTCCACACGGAGGTAGGCCCGAACGTGATGGCGCTGTGCCACAGAGCCGCTGAAGTCAATGACGTGACACTCGTAGGTGCCCTCGTCTGATGGCTTGACGCTGGACAGGCGCAGTTTGTGTGAAATGTTGCTGCCGGCCACTTTCACCACCTAAGAGGCACAAAAATGATTGATTTAGTTGTTAAAGACTGACTATTTACAACTCATTGACTTGTCTTTGCCTTTGTTACTGATGATATTGTCGATTGTGTGGATTTGATTGTTGGTTAACGGCACCTAGAAGTAAATGAGGCAAAATGGAGTGCACTTGCTGGCTTCAGTCAACAGAGCTCTTGTTGATTCAGTCTCAACTAGTTTGCAGGCTAAATTAGAATAACATGACATCAGCTAAGGAAACTTCAGCTACCTCCATAAATATCATCACAGCACACTTTGAGAAGCGCTATTCAGGTTAGGATGGCACTGGCATTGAAGACAGAAAACCTTTCCCCAATGTCTGTCATGGGAATTCCCATCTCATCTATTTACACAAGTGAACAACTATCACCCTCCTACCCACACACCTAGTGGTTACCTAATCTGATGCAGATTTACTACAACATAAAATTGTACAGCAATGCCACTTCAACAAATTACATGGTTGCATCTTTACTCCATCTCTGCAGCTGAAGTGATGCCCCTTGCGACCATACCACAGATATGAAGACGCAAATCCATCTATCCATTTTCCATACCGCTTGTCGTTATTAGGTTGCGCGTGGGCTGGCGCTTGTGCCAGTTGTCTTTGGGAAAGAGGTACGGTCTGGATTGGTCGCACGCCAATCGCAGGGCACATAGATAAACAACCATTCACACCAATTTAGAGTCTTCACTGAACCTAACAGGCATTATTTTTAGAATGTGGGAGGAAGCTGGAGTATTTGGAGAAACCCATGCAAGTATGGAGAGAATATGCAAACTCCACGGAGGCAAGAGAGAAAGGTCGCTCTTTTCAGTCTTTTTCAATGAAAATTCAATATTATATTCATTGGCAGAACGATGTCCCATTGGGTAGCTCATGGCATGTTCTGCCCGTGCTTGCGTGTATTTGTTTCAGCTCCCTTCCAAATTCCAAAAACATGCATGTCAGGTTAATTGAAGACTTGAAACAGTCCATTGGACTAAATGTGAGTGCGAATGGTTGTATGTGCCCTGCGATAGGATGGCAACCAATTTATGGTGTACACTGTCTTATGCCCAGCTCACTGTCTTAGGATCCAGCTCACCTGTGACCTTAATGAGGACAAGCGCTATAGAAAAAGGATGGATGCATTGTATTAGTTTGAGGCATCTTAAAAGGTACAGTATATTTCCATCGGATGTCTTTGCTATTTGGGGTAGAAGTGCACATGCACGTTATGGATTCATAAAATACTGTATTTGGTTCAGTTTTCACATTGGGTTACCAAACAATCACATATAGTGATGTGTGCTACTGCAAGATTTGATACCAAGTAAATGCCAGGCCAGTATGTAAGATATTGATAATGATACTGTCATGATCTGTGCAATGCAGTTTCTCCTTTGGAGCTTGGTTGGCGCTTTGTGCCTCTCTCTCTCTCTCTCTCTCTCTCTCTCTCTCTCCAGTAATCAGCATCACCTTGGCCGTGCACCTGTCTTCAATCAGCACTCATCACTGCCTGCATACACTAAACCTGTCAGTTCCGGGAAGCCGTCGCCTGAGTATTGACACTTGTTGGTGACTCACCAGCCGACTCTCGTACTTCCAGTAATTTTTTTTTTATATGAAAGTAACTATCCTGCATCTGTGCTCAACCGATGGTGTTCTTCTCCGTCTCCAGTGTTCCTTCGGTGCCTTCCCCATCTTGCTGACTGTTCCAGCCACGCCGCCAAGCTACCCCACCTGCTTACGTTCCCGCTTCCTGCTCGCTCCTTGTCCCGACGGTCCACCACCTCGCCTGGGATATCATTACCCTGCGCCATCCTGCAATAAACCATTCTAAATCTACTCCCTCTGCCTCAGTCTGCTCAATCCAAGTCACATCCGACTTCCCATCGTGACAGATACCTTTTAACAATTAAGGTTGATGCATCATGAAATTGCAAAATCTGAATGCTTTTCCATGACCGTAGAGGTTTTTGTGCATTTCCCCCCCCCCCTTTGGAATACTAATTTGCTGAAAATCAGGAAACTATTCGGCCAAGGTTTATAAGTGGGTAGAAAATACTTTTTTTCCACTTGCTATAGTGGAAATGTAGCAGGTATACAGTATCCTCTTTCACAGTTAAAAAAAAAAAAGTATTTACATTAAATCAAATCTGCGATGTATTATATCAGTACATTTGTTTAATCCCAGTAAATGTATGCATTTCAATAACAAATTTCTATGGGATCAAAGTATTGCATCAAGCATAATTTACTGCATACTTTTTGAGTAGACCTAAGAAACCAATGGCACTTTGAAAATTAATACTGACACAAACTATCAGGGGTGGGAATTGATAGATGAGGTCTGCAGACATATTTCAGTGGCCAGCAGTTATTACCAGCTCATTCTGTATTTAATAAGGGTACTTGCTCACATTGGTTGTTGCCACACCGGCCAAGAGCAGTGACTATGCACAGATTGCTGCAGTTACGCAACGTCTCCATTTAAAGGGAATGAGAGGAGCCGCTTTAATTGGACAGGATTGAAGTCGGCTATCATCACGTCCACACCAATGCAGATGTCCCTCTTTAAATGCACTGGTCCATGGAATTGCCAACACCGGTTCTAACCTGCCTCCGCACAGAGTTACGTCACACCAGTCATGCAAATAGAGCCCATTGTGTGGAGGTGAACTCAAAGCTTGGTTGAAACAGGGCTTTGTACTTACACTAATTTTAGTGGCATCTTTCAACATTTCGTCCAGAGGAACAACCTGCACACAAAAAAAATGTAGTCAGTTAATCAGTTACTGTAGACGTCAACAGAAAAATGTACACTGCTGTTGAATAGTAATAAATCAGTAAGCACAATTTGTTTTTTTTAAGGTTTTCGTAACATAGTTAACTTCTTTAAATTGATATTCTGCTCAAATTGTTATTTTTTTTCTGCTAGCTGATCTTTATGTATATTTTTTCTAGCCTCATACAGTATGCATTCCAATACTGCACAAGCGCATCCTCAACAGTACGTACCCATCTCAGAGCTCTGCAGAATGTGTGTGTGCAACTGCAAAGATGCATTTCTTTTGGGTATTAATATGAATTATGCATGGCATAGACATTTTCAAAATCTATTTATTTTTCAGTGCCAATTACAGTGTCTGGAGGTGCCACAGGAGAGTGTAAGTTGCCCCATCCTGGGAGGGAGTCAACCTGTTTCTCCGGTGTTGGCAACAGCCAGTTAGTAATTAGTCCTTCATTTCTGTGCCAGGGGATTTATGGGAGATATAGGATTGTCTAATAGTCAGTGAGCTTTAGATTTAGTCCAAGATGTTAGACCCAATACTCTGGACCTCATAAAATGCATAATATAGTGCCTAAAATCAACATATCAAAGTTTTGTTTCTGTCGTCATTTGCACTCTTTGGGTTTCTTACTTGTTTGGTGTCAATGTATAACATATAGCAGACCATTATAAGTTGTCATAAGAAAGCAAGTTCTACATTGATACAGGATTTATTTTCTAAAGCTAAAACTGCTGACAAAGCAGACCTAATTCTGCTTGGCGAAGTGTACCCAAGAGGTCCTCTTTTGATTATTGATATCATTTTATGGCCTTCTGACTCTTCTCCCTCATTTTTACTGCCCCACAAAATCTAACAACTTCGGTACCTTCATTAGTTGTAAAATTGGAAACATCCTTTACCGAGTGGCCCTCACAGAAACGTTCGCACACATTACATGGTCCAGCTGCCACTGCAACGTTAGATAATGGATGAAACTTGTGATCTTATTCAACAATATACAGGTAAAGCCTGGTCTCCGCTCAGGTCATCCTTGAAAGGCATCCATAAATAAATGCATTATTACAGTTGAAACCTTCAGGTAAAAATATTCCCCAAAACAGAAGCTCTATTAAAATGATCACTGAATTTAAAATAGATGTGTGACGTGGTAACAACAATCTGCTCAGTAGTACAAGATTGCTTCTCATAAAAGTGTGTTTTATCTGTAGGGCAAAAGGCCGTTTACCTATGTGGACCCTTTCCGTCCAGCCCGCTGGCATGGTCTCTGCAATGGCAAATGTATCGTTTACACTATAGTATCATATTAATTAATTCACTTCTACTCATTCCATTTATTTTCCATTTATGATGCTTTAATATGAATGTTGACAGGATGCTCTCAAAGTGTCATAATCTACTTTACAAGGAGTTTCACATTACTTATTCTTTTTTCATTCCGCACTCTCGCTCAGAGACTCTAGACACAACCGGGATCCTCTTTTGTCGCTTATCGTGTGATTTTTTTAATACCAAAGACAATTTAGATGTTTTTATTATTGAGCCAACCTCCAGTTTGTCACGTTTACACAAATACATATTTTTCTCTGTTACAGCCTTGAGACCCGCAAGGCCAGGTGTCTGGTTGTTATGGCAACTCATATCTGCTTTCAGAAAGATTGTTCTGAGTCAGATCTTTATATGCTTCACATGGCTTTAATATGAAGCGTTAATATGTCACAGTTAGCCTTGACATGCACACAAAGACAGCAGGGATGTAAAATTGTATAAATTGTTGAACGCTGATGAGCAATTTCTGTGTGGTAGCCCGTTACAATTGTTTTAGTCTTATTGCATTGCTCATATAATGAAGACAACAAAAGATTAACTCCATTATCCATTCCATTTCCGAGCCGCTTCTCCTCACTAGGGTGCTGGAGCCTATCCCAGCTGTCATCGGGCAGGTGGCGGAGTACACCCTGAACTGGTTGCCAGCCAATCGCAGGGCACATAGAAACAAACAACCATTCGCACTCACAGTCATGCCTACGGGCAATTTAGAGTCTCCAATTAATGCATGTTTTTTGGGATGTGGGAGGAAACCGGAGTGCCCGGAGAAAACCCACGCAGGCACGGGGAGAACATGCAAACTCCACACAGGCGGGGCCGGGGATTGAACCCGGGTCCTCAGAACTGTGAGGCTGACGCTCTAACCAGTCTTCCACCGTCCCGCCAAGATTAACTCCATTTTCAAATTATTATTCCTCCATTCCAGAAATTTCTCACTACCTAATCTCTTTACCCATGCTGTCCATGGTCCTTTGGTCTATCCAAGCTGCTCAGCACAAACATTAAGTGAACAATAATAATAATAACTCAAGGTTAGCACATCTGCCTCACAGTTCTGAGGACCGGGGTTCAAATCCCGGCCTCCCCTGTGTGGAGTTTGCATGTTCTCCCTGTGCCTGCGTGGGTTTTCTCCGGGCACTCCGGTTTCCTCCCACATCCCAAAAACATGCATGGTAGGTTAATTGAGGACTCTAAATTGTCCGTAGGTGTGAATGTGCGTGCGAATGGTTGTTTGTTTGTATGTGCCCTGCGATTGGCTGGCGACCAGTTCAGGGTGTACCCCGCCTCTCGCCCGAAGACAGCTGGGATAGGCTCCAGCGTCCCGCGACCCTAACCAGGATAAGCGGTGTTGAAAATGGATGGAAAATAGAATGTAACAAACAGTAGCCAATTTATACTTATGTGACATTTAAGAGGGTTAAAATGACAGACATACTGTAACTGTCTGTACAGTAATTAAAGGCTATATAATGGTGTCAGCTTGACTTGGAATATATGTATCGCAGGTAGAATTGACCATTATGGATTTTTAAATTTTTTTTTAAATGAGATTAGATCTATCTGAAAGTGAACCAAATTAATGAGGTTAAATATGTAACATCTACATTACTGTATTTGTTTTATTCTACTGACAAAAAAAACAACAACAACAAAAAACGCCTTGCATCTTACATCATTTGTGATATGTGCAGGCTTCTTGGGCCAGTCACTGTGGTCCTTGGTGTACCACCACTGGATCTCCAAGGAAGAAGGAGAACCTGCCCCACAGAAGGAGCACGCCATCTCTACATCCTCGCCGCTCTGTGTCGTGATGTCGTGGGGCACCTCTGTGAAGAGAGCTGGGCGACCGATTGAAAGATGAACAATCAAAAAAGTGATAATTGTTGAAGGACACAGCATTTGACAAATGCAAAAGGCGACGTGTTGTGACCAATGTTATTCAGAGAGAAAGTATTCCGCGAAGCAGTACAGTCTTCCCCTGCTATTCACAGGGGCTAGGGAGTCGGGACTGAGAGCTGCCACGAATAGTGAACTACAACTAATTGACCACCCCTCTAAAACGGTCAGTCGTTGCTTATACATGTCACAAGATGATGGCAAAACACTACTTTTGTCTTTTCAACTCACTTCCAACAGTTCCACAAAATGGCACCAAAGCAATAGATTTATTAGAAGCAATACTTTTAATGCTTCGGCCTGAGCACAAAAACAGCGAACAAGTGAGTATTCAGCAAATAATGAAAGATAGTTTCCAAAAACAATTCTGAGTCGCAACACTGTAATGCAGTATTTGTAAGGTTCATTATACACATTTTAATCCCTTAAGCAGAAATCCAATTTATACTCTCCTTTATATTTGTCTTACACACCACACAGTGAACCAGAACACTCACACACAGTCAGTGAAGTTAGGTGTCTTGCCTTGCTCAAGGGCACCTCAAGATTATGCAGCATGAAGACTAGCTTCTCTCAAACAACTAGCTGCAATGTCTTTTTGTCCGCAGCACAACTCCAAATGTGACCCTCCAGTTTCAAAGCCCAAGTATTTACAGATGAGCCCCTGTCACCTCAAGAGAAGTTTGACTTTCAGTAACTTTGTGAAGGGCAGCCTTATCGATCTGCTGCAGCATGCGCTCTTACGTGCATAAGGCGGCTGAAGGCATTATCAACAGCTTTAAATGACAGTTGTCCTTGCATTTTCCCTCTCAATATGAAAGTTCTAGCTCTCACGGTATGCGCTACGTTTCCTGAGCGCAAAGACCTCAGAATCTCTTTACTTGGCATTCAGCACAGTGACAAGCTTATCCCGGGATGCACACAAATTCCAAAAGCAAGTCTGAGAACGGAAACAGCTTGACAAGGGATTTGGTATCATTTGAACTACTCGACCTGGCAGAGTCACGCCCTTGATGCGGTGCAATTCACGGCCTGCCAGTGGTCTCATTTGTCAGGAGAGATGAACTGACATGAGTGTGGTGTGAAGTGTTAAGAAAGCTGGGAGCAAAGCTAAGTCCCACACAAATGCAGTCTAACAACAATGGAAAAGCACCTTGAGGGAATACCAGTAGCATTCAAAGAGTATACATAAAAAGTAAATACACTGAGAACTGGTGAGATTGGGCCACTGGTGGGAAGAACCAGAGGGTAAGACCAACAATAATAATATTAAACTTGAGCAGATTCAGTGAGTGGGAATCACTGACTGAAATAATTGTGCACTTAATAACTGTTTATCAATGCAACCGTGAGGATCTCAGTCACTACCGTGCAATGGGAATGTGTGTGCTTGTCACAAACGTAGGTTATCTGGTTGCCATGGCGATGCGTGAACTATTTTTAACTATCGGAATATAAAA
Source organism: Phyllopteryx taeniolatus (assembly GCF_024500385.1). NCBI lineage: Eukaryota > Metazoa > Chordata > Actinopteri > Syngnathiformes > Syngnathidae > Phyllopteryx > Phyllopteryx taeniolatus. The sequence goes on from NC_084510.1 coordinate 13,899,078, forward strand.
ATGCTAATTTCAACTAAAATAAACTATGACTAAACTACAAAAAGTAACTATTGGAACTATTATCAACAAATAATTGACCATTTTTCTGCATGACTTGCAACACCAATTGCACTTGCAGCTGCCGGTGAAGCTGTTGTTATCTCTTATGTTGACGTCTGGTTCAGCTCTTTAAAGTTTTACCCCTGATAGCACTTAACTGTCTGTAGCCCTGTTTTTTGTTCTGTTTGTGTTTAACTAACATTACTTTGTCCATTTTAAGCGTAATCCCTGTGAGACTGCATGGCGTTAAAGCACGGACGCACACGCACGCACGGGCACATGACAGACACACACACACACAATTTGTTTCAAGTACTTAGGTAAACTGAAGGTATGCCAGGTTTAGTTTGACTGTGACACGTGAATTTAGATTAAACGCGGGTTTTCACTCTTGGCATCAGTGCCATTTGTTTGTAGAGTGAGATAACACATACATATTTGCTGTGGAAAGGGCTGCAGTAAAGTGTTATTATGAATCCCACTAGAGTTCTAGGCAGGACATACCCCTGCTGCAATACGGCTGGCTGCTGCATAGAGGAAAGGGCAGGCTACACAGATTTAACGAGATGACCATTCCAAATATGTATCACATTAGTATGTACAAATAAAAGCAATCAAGATTGTTAGAGTTAGGGCTAAGATGGGTTAGGGTTAGTGGGATTCATTTTAATGCCACCACACTGAAGTCAGACACTTCTTTTCCTGCCACAGTAGGGCATGTCCTACCTGGATGCAGCAGCCAATGATATTGGAGTGGGTCGTGTCCTGCCTAGAACTCGAGTGGCATTTATAAGACCATCGCAGTTACAGATTGACAATGAGACACTTGCACCAGGCTTCATCATAGAGACATAAGACAATATACAGAACACAGAGAAAACAAGACATGGGGATTAAGAAATTGTACTAAAAAGGTAAATGTGTTTAAATGATCAAAGTTGATATATACAGGGCTGCACGATTGAAAACTGGTTAGCACATCTGCCTCACAGTTCTAAGCACTCGGGTTCAAATCCGGCCTCGTCTGTGTGGAGTTTGCATGTTCTCCCCGTGCCTGCGTGGGGGTTCCCCCGGGTACTCCGGTCTCCTCCCACATCCCGAAAACATGCATGGTAGGTTAATTGAAGACGCTAAATTGTCCATAGGTATGAATGTGAGTGTGAATGATTGTTTGTGTCTATGTGCCCTGCGACTGGCTGGCAACCAGTTCAGGCTCCAGCATACCCGCGACCCTCGTGAGGATAAGCGGTGTCGAAAATGGATGGATTTATACAGGTATATTGTAGATAGCCTAACCATTTGAAGATTCTCCACCTTATCCTCCAATCTGCTTTGCTTTCTTGTTGAAAACACACTACTTTCTTTTTCAATTCTGTTGTCTTATCGCCAAATACAATCTTTGTTCTACCATTATTTTCACTCTGATGGACTGTGTCATCCTTCCCCCTTTGAATTCAGCTCCTCTCTGCCAGTCTCTCTGAATAGGCCAAGCTGCGTGTGTCGGATCTCTGATGTCTGGCATTCAGAGATCCCCCCTCGCACTCGCAGAATTGTTGAATACGTCTGTTGGTTCATTGCCCATTGGCACTGGCACATGATGAGCATCCTGAAAGTGTTACACTGTGTACTACAGGACTTGTATTCAGTAGGCACACACTGCCGCATGTGTTTGGTGGAACGCATACCAATTCACAATAACACCACTAGACTGTCGTATGTTTTATGTAAGTTGTACCATTCGAAAGTAATGAGGCGCTAGCAGGCTGTGAGGAAAGTACACCCCTCAACAATGATTTGGTCTCACAAGTATGCATGCTTGTACACTTTATATAAATATTTACAGAATTGGGAGACCTGATCATGATACCTACTAGCGCTGGCCGATATGGAAAAAGTCTTCCGTCATGATATGGGCCATTTTATATCACAATAATGATATACCACAATATAGTATGTTTTCAATTATTCTACGAAAAATGTATATAACATGCTTTGACTGCTTACTTGTTCTCACTTTATTTGAAGTGACATTAAACAGACCTGTCACAAATGAGAAACACATCCAGTAGTGCTGCATTTAGGGATGCATTTTTAGTCGTCGAGTATCCTACTGAGAATTTTATCGAATAATCGAGTATTAAGATAAAATAAGATTTAATTTAATAATGACCGACCAATTGGATTCCTTTTGTTGATAAGTTTTTTTCAGAAATTCACATTGTGCATAGCAGCAAACTGTAATTTCTTATCGACAAGCATTCTTTGTGAGGCAATTTCAAACAAATGAAAATAAATACAAGGCAAATATAAATACATATCTTGTATCAAAAAACAAAAAAGGCATAAATAGCCTTTATGTTGTGCAACTTCAGCAGCTAGCATTTTTGCGTAATACAGTATGTTCATGTCTGTGCATTTATCAACTTAGACCAGCTGACTAGGAATAACATAAATATTCTTAATTCTACTCTTCACTTTTGGAAGTGGTCAAACTAAAATTAAAACACCTATATTGGAACACATTAGGCACCAGTGTTCCTCGATATTTTATCCATCAAGCAAGAGTGAACCACACTTACTGTCATGGTCTGTGTTTTGCTTTGGGTTGTGTTTTAGTTTGTTCCATGTTTTCCTGTGTTCCATGTTTGTCGTGTGCTCATTAGGTTGTCGTGTCCACCTGTTCTCGTCTACTTTGTGTCGACCAATCAGCTCTCTCCAGCCACTCGTGTCTTGTCCAGGTGTTCCTCGTTGTCTCGTTAATCTGTTTGTATTTAGTTCCCTGGTTTCTTCCACTTCTTGTCGTTTCATTGTCGTTGATATACTGTCTTTGCAGTCCATCATTGTCAGGTGTCATTGTCACTGTCTGCGTCATGTCATAGTTGCCAGTCGTGTCGTTCAGTTATTTCAACAGTCATGTCTTGTTTCTTGTTTTGAAGGGGAGGTTAAAGGGAAAATGGGTGGATGAAAAATGTCTCAGTATACGGATAGCTGTTACCTCTGGCTCCATCATTTAAAACAGAAGAACTGTTCTGATGCCCCTGAACTGTTTCCTCCTTCGTGGCACGTACATTTGGTATACACCTTCTGTCCCACACAGAAGCAATACATCTGTCCACAGACAACAGCGCCATGATTGCAGTCGCTTAGGTCTCTACAGGGTCGGTGCTTGCTTCAATCTAATCATCTAATCTCCTCTGCGTCTGTCGTCCCTTGGCTACCACCATCATGAAATATTGCTCTTAGCTTCCTGAAGTGGATCTGATCCCTGCTTCTGCTGAGGAAGAATATACCAGAGTATGATGAACAACACCACTGCTGCTAAAAACCACTCACAAGTGTTTTGTTTCCTGCATTCTCAGAGCTCACTCTTTGACATTTGTGACAACTGTCATATGCTCCCGCACTTTCAAAGCATCAGTAAAATCATTAGGAGAAAACACAAGAGCAAGCAAAAGTCAAAGAAACAGCATACTGACTTGCATGTAAAGCTTAATAAGGATTGTGTCAGTAATCAAAATAAAGCTGCCAGAGAGGCTTGCTTGAGTAACCTTTTTAAGCGTGTGTTTTACTTGCCTAATGCCTCTTCGAGCAGAGGCGGGAATGATTGTTTCATGATGTACGTCAACACCATGCATTTTTAAAGTGGTCCTTTGTGGCATTTTTCACTCCACTGCATATTGAATTCAGAGAGAGAGAGACAAGACACCATACCACAAGGACCCAAGAAGAGGCTGCTTGCTGGCCACCGAAGACTCATTAAAAATGAAAGAGAGTACAAGAACATATAAATGTATCCACAGACAAACATAAATGACTAAAGCCCAAAAGAGATAACTCACAATCCAAACTTTTTCTCCTCAGGTCTGAGGCAAAATGAGTTGGATCAATCAAGCCTGAGAGGCAGCGTGGGGGACAAACCAACCATTTCTTCTTCTCGACCCTTCAAGCTTTTTCAAGATGAAAATTAGAGAAAACGTATCGGCATAAAAAGTAAGTGTGTGTGTTTTGTGTGTTTTTATTGTGTGAAAGTTTGCATTCTTCACACCGTCTTCAAAGATACTGTACATCTGACAGACACAAAATACAGTTGGGATAAAGAATTACAGAAAAATCTAATAGCAACTTTTCACACTCACACTGAAATTGTTCGGTTTTGGGGGGATGGGGTTCTGTTTCATGCAAATGCAGAGTCGGGCTTTTGTTACCATGACAACCAAGGATGTCGCAATGGTGCATAAGCAAAGGTTACTTTGTGTTGCCAACTTAGACTTCTGCGACTGTAGTGACTTATTTTTCCAAAAATCGACTAGTAGCAAACCCATCGATTTTTTATTTTTTTTTATATTATTTGGCAGAGGGGGGGTGGGCATTATGTGAGACTGCAAGACAGGAGATTCAGAAGAGAGTCGGGCATCACTGGCTAATTTGGCTTATTAGCTTTTTATTTTGTATTTTTTTTTAAAACAATGTAAATGGACATTATTATACCTGATTGTCATTACACTTTTAGGGCTCTATTTTCGTAGACTGCGCAACGTGCACCAGAGCGAAAATTGTGGCTTGCCATCGCAAGGCTTGTTTTTGCCAATTTGGCAGATTGGTCTGCGCCAAGATGGGCATACCGACACAACAGGGGTGTGTCCTTTGACATGCAGCCAGCGCATGTGACAATTTGGTGACCATCTCTAACTTTTGGCGCAGATGATCTCATGCAATTTTGGTGAATTTTATCGAGGTGCAGGCACACAGATACCCCGGCTTCGCGGACATGTTTCAGCCATAGTTCAATCATAAATATGTGAATGGAGTGCCCCGAAATCATTGTAGAAATCTATTTCATTGAACTCATTGTTATTATTATCATCATTATTAAAATCATCCCATGTACTGGTCGGCATGCAGCTATTGTGGTCGGGGGAGATGATGATAAACAGATGATCATTGGAGGGGATATAGGTCAATGAGGTCCACGGTCATACAGTATTTAAGTCACCAGTCGTTTTCACCATCTCATTCTATTTGCACTGCTTTTAAAGAGGAAGAAAGAAGACTTCAACTGGACAGGTTTGAAGTCGGCTGTGGTGACGCCCAAACCAGCGCATACATCCTACTTTAAATGCACTAAGGGGGAGGCCGATCCACAAATTTAACAAAACCTGTCTAGCCCGCCTCCTTGCAGAGTTACGCCAAGTGCAATGCTGGATTTGTGCTAGTCACAAAAATAGAGCCCTCTCTGTTCAAATGATTGATAATTTTTCTTGACAAATGCATTTTAATGCCCTCAATAGTTGTTAGAATGTTCTAGATTATGTTAGAAGTTACTACGTTTCTAAATGGTTATAAATACAGTGTTTCCCATATTTTAATGAAACGGATATAACTTTCTAAATTTAAATGAAATAAAATGTCTTAGTCTTTTTCCATTTTCTTTAGTTCTTTTAAGTTAAAATCTAACCGTTAAACAAATAAAAAATTTATCCAAATTATTTTTTTACTTTTAGAAAAAGATTTTTTTTTTTGCAGCATTATAGCAGAACACACTCTTAATCTATTTATTATTCATCACAATGCACACCAACATGGCTGGAACGGTATATTCGGTCCCGAATAATTTGCAAACTGTGAAATAAAAAGATAAGATACAGGTCTATAGCCTTAACCCTTTTTTCTGGTAAAGCACAACGTTATCGGTTTGCTCTCCTTTCTGCCTGCCTGCCTCACGCACACCCTTTTGCACTACAACCAAAGCAGAGATGAATAATCTGCTTGGCTAAATTGTGACACGTTGGAGACGTGATTGGCCTCTGCAGTTCCTGTAAACTGTAATGAGCAGAAATGCTGTCAAGTTATAATCAAGGCAGGTTAAAATTACAACACTAAAACAATTCCGCTGGTTAAATTAAAAGTGTTCATCAATTTAGTCTACATATCATGTCCGTTCTTAGGCATCTGCCGATTGAGGACGTCTGCCTTAAAAAGTCTTCTGAAACAGGGACTGCTATCCGGAATAATTGAACAAATGCGTCTGGAAGTTAAATGGCAACGTTTGTCATGCGCAAAGGCGCCACCTCATAGGGCCAGCTGGTAAATTAAGGATCATTAACTTAATGGCCCCATTTCCGTCATGCCTGTGGGGCACAGAGGAGAAGAATTGAAAGGAAAAAAAAAAAGACTGTTAAGACCATGACATGAGCTAACTGTGTAACTTTTGCCAAGGTTAGTGTAAATAAGATGTGAACAGAATCCCTCTGGGAGGAGTTATTTCCCTAATTTGATGAATGGCTTTAATAATATGGGAAGGCTGATGCAAAAGGTGAATGAAGCTTGTGTAATAAAGAGACTTAGTACCGACATTTATCTCAATCGTTAATTTCTCTATGTAAGCAACTAATGTAAGTTATTACTTTGCATTTGGAGGCATTTTCACACCATGGTAATAAAAATCGACTGTATTTATGGAAGATATGTATGAAGATGTTGCCTGGATGTATACAGTGTTGCTACTTGACTTACTGTCACTGCTGATTCAAATGCTACACCGGCTCTTATGAAAACATTTTATCACTCTGGCTTATAGTGACAGGAGTTTCCTGTACTAAGATTACTGACAGCTCATAACGGCATGAGGGGAAAACACAACATTACATACAGATAAGCAAAAATAAGCCACGTGGGAATTTGCCAGAAAGTCAATAATGTTGCATTAGGCTCAGATTCAGGAGTAGGGTAAACAGACAAGGAGCTCCTTGGGGAAATAAATGGATGCCGTGAGCCCTTCAGCCTCCATTCAAGGTGGAAGGTAAAAATCATGAACTTAGAGTGGAGCAGCTGTCTGCCTGTTGCTGCAGATCATCCAGACTTGTGGGCTGAATTCTTCATAGCCGTGGGGACTTAATGCACAGGAGCTATTTCCGTTTGCTCGTGGTGTGTGAGAACATGTATTAACATTCCTTGTTGACAACTCATACCCAGGCTGAACTCCCCTGAGATGAATAGTAACGTCACGCTCCATCAGAAATTGTGCACAACCATCAAGAGATGCTCACTATGGTTTGGAGAACAATTGAATGCAGCACTGACCGATATTCTGTGACACCTGAACCTGAAATGATGCCCGAAATGACTGGAGGACAATTAATATGAACAGTTTGACTTCAGTTGAATGCGTTATCTGCTTAGACTCACACCACAAACTAGTATATGAACACACACACACCTTGTTTAATGAATAATTCCTGTATCCATTTGATTCTGAAATGTAATGGGTTCTTCCTCTGCACTTTCAACAAACCTCAACAAACTTATTTCTTCGTACTGCTTATTAACAAACAAATATTAGCAGGAGTGAAACACTTGTGCTTGGCTGAGGTAATAATGCTCTTATATCTTTGTCAGTATGATGGAGTGCAGTTCCACACAAATGCAAACGTCAGCCACAACCTCATGTGGAAATGTGTGTGGAAATGACATGAGTGTTATCAGTCTGGGGAGAGTCAAGTATTTGCGCCCTTTAATCTGTAGGCCTGCAGTGCTCCCTGGATGCACCAATCTAAATCTTGAGTCTTTTTTTGCCCTACAGGTACACTGTAGTTGTTCCATCGATCTGCTAATATGGAAGTGAGCCAAAACAAGTTCAAGTTTTATGGAGATAAATGAAACACCTTTAAATAAATTCATAATTGTACATGTTTATTTCTGTATAATATCATATTTTTTCTTGATGAATGTAACCTTTTAATCATACCTTTCTTTGCTGATTGGTTGGGGAACTAGAGGGTGACAGTCACTCAGTTCACAGTTTCAAGCAGCAAATATGGTTTGTTTCCTTATAAAGGGCTATGTTACCAAATATGAATTATTTTCAATAAAGAATTGATACTTATCTGACACTGTAACTAAAAACTGACAAATAGTCTGTTAAGGGCAGATCATGCAGGTGTACTTACAATGTTGAGGTCGGTAGGTGTAGTTCATCTTACAAGTAGTAAAACACATCATTTCATACCACTTACAATAGACATAATGCATTACAGCTTAAATAATGATCAACATATGAAATTTGTTTGCATTTTAATAAAAGAACATCCAAGATCCAATTGTTTTTCTGTGCAATCAAAAAACATAGCACATGAGCACTCACCCTTCACGTGATAACTGTGCAATATGTCTCCAAGCCCCCTGAAGAGTCCCAGCACCATTACATGGGACAGCAAATGCAAAGTGTCATCCTAATTAAGATGACACCAAGCTGAAGCCTGACACAGGTTCGCAGGCACTAATGAAGCGGTACACGCCCCCACACAGTGTTAGTGATACGCTCACAAGGGATAACTGGATGAATGCTGCCAAACACTACCAACTCTGCACTTTCCTCCAAGCAGAGAACAAGGATAACAAACTGAGTCTGAGATCGAGAAGATCATTACTTTGTTGGTGAGCAAACACTACGAAACGCTTCTTTGTACAGCCTCCTGCCGATACTGACCAACCCGTCCTGCAGATTTATTTTCGCACAGCACCAATACGTTTCATGTTGGGAGGCAATTTGATTTACACTTGAGCTCAAGTGGAAACTGGGCTGCGGGAGCTGAACGGTCCTCAGCCAGATGCATTTATCTGAAACAAATGGGCCTGGCCTGGATCTAACAAGCGCTCCAGAGAGCAACGCTTTCAGGCTCTACATGAAAGCTCCACTGCTTTGGTGAATTAATCAAAGAAAGCGACAAAAAATATTTTTGAAGTAGATTTATTTATTAAAAATCATCAGAGGGGATTTTAATCTTGGTGAGCAGCTTGTGGTCACCCACCCACCTCACTCCGTCCCCCATTTCATGCCCAGTTTGAAACCCCACATGAGCGAGAACACAACGATTATAGTCAATTATAATTAACTCCCAGTGGGAGAAATGTGTCTAATTGATTTTCTAACCTGCCAACCATGGTTAATCTATTTGGAGCTCCAGCAATCGGCTGGGGAGATATATCCATATATCCATCCATCCATTTTCTGAGCCGCTTCTCCTCACTAGGGTCGTGGGCGTGCTGGAGCCTATCCCAGCTGTCTTCGGGCAGGAGGCGGGGTACACCCTGAACTGGTTGCCAGCCAATCGCAGGGCACATAGAAACAAACAACCATTCGCACTCACAGTCATGCCTACGGGCAATTTAGAGTCTCCAATTAATGCATGTTTTTGGGATGTGGGAGGAAACCGGAGTGCCCGGAGAGGGGAGAACATGCAAACTCCACACAGGCGTGGCCGGGATTTGAACCCCGGTCCTCAGAACTGTGAGGCTGACGCTCTAAACAGTCGTCCACCGTGCCTCCTATCCATATATATATATATATATATATATATATGTGTGTGTGTGTGTGAATGAATGCACTCTTAACGATCCAAATCATTCCGTGACATCATCATCCGTGAGGGGGTGATTAGGGCGATATGGAAAAAGTGCTTCCAAACCGTCAAGGTCGAGAGATGTTCAGAAATCCAATGAAGGCCTTTATCAGACAGCTTAAAGCGTTCAATCAAAATAAATTTGAATTAGATTTGTGACTAACTTAAACCAAATTCTTTAAATCAAATCAAACTTGATTAATTGAGCGCTTTTTATACAATATGCATCTCAAAGTGCTTTACATAGTCAAAATCAATCCCTGCTCCCACCACTCATCCACCCAGATACATATGCGCACAAACAGTTATTGTTAACAATCAATATTATCATCGGTTATTGTTTTTGTAAAATCCTTCAAAGGGCAAACCACATTTATGAAAACACAAAACAAATGTTTACTATTGTGTATTGAACATATTTTGGTTCAATAATTTTCTACCAAAACATTTCCCCCTTCTTTACAGTTTCTCTGTTTCCATGGCAGACAAGTTCAAATGCATCTGGGGGTTCATATGGCCCACAGACCAACGGTTGCCCACCACTAATCAAGTTTGAATTCTTTACTGGTTTATTTCTATTTTTCATGGTGAATGAATATCACCAGACACTATTTAAATTTAGAAAAAGACTGCAAATCCTCACTCAATACAAATTGCCACCACCAAACAACAGGAATATCATTTCCAGTGAACATTGCATATTTTGCATGCAAACCTTAAAAAGAATTCAAACTTACCATTTCCAGACAAATGGTTATCCAGCTCACCGGTTCCGACACTGAGTGCCGCGTTAAGTTGAACGTAAAGTCCCACGTAGTGTAATAGCCCCACTATGGCTCTCATTGCTTCCAAATATGTCGACAAGTGCGATGGAAATAGCACATCAGGTGGAGAGCATCGGTCGAGTACCTCCACGAAGCGCAGCCGCCGTCACGGACATGAAACTGAAAGGTTGTGGTTGTGGCGCGACACGCAGCGGCACTATGCTTCTCTGCCCGTGGACGCGCCGACACGGACAGTGGGCGGAAGGAGACGCACGGAGGAGGACAGGTGAAGCGGCCACCAGTGACAGTCAATTACGCGGAGGGATCTCAGACCTATCCTTGCCAATGGTGGATTATTGCAATTATCAAACCATGTATATTGCTGTACATATTTATAGTTACGTATGAGATGTTATAAAAATAAACTAAAATGTATGTGAAATCATGTCAATTTTCAGGAAAATAAATAGTGGAACAGATTGCTTGAAAACATACTGTACATGTACAGTGCCCCATTAAAGGAATGTTTTTACATATACTAACTCAACATATAGCGTATACGTAAGCGTTTTAACCACTCTTGCCAACCCCTCAGCGAGGAAAGCAAAAGTTGGAGCAAACGTTTGCATTGTTAACACATGAGTGTAAATCAGGATTTCCCCAATCTCTGCAGCTGAAGGGGCCTATTTGAAATGTGATCCCTCCCCTGGAGCCAAGCCTCACAAGAATATGATACATTAACAAGATAACGTAGCATAATCTTTACACATAAAGAGCTCAACAAATCTTTATTTGTTCCAATAAATTGGAATCAAACAACTGTCACCCCTCCCCCCCACTCCCAATTAATAAATAAATAAATCTTATCATCATGCAAAGTACTGGAGCGATTATGTGCCCACAGATACTATTGGTCCAAAAAGTGTGCAGATGGGACAAACTTAAAAAAAACAATTGAACATAAAGTTTGCCTGCTTCATAGATTTGACAGCATATTCATTTGGTGAGCCACTAAAAACAAGGAACCCATTGTGGGTACTACTATGCCCCCATTTGTGTTCAGTATACTTAAAAAAGGAAGGTGATGAGAGTTACATTCATCATATGAGCAAAACAAATTGATGCATAAAGTCATTTGTTACAGTAAGTTAATTAGTACAATTGTCACAACAACAAATAAGAGTGCTTCCCTGCACTTGGGTCCTCCACCTTCTTGCCTCCAACACAACAAAAGACCCAATCCTGACAACTGTAACCTGATATTCAGATAGAAAATTACAGCTAAAATGGAAAATCATTTAGTCCTAAAGATCTGTGGGGGCAAAAAAAACAAAATGTTCTGTGTGTCTGCTCCGTTAAGCATTTTCTCTCTGCTCTGTTGCTGGTACAAGGTGAGCTGAAGGACTGCCTGAAAATGAGCAAATGTGTCGGGTGGATACAAGTGAATTTACCATACCAGAAGGCGGTCGCTCAACTGTTTCTATGTCTCTCTTTGCATTCAAGGCGTCAATTGTAATGAATACCTGGGAGTAAAAGCAGACAGAACAACATAACTGCATCTTTTCAAAGTTGAAACGTCAGATTAGAAGTGTGGTTCTCTTGTGGAAAGAATTGCCACAATAAACCTCACTGTACCCCTTCATTGTCAGTGTTTGGGTGTAACTATTTACATGTAATGAGATTTTGTAATTGTAATCCATTGCATTACTGAGAGAAAATGTGTAATTTAATTAGTTGCTTTTGGAAATTTCCATGATTACAATTTTAGTTGGATTTGGAAAATAGCTGCAAAAATTCAGATTTTTTTTTTTCCCCTCATATCATTCTTCCTTTTAAAGCTGATCCATGGGATTTCTCTCTGTGGTCATGTGCCATCCTGCCATAGTCTCAAACATGACATATTTTTCCAGATATGACCTCAAATTGCCAGTCTATTTGAGATTTTGAGAAGGTTAGACTCACTTGAACTTTTGAAGACATAAGAACACTGACTTCTGAACAGTTTCGTCTTTATATTTTTTTATGGAACATTCACTTCTCGTTTGTGATATGAAGTGATATTGTCTAAATTGAGCAAATCTGTCATTAGGTCAACGTGGTATCATGTTTTCCACACGCTGTACACGTACAGTCAACTGTATATGTACACTTTTAGAGGAAACATCCACGGTTCCTGCTGATGCAGTCATTCAAAATCAAGAAAACTAATAAAAATGTAATTATATTTCAAAATAGTTCCACTACTATTACATTTTCAACAGGTTAACTTAATCGTAACCAACTTCATTTTAAAGTAATCTTCTCAGCACTGTTCATTGTACACTTTGAAGGATAAGAAATTTCTTGTCAAAATCTCAAGTTTTTTTATTTGGGAATAGATTCTGCTGTATTTTACCCATTCTCCCCACGGTTGAATGGGTTTTATTCATGTACTCCGGATTACACCCACATCACCAAAAACAAACGTCTTGGTGTAGCGTTAGCCTATTGCATTAACCGAGCAACAGAATATGGACAAACCTAAAAAATTTTGAATCAATGACATGATCGCTTGGTATCCTCATAATTCTTTATTTTAGATTATTTTATTATTTTGGACAATTCCATTCTTCCTAATCACACAGAGCCCTGACATTGGAATGACCTAGAACTGAGAGTGTGAAGCAACATTTCCCACAGAAACACTCCAAAATCTTTTAGTCTTCCCAGAAGGGTGAACTGTTGTGCACTAATTATAAAGGTCATACTTAATGAATTCTCTTAATGTGTAGTATTGTTGAACAATGTTAAAGCTGGAGAGTGAAATAAACTGTCCCTCATTTATGCCACAGAAAAGCATTAGACTGTAAATTCTTAAAGGCATCAATTGTTTTCACCTGCTGAAATGTCATTTACCCACCCCAGACCATTTATGAACATGGGACTTCAATGCTAGATCCCAAGTAGAGCAAAGTGTTTTCACAGCTCACAGAATGAATCACTTTGTTGTGAGACAGATGGTTGGCCAGCCACTCTCCTCTGTCACTGTCATCTCGCTGACCATTTAGGAAAAATTAAATGATGGCAAAAAAAGACAGCATCATTTCCTGGTTCACTGGATATGGCTTTGCGCTTCAGTAAATCTTCACTGTTCATTCCTGGCACAATTGTAACCTGCTGCAGCTGAGAAGCGAGGATGTCGAGGAGCGTGCCGGCAGCAGCAGCTGCGCCACTTTGAGCATCTCTCTGCAGGCTGCCTTCCTCCTGAGGTTAATGTAGCTTGACAGAAACATAGAATGAATAGAGAGAGAGCAGATTGTGTGCTGATGAATGTATTGTGCATCATATTTGATGAAACGGTCCTGATTTCAAATGTCTCAAGTAGAACTTGAGTCATGTACATCTCTTGCAGAGATGCTGTTGTAGGACAACACAGTCTGAGTGATTTATAAAATTAAAATTAAATAGACATTTTTTTTACCTGAGAATTTCCTCTTAAACAAAATGACTCAGCAACTCCTATAAAATGTGGTGGTTAATGAATGGGGAGCCAGACAAGCAGTTTCTATTCTTGCTGTCAAGCAAAGCATTCATATGCCAAGCTTATTACAGCAAGCTTTTTGCACGAGAGGAGATTTAGTTTATCTTCCTATCTTCTCATTCTTTTCAGCCTTTGGCATTTCTGAACAGATTGTAGTCAATTGATCTCTTTTTTAAAATCTTCAATTGTTGGCTGCTACAGAATCAGTTAAATTTGTTTCCTTCCAATTGACAGCTACTGCAAGTGGCCAACCCTTGGATGCTTTTAAGAGCAAGGGGAAGACCCACCTTTTTAATTTAGCTTTTAATATTTATTTATTTTAGTTATTTTACCTTTTCATTTTTTTTCAGTTTTATTGTCCTTTATCCTATTTAATGCAGCCCTATGGGGGGCACAAGTCAGTGCAAACTGTAGGCCGGTCCCAAGCCCGGATAAATGCAGAGGGTTGCGTCAGGAAGGGCATCCGGCTTAAAACCTTGCCAAACAAATATGAGCGTTCATCCAAAGAATTCCATACCGGATCGGTCGTGGCCCAGGTTAACAACGTCCGCCACCGGCGCCGTCAACCTGCAGGGCGCTGTTGGAAAATCAGCTACTGTGGGTCGAAGTCGAAGTCAAAGAAGAAGAAGAAGAAGAGGTGGAAAGCGGGTTCTTCGGCAGAAAGAGAAGAGGAAAACACAGAGCCTAGAACTGAATGTGGGGACTTTGAATGTTGGGACTATGACAGGAAAATCTCGGGAGTTGGTTGACATGATGATTAGGAGAAAGGTTGATATATTGTGTGTCCAGGAGACCAGGTGGAAAGGCAGTAAGGCGAGAAGTTTAGGGGGAGGGTTTAAATTATTTTACCATGGTGTAGATGGGAAGAGAAATGGAGTCGGGGTTATTTTAAAAGAAGAGTTGGCTAAGAATGTCTTGGAGGTGAAAAGAGTATCAGATCGAGTGATGAGGCTGAAATTTGAAATTGAGGGTGTTATGTGTAATGTGATTAGTGGCTATGCCCCACAGGTAGGATGTGACCTAGAGGTGAAAGAGAAATTCTGGAAGGAGCTAGATGATGTAGTTCTGAGCATCCCAGACAGAGAGAGAGTCGTAATTGGTGCAGATTGTAATGGACATGTTGGTGAAGGTAATAAGGGTGATGAAGAAGTGATGGGTAAGTACGGTATCCAGGAAAGGAACTTGGAGGGACAGATGGTGGTAGACTTTGCAACAAGGATGCAAATGGCTGTAGTGAACACTTTTTTCCAGAAGAGGCACGAACACAGGGTGACCTACAAGAGCGGAGGTAGAAGCACACAGGTGGATTACATCTTGTGCAGACGATGTAATCTGAAGGAGGTTACCAACTGTAAGGTAGTGGTAGGGGAGAGTGTGGCTAGACAGCATAGGATGGTGGTGTGTAAAATGACTCTGGTGGTGGGGAGGAAAATTAGGAAGACAAAGGCAGAGAAGAGAACCATGTGGTGGAAGCTGAGACAGGACGAGTGTTGTGCAGCTTTTCGGGAAGAGGTGATACAGGCTCTCGGTGGACGGGAAGAGCTTCCAGAAGACTGGACCACTGCAGCCAAGGTTATCAGAGAAGCAGGCAGGAGAGTACTTGGTGTATCTTCTGGCAGGAAAGGAGAGAAGGAGACTTGGTGGTGGAACCTCACAGTACAGGAAATCATACAAGGAAAACGGTTAGCTAAGAAGAAGTGGGACACTGAGAGGACCGAGGAGAGGCGAAAGGAATACATTGAGATGCGACACAGGGCAAAGGTAGAGGTGGCAAAGGCAAAACAAGAGGCATATGATGACATGTATGGCAGGTTGGACACTAAAGAAGGAGAAAAGGATCTATACAGGCTGGCTAGACAGAGGGATAGAGATGGGAAGGATGTGCAGCAGGTTAGGGTGATTAAGGATAGAGATGGAAATATGTTGACTGGTGCCAGCAGTGTGCTAGGTAGATGGAAAGAATACTTCGAGGAGTTGATGAATGAGGAAAATGATAGAGAAGGGAGAGTAGAAGAGGCAAGTGTGGTGGACCAGGAAGTGGCAATGATTAGTAAGGGGGAAGTTAGAAAGGCATTAAAGAGAATGAAAAATGGAAAGGCAGTTGGTCCTGATGACATTCCTGTGGAGGTATGGAAGCATCTAGGAGAGGTGGCTGTGGAGTTTTTGACCAGCTTGTTCAATAGAATTCTAGCGCGTGAGAAGATGCCTGAGGAATGGAGGAAAAGTGTACTGGTGCCCATTTTTAAGAACAAAGGTGATGTGCAGAGCTGTGGCAACTATAGAGGAATAAAGTTGATGAGCCACACAATGAAGTTATGGGAAAGAGTAGTGGAGGCTAGACTCAGGACAGAAGTGAGTATTTGCGAGCAACAGTATGGTTTCATGCCTAGAAAGAGTACCACAGATGCATTATTTGCCTTGAGGATGTTGATGGAAAAGTACAGAGAAGGTCAGAAGGAGCTACTTTGTGTCTTTGTAGATCTAGAGAAAGCCTATGACAGAGTACCCAGAGAGGAACTGTGGTACTGCATGCGGAAGTCTGGAGTGGCAGAGAAGTATGTTAGAATAATACAGGACATGTACGAGGGCAGCAGAACAGCGGTGAGGTGTGCTGTCGGTGTGACAGAAGAATTTAAGGTGGACGTGGGACTGCATCAGGGATCAGCCCTGAGCCCCTTCCTTTTTGCAGTGGTGATGGATAGGCTGACAGATGAGGTTAGACTGGAATCCCCGTGGACCATGATGTTTGCAGATGACATTGTGATCTGCAGTGAAAGCAGGGAGCAGCTAGAGGAACAGTTAGAAAGATGGAGGCATGCACTGGAAAGAAGAGGAATGAAGATTAGCCGAAGTAAAACAGAATATATGTGCATGAATGAGAGGGGTGGTGGGGGAAGAATGAGGCTACAGGGAGAAGAGATGGCAAGGGTAGAGGACTTTAAATACTTGGGGTCAACCGTCCAGAGCAATGGTGAGTGTGGTCAGGAAGTGAAGAAACGGGTCCAAGCAGGTTGGAACGGGTGGAGGAAGGTGTCAGGTGTGTTATGTGACAGAAGAGTCTCTGCTAGGATGAAGGGCAAAGTTTATAAAACAGTGGTGAGGCCAGCCATGATGTATGGATTAGAGACAGTGGCACTGAAGAGAAAACAGGAAGCAGAGCTGGAGGTGGCGGAAATGAAGATGTTGAGGTTCGCTCTCGGAGTGACCAGGTTGGATAAAATTAGAAATGAGCTCATCAGAGGGACAGCCAAGGTTCGATGTTTTGGAGACAAAGTTAGAGAGAGCAGACTTCGATGGTTTGGACACGTCCAGAGGAGAAATAGTGAGTATATTGGTAGAAGGATGATGAAGATGGAGCTGCCAGGCAAGAGAGCTAGAGGAAGACCAAAGAGAAGGTTGATGGATGTCGTGAGGGAAGACATGATGGCAGTTGGTGTTCGAGAGGAGGATGCAGGAGATAGGCTCTCATGGAAAAGGATGACGCGCTGTGGCGACCCCTAACGGGACAAGCCGAAAGGAAAAGAAGAATTGTCCTTTATCCTATTTCTATAACTCTAGGTTTTTAAATCATTGTATGTTTTTATTGTTTTATATTTTACTATATAGTACTATTTTACAACCTTTCAGTCATTCCTCCAAAGGAACCTTGTGACTTGTGAGCTGTGTTAGGACGTGGTCCTGCTTCATGGGTTCCTCATTGGCTCATGCGTGGGTGTCCTGTGGCCACGGCCTGTGATCTGCTCCTGGTGCAGATGGCCTGTCGAGATGATGTTTCCTCACCAGGATCCTCTGAGCCATACGTTCATTGTAATTTTTTTTAACCTGAGTGCATGTGAATGCATGTGTGTGTGTGTGTGTGTGTGTGTGTGTGTGTGTGTGTAGATGAGTGGCAGGAGGGGGGTGATTTTAACAATGTAAAGGACTTTAACTTGCATTTTTCTATGGAAAGCGCTTTATACTGTAAAGTTTGAGCATCTGATTGATTGATCAGCCGTACGCCGGCAATACTTAATAGAAATGTCGCTTTATTGTGGGGGCCTCAGTTGGAATCAATCAATATCCTATTTGTTTGTTCATGCTAGATTTGAAATGCATGTTCCCTAATTGGTTTGTATTCTAACCAGCCATAACACAATTTCAATGAAAAAAATGTGATTTAGTCCACCATAACAAAAAGACAACAGTTTATTGCATGCAAATCACAAGCTTCATTTCCACAGGACTGTTGCAGTATCGGTCTTCTAACAGATGGGGTTTTACTACAGTGGGAAGTTGTGCAAATCTAACCCAATAAATGGGCATGCTCCCCTATGGCAAATGTGAACAAGCGCTCTGCTGCAGTGTGCCCAGATGTTAAAATTGCAAAATCATGCGAAGAATAGAGGTGATTAGTTTTGAGAAGTTATGGGAAACGAAGCATATAATGACTTTATGTCAAGTGTTAAAGCCTTCATTTGTCAAAAAAAGAAAATAAAAAGTACCATAATAAAATATCCAATTTACCATTGAAATAAATTTTGTCACAAGCAGACTTTATAATTTATACCCAGTGACCCAATACCCCACAGCTTCAGAGGTTGGATGCATCCATTGGTTCAATTGAACATATTCATCCTTATTGGAGCACATTAAGGAAACTTTGAATGCTGCTGTGTTCTTGTTGAATCCCAACTGATGCATGGGATTTCTCTGTGTGGTCACAATAAATTAGCAACTCACAGTGTTACTATTGGTATTACCACTGCCTGTCTTTTTTCCCCCAAAAATGAAACAAATCCAACATTGAATACATATCAACATTTTAATAACATTTTTAACTAGAATTTTGGGTCCAGTGCCACCACTTTTTCTGGTACAGTACAGTATATCGGTTGGACAAAATTCAATTTAACAGTAAACTGGAAAAATCCCAAACAATATTGACTTAATCCTAACTCCCAACGAGTTTCATCCATCAGCTCCAGCTAACGAATTCATCTTTATCGGACAACACTAAGGAAACTTTTAATTGTGCCTTGCGGTCATTCTGCTGTGTTCTTCTCAGATCCAAGCTAACAATGCCGCTCGTTGTCAAGCTGGCACAAAGTAAGATGACATGCGGCAGCTTGTCCATATCTGGCCCCAGGGCCAGACAGGAGCATGACAGTTGGAATTTGTGTGGTTCCTTAAATGCTTCATTGCGGGTTCCGTCATTCTGCTCTTCAGGGTAAAAGCAGCAGACAGCTGAAAAGCTACTCTTATTCTGAAAAGGAAAAATTCTGTATATCTTGGAGCAATACAAATTCTGTGGTCATACACAATCATGTAATTTGATTAGAAATAGGAATATGTGAAATTTTGATCTTGTATTTTTCATCACAGCTGGAACTAGTAAATTACATTGACAAGTTAGACAATGTATAAATTCTTTTAATCATACGCTCCAAATAAAAATTACAGTTTTTTGTTTATATATGTAAAGAAAGAAGTGCACACATTCAGAAAGCTTGGTTGCAAATGGGTTCTTGCTCTCCTGGGATTTTTTTTCTTCTTGCTTAATCTGTCACCGTGGCAGACGGAAAGACAAACGAGAGCAGTTGAAAACATAACCTCATTGGTAGAGGTAATGATGCTACAAGTCCTAGTATTATAACTCTTACATGCTAAAGTAAACACATTTCGACTTCAAAGATTTGTATTTCCTGTCATGGTGTGCTGAATGTATACCACTTCAATGTACGAATCCTACAAACTCTGAATTATGGATACATTGTCATCGTGTTTGCATTTGCAACGGGCTGTAGGTGGCCATAAAAATGCCAGTGTGGTGACAATGCTATTAGTACAGATGAGCTTTGAACATTAAAACTGAGGTGATAATTTCCTGAGGCATGGGGCTCTGCTGACATTCTGATTAGCCGGCGCTTCAGGTATTTAATGACCTGTCACTGCGGCTAATCCATTGCACAGACAAGATGAGGCTTTCGTCATGTGGCTGCAAGATCCTTTCAAGTTTACCAGGAATTCAGTGGAGGTCTACAGTGTCGCAGTCCAGTAACAAAAATATACACTGTACATACGATTACATGTGGGAAGCACTGTAACTGATTGGTTTGCGCTACTGCCTAATAGTGTGAAGGTTCAGGATTTTAATCTTAACTTGGGCCTTTCTATGTGGTGTTAACAGTTTCTCCTGCAGTCCAAAAATGCATTTATGTTAACTGAAGCCTTTAATGTGACCTTATTATAACCCATAATTCCTCAAGTAGTGGCTTCTGGTCTAATACTTCCATGAATCATGGGGCAATGCTTGAGCCACTTAAAACTGGGTTGAAAAGAAACAAATCAGTCAATTAATGAGACACACCGGGACAAACAAAATCATTGCAGAGTGTACCCTACCTCTCACCCTAAATCAGATGGGATTGACTAACAGAATAGGTTGTTGACCAATACTAGCCACTCATGTGCTTGAGAAGTATCTGCACCATTTGCACAATTGATATTGTTCCAGGTTATCAAACTATTCGTCACTTTAAACTGCGTAATTTCTTGAAGCCACTGCCCCATTTGCACAATGGTCACTGTACCAGACTATTGTTCTATTAGTCATTTCAAGCTGCTCTAAATTGCTAGAGGACTCTGCATCATTTGCACAATTGTCCAAAAGAAAAATGTATCGGCATTACCACATTACTGGTAACCTCTTATTGCTCAGTGACTGTTTTTATGTGTCAAAAGTATTTATTGTCAATTCCTTGTGTTTTTGACATACTTGGCAAATAAAGAAGATTCTGATTCCGACAAAAAGTGGTATAGAGAAGAGGTGCATGGATATTTACAAGAAAACATGAACTGAACTGTCCAGTTTTTTTTTTTTTGCTAATTTATGTCAATCATCAGTTGGAATCAGTAGCTCAGAACCTTAAAACTTTGCTTCCACATTCAAAACATTGCTGTCTGAGGCAAAATATGACAACAAATATTGCTGTCTTCATGAAAGACCTGTAGTTTGAGGGACGATGAAAAAAGGTGGTGCTAGAATTGAGAGAGGACGAGGAGAGTGGAACAAATCCGTTGATGTGGCTCATCAAGGGATAAGTTCCTGCTCCTGAAGCCTGGAAAAGCTGCAGGGTAACTAGTCCAACCTCAACCTTCAGTGCACTCAATGACAGAACCACATGAACACGAATGTCACTGTATTGAATTACAATACTGGCAGTCTCAACAAAACGATGATGTTTTAAAAGTAGTTTGTTGCTAATTTGGGTTTTGACCTTTTATTTCAAACCACAGCTCTGAACCCCACTATCCATCCATCCATCCATTTTCTGAGCCGCTTCTCCTCACTAAGTTCGCGGGCGTGCTGGAGCCTATCCCAGCTATCATCGGGCAGGAGGCGGGGTACACCCTGAACTGGTTGCCAGCCAATCGCAGCGCACATACAAACAAACAACCATTTGCACTCACATTCAGACCTACGGGCAATTTAGAGTCTCCAATTCATTCATGTTTTGGGGATGTGGGAGGAAACCGGAGTGCCCGGAGAAAACCCACGCAGGCACGGGGAGAACATGCAAACTCCACACAGGCGGGGCTGGGGATTGAACCCGGGTCCTCAGAACTGTGAGGCTGACGCTCTAACCAGTCGTCCACCGCACTATGAAAAACAAAATATTTGGACCTCCTTTTTCCTCGCTGGCATGCAGCTCACCGGTGCCCTTCTCTGGAGCCAGTCTGGGAGGTGGGGCTCGATGGCAAGTGCCCGGTGGCTGGGCATGCACCTGTGGGGCCCAACTGGGTACAGCCCAAAGAGACGTGAGTGGCCCTTCCCACTGGCTCACCACCAGTGGGAAGTGTTCAAGGTTGTTGGGGACATGTTTTGTTTGGCACAGTTTTTACGCAAGATGCCCGTCCTGACACAACCCACACATTTTTTATGCAGTCTTGGGACAGGCAGTCTCTTAGTATCATAAAGAATTCAACAGAAAATACAGAACCTTAGAAACCTCATATTCATTGTTCGGTCTCCTCTCTACAGAGAGTATTTTTACATCATCAAATCATAGGATTGACAGGTTATGTGTGTGACTATAATTAATGGAAGCTTGTTTTGGATGGTATGGATGCTAATTAGTTTGTTACGATTAACCTAATCATGTTTCTTTGTACTGTATCTCCCTTGGGTGTATTTTGTCGCTCAATTATGAATGCACCACTGCACCTTGAAACAAATACAAACCAATCACTTGACTGTTGCGTATTTATGAATTTCAAGATCGCAAAAGTCTTTAAGGTTCCTGATACAATATATAAGGAAGATACTCTACCAATGTTCTGTTTAAAGAATACATAAAGGTAATTTTGTCATGTTTTCCCTGTGTCCCTGTATTCATGTAATGTCCACTCATTAGGTTTCATCCCCACCTGTTCTCCTCAGCTGTGCCACTTGTGTCTACCAATCAGCTCCCCCCAGCCATTGTCTTGTCCAGGTGTGCCTCATTGTTGCATCAATTTGTTTGTATTTTGTTAGGTTAGGTTGGTAGGGTTGGTGCCTCGTTGTCATTCGTCATGTTTCTTTTTCTGATGTGTGTGTGTTTGTGCCACTTGCTGGATCACATTGGTTGAGCCTATTTGCGTGCTTGTCGCTGCGGAGTCACGTGACAGGCAGCACAACATTAAAACAAACGAAGGGGAGGCTGTGTTGGCGTCATGGGAGGGCATGTGCAGGCTAACCCCCCCCCCTCCCAAATGAGTTACTGTGCGCCCCCTCCCCCTGCCACCTTCCCCTGCAGTGTAGCTTTTTTTTATACCAAAGTTTATCTTATTAAAGTGTAAACTGAGGTATTTCAGCCATTAACAGTGAAATAAAAGTAAAAGAGGATTAAAACAAAGTAAAAAAAAAACTGTTGGCCATTTGCATATGGTCATGTCACTTCCTGTCAAAGTCCTGTAGACACGCATCTGATCATCAGTTAGCTGACTGCTTTGAAACAGCCTAGCATTTGGCACCTCCACAGCAATATGCAATAATTCATTCTCTTTTCTGAGAAACTTGTTTTCAGACCACAGGCCCACAATGCTTCATAAAATTAAACTCCCAGTTAGTTCAGCTGTCATTTGAGGGATGGGACCCGAAAGTACACAAGCGAGTGGAAGGACACCGCTGTTGCATTTAGAAAAATACCCACATGCTGCCTCAACTCTTATAAAGCTATGCCATGGGTTTACTTTACCCAGTGCCCACTGCGGAATACTTAGTTTTATAACACTTAATGTTGTGGATCTATGTGTGTGCATGCTCATGCTCACCGTGGAATACCTGTTTAATATAGCTTTGTGTGTGTGCGTGTGTGTGTGCATCATGTTCGCGCGCTTGCATTTTTTTTAACTGTAAAATGTGATCGATCGGTATTTATATCAATGTCAGTATCAATATTATCGATATTTGGATCGATCCACCCACCACCACTGTACACATGTATCTGATGCCGATGCCAGCTTTCCAACTTAGCCTAACATTTGGCACTTCCACGGCAGTACGCGAGAATTCACTCTGCACTCTGAGAAACGTGTTTTCAGATTATAGGCACACAATCCTCCATGAAATAGAAGGCCCATTTTTTTCAACTGGCGATTGAGGGAGACTTAAACCTAAAATGCAAAACTACGTGGAAGGATATCATGGAATACAGAAAAGTGTCCAGTACAACTCTTCTAAGGTATGGATTTAATTATTTTACAATGCTTGTTGTGGCATAACTCTTTCTAACATTTAATATTGAATATGTGCGTGTGAGAGATTTACATATTTATCTTGCAATACACTCATTTTGGTACAAGAGATTAGTCTATTAGTTGTCAACAGAAAGCTGATATTATCAAATATTTGATAAGTGGTAAAATGTCAATGTGCCGTCCACCACACACACACACACGCACGCGCACACGCATACGCTGACCTAATGAGTGTGCTCTGCCGCTGCCACTGCATGTAGATTCAAAGCTATTTGACAAAACTGGTACCCTTCAAATTGACTGGGATTAGACTGTCAGCCTCATGTCTGCAAATAATGAAGGCATTTAAAAATGTGTCTTCTGCAGCTAGGACTGTCTATATTTAAAACAGTAATCGACACGTCTTGACATCAAATCAGGCCTGCTACCAACTTTTTTCCCAACATTGCAGTCACCTGCTGCTCACCCAATAGAGCTGAAAGTCAATTTCAGGCAGTCAGCAAACCATCCTATAATCTGCACATGTGAGATTAAAAAAAAAAAAAAAAAAAAAAGCCATGCTAGCCTCTCCAGGGCTTTAAGGAGAGCTAATATTTTCCACCTTACAATTTCACAGTATAAAATTCAGTTTTGTGTATGTATAAAAATGTAACACTCTGGTGACCATTTTTGTGCAATGTATTTATTTATTTATTTTATAATTTAGGCATTGCAGCACGGTGTATTAATAGTGGTTAGCAAATCTGCTCGGCAGCGATTTTCAATCACGTGATTGGATTGGGACATCCCTAGCTTTTGCTGAAGTAGTCAGAATGAACAAGTCAATTAAAGCTGACTATTGTAGGTTATGACCCACAATCATAATTAAGATGTACACAAAATATTAGAAACATGAAATAAATGTCCTATTATATGGACATGAAATTACACCACAGCATACTGTACACAATGAGCAAAACTGGCAATTAAAATCATTCCTGGTATTAGCTTACCTTTAGCAAGCCCACTTAAAAGGTAAAATGAACCACAAGGGAAAATAATTTCCAGAAAAATTGTGTGAAAAACGATGCACACTCGATCAACCTTGTGGAATAAAAAGTGCCACGTTTTAATAACGCCGGCACAGTGAACGACTGGTTAGCACATCTGCCTCACAGTTCCGGGGACCGGGGTTCAAATCCAGGGCCCGCCTGTGTGGAGTTTGCATGTTCTCCCCGTGCCTTGGTGGGTTTTCTCCGGGCACTCCGGTTTCCTCCCACATCCCAAAAACATGCGTGGTAGGTTGATTGGAGACTCTAAATTGTCCGTAGGTGTGATTGTGTTTGTTTCGTGTGCCCTGTGATTGGCTGGCGACCGGTTCAGGGCGTACCCCCCTCCCCGCCCGTAGATAGCTGGGATAGGCTCCAGCAACACCCGCGACCCTTGTGAGGATAAAGCGGTAAAGGAAATGGATGGATGGATGGACGTTTTCTTTCTGTTTCAAATACTGTCTACCTATTGAAGTCTAGCTCAGCACAAACAGCCCTGTGTGTCCCCTTTACGAACATTAGGGGGTGCTATAACACAATTGAAGAAAACCCAAGAAGAAATGCAGTTAAACAGTCATGAAGTAAGTGAAGAATTTTGGCGAAATTAAAACAAACAACCTATTACAAACGTATAAAAGAAACCATAAACTGTGTCCTGTCAGTTCTGTCGCCTGCTAAACTAAAAGAAATTGTTGTTTAATGGTGCCAGTCATTAAAATGCCGACATGCTTTAGGGGGTGAGAGGGCTTTAACCATCGGGTAATTAAATGCATAAAATAAAGAGATTTTTTTTTTTTTAAAGGCAATTGTAATGACCATGGTTCTTATTCTCACTGCCAATAGCATCATACAGCACACACGTTACATTTCACTTGGGGTTCATTTTGTCGAACCAGTTTGCGACATGCAAGCACTCTCACAAAGCACAACAGGAAGAAGTGCATTTTTTTTTTTTACAGTTATAGGATTTAGTGTCTCCTTGTGGACTGTAATTATCTGACTGGCGGAGAACAGGTGAAGCTTCTCTAGTTATTATTACATATCTTTTCAGTTCCTTTTAACACAGAACATCACTGGTCAGACATTTTAAAATAGAACAAAAGTTGTGTTAGTCCTATTTGTGTAGCAATGACTAGCATCATACAAGACACATTTTGGTTGTGCAAAACTCATCCAGTTAATGCCCTCGGTGCTTGTTGAAGATCCCCTCAAACCTGGTGTGAAGGCAACTGTTGTGGCAGGTCACGTTGCTTTCAGTTCGCATTGCGCTCGTATTGAATCTAACATGCTAAACGGTCATCATTGACTTACAGCTAATGCAGACTTGAAGCAATACTACTAAGTTAATTCATTTTAGTCCTTGCTCCTTGCTTTTACGGCTTGTGATTGGAAACCAAAGCTTTAAAAAAGACATGCTTTTTTTTTTTTTTTTTTTATTATGCGGCACGGTCGCCGACTGGTTAGCACATCTGCCTCACAGTTCTGAGGACCGGGGTTCAAATCCTGGTCCCGCCTGTGTGGAGTTTGCATGTTCTCCCTGTGCCTGGGTGGGTTTCCACCAGACACTCCAGTTTCCTCCCACATCCCAAAAACATGCGTGGTAGGTTGATTGAAGACTTATTGAAGGCTCCAGCAAGACCGCGACCCTAGTGAGGATAAGTGGTACAGAAAATGGATGGATGGATATTTGTTTTTTTCATCTGTGGCATGCTTTTGTCAAAATACCCCAAGAATTATAGTTTCAAAGCATATTTCTTGAAATGGTGAAACTGGCCTGTTTTAGGGGTGGATCTGTTTGATGCAATGAGCCATCATACATCTGCGCCACAGGCCGAGTCCTGCTTTTGTTAGTGGGTGGCGACCGTCTGCGTGCTTCTACCCTTACCCTAAAGACAATGAAAGCAATTTACCTCGCAGATTATTATTGTATGTTAATTAATGAGCCCCCACTGATTCGGATAAACTATTATTACTACTACTACTATTTAATTTCACACATAATGGGTGGGCAGGCACTCCAGAGATTCAACTTTGTACATACAAATATTTAACAAGTAAATTCCATACACAACACCAACTCACCATGGAGAGTTCTATACTTGTATATTTCCATCTTTGTGGAAGAGTTTGGAGGAGGCCCTTTTCTGTTCTGCTCAAAGCAAGGCCAATCTGCATGTTTTGTTGAGACTTTGACGTGAGAAAAAAACGAGAGCCCTGATATCAACGATTATGAGCTAGGCCCTCATTCATGTCCCCCCAACATCTTATAATGAAATAATATCATGTTTTGCCTCTGGTCCTGTGCATATTCACCTGGTCTCAAAGGCTTAAGCACCTTGGTTTCTCTCTATGCTCGAGCCTCTTTCATGCCCTCAACTCAACGACCTGTCCGTGCCTCCTTACTGCCCCATCCACAGCTAACACCTCCCTCCCTGTAACACGCTATCATTTTCCCCTCCAGCAGTTTTTAATATAGATTGATAAAACCAGCATGCTGCGATTGGCTGGCGACCAGTTCAGGGTGTACCCCGCCTTCCGCCCGAAGATAGCTGGGATAGGCTCCAGCAACACGCGACCCTAGTGAGGATAAGCGGTAAAGATAATGGATGGATGGATGGAAAACCAGCATGTTCTTCACAGACAGTGGCGAAGCAAATCTTAGAACTCGCTGTGACAGCACAGTGGGATGTTTTCTTTAAAGATTTTTCATTGTGACCCTCAATCAACAAACTTGGTTGAACAGACATAAGCCATTTCAACGCTATTTCAGGCCCACATTTCTGAAAGAAAAGCATAACACTTTTCCCTCAAATCTGATAAAGGCTTTTTAAATGTTGAGCCACAGCAAAAGAAGAATGGATTGGAATCATAAAATGAATTAATACTGTAAAATAATTAAAAGTCCCCATCCATCCCTCTTTTTCTATTTAATTTTGATAATCTTTGATGTCCTTTTATAGGGTTTGCAGAATAATTTTGTTGGAAATGCCCAAATTTTCCTTTTTCAAGCTATTCTCGTTAGTATTTTCAGCCCGGTATTTGAGACACGTGAGGAAGGAAAATACCTTGGCCCTGATTGGGCTGGTCCATTTCAATGGCGTCTGCTTTGGGTGGCCAAGAATTCATAGAAATGTCACATCATTCGATGCAACATTCAGACTTGCGTCCCTGGCAAGAGTTTGATCTCTGGATTATTTATATGCACTGAACGTGCTTCATTTGTGCCACATTGATATGCTTCTCCCACCTCGGTCCTCTTCAGCGGGTCGTTGGCACACTTGTGTATAAATCATTGTGAAACACAGTTCACAAAGCATTTGCTCGTTGACCTAAATAGCGAACGTGAACTGAGAGGGGACATGGGTGAAAATAAACAGATGGGTTATTTTGAACTCGTCATCCGCACCCATTCATGTGAATTGAAACTGCCACGACGATCATCGCTGGTAACAAAGAATGCAACCTTTGCTTTTTCGTCCACGGCAGTTACATAAAAAAATTTAAACATAGTTACGTGTAATAAGGGGTGGGTTTAAATCAATTTTACTTCTTCCCACTCCTTTTTGTATATGTGGAATTGAACTGTGCTGTATGTCCATCCATCCATCCATTTTCTGAGCCGCTTCTCCTCACTAGGGTCGCGGGCGTGCTGGAGCCTATCCCAGCTGTCATCGGGCAGGAGGCGGGGTACACCCTGAACTGGTTGCCAGCCAATCGCAGGGCACATCGAAACAAACAACCATTCGCACTCACAGTCATGCCTACGGGCAATTTAGAGTCTCCAATGAATGCATGTTTTTGGGATGTGGGAGGAAACCGGAGTGCCCGGAGAAAACCCACGCAGGCACGGGGAGAACATGCAAACTCCACACAGGCGGGGCCGGGGATTGAACCCGGGTCCTCAGAACTGTGAGGCTGACGCTCTAACCAGTCGGCCACCGTGCCGCCCTGTGCTGTATGTGTGTTTGCTTTTTGCATGTGGTTGTGCCACATTGTATTATTTGTTTGTTTATTTTTCTGTACATGTTTGAAATAAATTGATAACTAACTAAAACTAAAACACAACATGTTTACTGAGAGACTGTATTTGTATGACTGAGACTTGCTCACTCAAAAAGCCAGAAATGCCGTGTTTCCGTTCAGCTGAGTTGAGTGAGCAGGTACTTGAATAATAAACTTTGTCACAGAGTCAGCGATTTCAAATCGACCCGTTTTGGAGGCCTATATGGCATTTATTGACTTTTGTATTCAATCGACAAACTGCATAGATGTCATGTCATGCATGCCACACATGTCAACTTTAAACCATCTCACAGACTCCTTTTAACCTACAGTATGTTAAGGATAAAACTGTAGAAACAAAATTGGATTCTGATGGAAACGGACCTTTGTTATTGTAAGCGAAATTTCTAGAAGACAACTAATTTTGATAGAGCAGCACCATTAACAGTATGTTTTTTGTGTTGTTTTTTTTTTTTGGGGGGGGGGCTATAGTGAGTACCAAAAATTGACCTTGGATTTATTTTGGACTTTATACCTATATAAAGGTATATACTTTATACCAGGCAGGTTGTCCCCTACTGAAGGATACGCTGATGAAATGAGATGACTATTTTATAAGCCATTGGTGTAAGAATGTGTGTGTGAGTGGGTGAATGTGAGGCTTTTTAAAGCGCTCTGGGCACTGTGATGGTGTGAAGAAAGCGCTACAGAAGTGCAGTTCTTTTTTTTTTTTTTTTTTCCCCAAGTCAAATACTGCCTTTCCGGGCTGGATGCAATAGGGTTAGGGTGTGTCCTTCCTGGATGCACAGCCAATCATATAGCACAGGGGCGAATGCAGCTACCAATCATATTACAGCGGGGCATGTCCTGCCTAAATTCACACATCTGTGACCGCCTAAAAATGTTTTCTAGCAAGAAAAAAAACATCACCTAACGCCTACCAAACAACATAAACAGTGAGCTATGGTTAAATGCAGCAAAAAAGAGGACTGGTAATGACAATAGTATGTTGGTATTGAGTGGGTGAAGTTGAGAAATGTGCCACATTTTCTGGTTTGGGCTTGGTACTTATCATGTCACTGGAAGGCAGTGTATTCCTTTGTGCAGGTGGAGCGCTCAGAGCCCTGTTGTGGAGGGAGGGATTGGGTGGAACAAACCATTTTTGAGGCAATAGGGCTTTGCAGTATTATTTTGTTGAGATGTTTTAATGTTCCTTTGATTTAATTTCATGTATATTATGCATCTTCTGTTTTTATGTTGAAAACTTTCTGTGTGCCATCTTGTCCAGGATTCCCTGGAAGAAGAGATATTGCATCTCAATGGGACAATTCCCACAATAAACAAAGAATAAATAAACATAACATTTATAATAATAATATTAATAATGCACGGGTCCGACTGGTTAGCACATCTGCCTCACAGTTCTGAGGACCATGGTTCAAATCCCGGCCTCCCCTGTGTGGAGTTTGCATGTTCTCCCTGTGCCTGCGTGGGTTTTTTCCGGGTACTTCGGTTTCCTCCCACATCCCAAAAACATGCATGATTGAAGACTCTAAATTGCTCCTAGGTGTGAATGTGAGTGGGAATGGTTGTTTGTTTATATGTCCCCTGCGATTGGCTGGCGACCAGTTCTGGGTGTACCCTGCCTCCCGCCCGCAGTTAGCTGGGATAGGCTCCAGCATAGCCGCGACCCTCGTGAGGATAAGCGGTGTAGAAAATGAATGGATGGATAATAATATTATAATCATAATAAATTACAACCAAGTACTGTATGGTTTTACACTTTTCTAGGCTTAAAAAGGGCATGCAGTTAAAAAGGGGGAGCCTTTTTAGGGGAGCTTCAGCATCCCAAAAATGGGCTAGAAACGCCCCTGTAGTTATCATAGACGTAGTTGTATAGTTCTATGTTACTGGTATCATACAACAAAGTTGTAACATGCAGTGAAAGAGGTGCTTTATGCATATGGACAAAGGCCAAAACTTTACAAACAAGACAAACTGGTTTCCTTTTGTTACATGTCAGAACAGTGATAGAGACTTTGACAACGACAACAACAAGTGCAACCTTTAGCTATTTGAAGAATTCCCTTCACTGCTGATCCATCCATCTATCCATTTTCTACCGGTTATCCAAGGTCGGGTGGCGGGGTCAGTAGCTTTAGCAGGGACGCCCAGACTTCCCTCTCCCCAGCCACTTCATCCAGCTCTTCCGGGGGGATCCCGAGGCGTTCCCAGGCCAGCCGAAGGATGTAGTCTCTTCAGTTTGTCCCGGGTCGTCCCCGGGGTCTCCTCCCAGTGGGACGTGCCCGGAACACCTCACCGGGGAGGCTTCCGGGAGGCATCCGAATAGGATGCCCCAGCCAACTCATCTGGCTCCTCTCAATGTGGAGGAGCAGCGGTTCTACTCTGAGATCCTCCCGGATGACCGAGCTTCTTACCCTATCTCTAAGGGAGAGCCCGGACACCCTGCGCAGGAAACTCATTTCGGCCACTTGTATCCGGGATCTTGTTCTTGTCACAGCTCGTGACCATAGGTGAGGGTAGGAACGTAGATCGACCGGTAAATCGAGAGCTTCGCCTTTCGGCTTAGCTCCTTCTTTACCACAACAGATCGATACAAAGTCCGCATCACTGCAGAAGCTGCACCGATCCGCCTGTCGATCTCCCGTTCCATTCTTCCCTCACTTGTGAACAAGACCCCAAGATACTTGAACTCCTCCGCTTGGGGCAGGATCTCATCCCCGACCTGGAGAGGGCACGCCACCCTTTTCCGAGTGAGGACCATGGTTTCAGATTTGGAGGTGCTGATTCTCATCCCACCAAACCGGAACCACTCTACGCCTCGGCTGTGCCTAGAAATTCTGTCCATAAAAGTTATGAACAGAATCGGTGACAAAGGGCAGCCTTGGTGGAGTCCAACCCTCACCGGAAATAAGTCCGACTTACTGCCGGATATGCGAACCAAACTCTGACTCAGGTCGTACAGGGACCGAACAGCCCGTATCAGGGGGTTCGGTACCCCATACTCCCGAAGCATCCCCCACAGGACCCCCCAAGGGACACGGTCAAACGCCTTCTCTAAGTCCACAAAACACATGTAGACTGGTTGGCCAAACTCCTATTGACCCTCGAGAACCCTGCCAAGGGTGTTGAGCTGGTCGACTGTTCCACGGCCAGGACGAAAACCACACTGCTCCTCCTGAATCTGAGATTCAACTTCCCGATGGACCCTCCTCTCCAGCACCCCTGAATAGACCTTACCAGGGAGGCTGAGGAGTGTGATCCCCCTGTAGTTGGAACACACCCTCCGGTCCCCCTTCTTAAAAAGGGGGACCACCACCTCAGTCTGCCAATCCAGAGGCACTGTCCCCGATGTCCACGCGATGTTGCAGAGGTGTGTTAACCCGGACAGCCCTACAACATCCAGAGCCTTGAGGAACTCCGGGCGAATCTCATCCACCCCCGGGGCCTTGCCACCGAGGAGCTTTTTATCCACCTCGGTAACCTCAACCCCAGAGATAGGAGAGCCCGCCTCAGAGAACCAGTTACTCACCGGAGCATCGACCGCAGTCTATGGCGCATGGAGACGGAGGCGGCGCCACAGGGGGAAGCAAGGCGGCATTCAGGTGAAGCTCCGCAAGAGAGGATACAGATTGGCGTTTAGACAAGCCAGACCACTTTGAAGGAGTAGTCTGCGGTATGGGCAAGTGACCAGAGGGCTTGGGACTTATTGGGTTGGGAGGAAAAAAAGCTACGACCATTGGTCCATGTTAGTTAAGTACAACATGTAGAGGTAAAAGCATCACATGAATAAACAAAACTAAAAAGCTTACAGAAGGAGTCTGCATTGTTTTAACTTCTACTATTCAGCTTTAGCATATGATAATTTTAAATAATGTTGTCAGGGGCTAATTCATGTGTACAGTTGACAAAGTCCATAAAGGCACCTGAGATAGCTGTGTAGTCCTCTAAATCCAGACAGGGGGTCCTGCAACATTCAGTAGACTACTGAGCAGCTTTTGTCACATTTTGCTGATGAAAAATGCAGAATTTGGATTCTGGCATATTTGAATTAATCTATCCATCCATCCATTTTCTGAACCGCTTCTCCTCACTAGGGTCGCGGGCGTGCTGGAGCCTATCCCAGCTATCATCGGGCAGGAGGCGGGGTACACCCTGAACTGGTTGCCAGCCAATCGCAGTGAATTAATATAGCAAGAAACAATTTGTGTTTAAAGCAAGTGACACAGGGCCGTGAAATTTCATGCCGTTTAAACATTCAACAGGCAATGTGTAGCTTTTGTCGTCACGTTGCTGTCATGGCTGCTTATGTGCTGTGTGTTTCAGTAAAGGAGAGGTCACTTTTAAAAAAACCAGCGTGTCCATGATTTATGTTGTCAGTTTGCCATTGCTATGTGAAATTCTGTACAGTATCTCAGTTTGCCAAGTTAGATGTGTGACATGCATCCCCACTGACGCTCAGTGTTTCCAGCATTTCCCAGCAATGAGTGAAAACTTTGTAACAGCCACTGTTGGTTGGCAAATTTCAACCAAAAGTATGTATTACTAGTTACTGTTGTTTAAAAAGTAATTATTTACTTTAAAATATTACTGTTTCTGCTGGTGCTACACCACTTCTACAGTTCTTTTATTTACTTTCACCAAACAATAAAGATGGAATTCCAAAGTATAACATTTAATTTAATAATTTGATGGGATTTAAAACGACAACAATGCCCAAATAACAGATTACAAATGCTGTTGATCTCTTATACAAGTTCCATTGCACATTTTTACTTTTTCACAAAATGTAACATAATTTTCTTTTTTAAGCATATGAAATGAAAACAAATAATTTTCCAGTCTGCTGTATACATTGAATTGTATGCATTACACCACAGTAGTGATGGGAAACTCAATTCTGTTGACTGACTCATATTTATGTCAGTCAGAATCAAAGAGAATCATGTTTTTGAGTCATTGATCCCCTGAGTCAGTGACACAGCGCATGTAAATCCATATGCGTGTGTGATAATATGTTTACAAATACAGGTAGAATAACAGTCAATAAATAGGGGCATATTGTCTGGCCTTTTCTTTGCAGTTAGCTAGTTATATGACGACGATGAGACAATTAATAGAAAAGAGGTCAGTAAAATAGCTCTTTGAACAATTCATTCAGGACTTGCATGTCATTACACCACAAAGAACCAGACTACACACGTGCAGGCATGCATGCAAATAGAGATGTCAGAGTGGTGGGGTTCTTACGTGGTGTTGCGGCCCTGAGCTGTGTTTTCAGGGGGCTTGATGCCTTGCTCAAGGGAATCTCGGCATTTGCCAGTGAGTAGACTAGTACTGTATCTGTAGTATAAGGAACTGCTCTCCTTCTTAATTAAAGGTATCTTCTGGAGCTTGTCATGGACACAGTGACATTCCATCATAAACACCACCTAAGCTGTTGCCACCAAAATCCAAATCCACCAAAATCCACCAGCAGAACTGGAGCTGGAGATGGGATCTGCATGTTCTTAAGTTCTACCTTCAACTTGACTTTCTCATTGCCCAGCCCATAAGTTGCCTGCACATGTTGGCAATGTAGGCTTCAAACATATGTACAGTATGTATGTATGTGTAACATATAGTGCCACCAGAAAGTATTCACACCCCTTCGAGTTTTCCACATTTTGCTATGTTACAGACTTATTCTAAAGCTGATTTTAATATAGTTTTCTTTACTCTACATAAAATATCCCAGAATGATCAAATAAAAACATATTTTCAGACATTTGTGTAAATTTATAAAAAAATTTAAAGATTCAAACATAATAGGTACATATGTATTCACACCCTTTGCTAAGACACTCAAACTTAAGCTCAGGTGCATCTGATGCTTCTTGAACTTGAATGGAGTCCCTGTGTGGTAAATTCAATTGATTAAAGATCATTTGGAATGGCACACACCTGTCTATATAAGGTCTCATAGTTGGCAGTGCCTATTAGAGCAAAAACAAATAATGAAGTCAAAGGAATTGTCTGTAGACCTCAGAGACCGAATTGTGTCAAGGCACAAATCTCGGGAAGGATACAAAAGAATTTCAGCAGCATCGAAGGTCCTGAAAAGCACTGTGGTCTCGATTATTCTGAAATAGAAAAAGTTTGGAAGCACCGGGACCCTTCCTAGATCTGGCCGTCCAACCGAGCTGAGTAACCGGAGAAGAAGGGCCTTGGTCAGAGCGGTGAATCAGAATCAGAATCATCTTTATTTGCCAAGTATGTCCAAAACACACAAGGAATTTGTCTCCGGTAGTTGGAGCCGCTCTAGTACAACAGACAGTCAATTTACACAACACTTTGGAGACATAAAGACGTTGACAAAAAACAATTGTGCAAAAAGATGCAGAGTCCTCTAGCACTTAGAGCAGTTCGAATGACTAATATCGCAATAGTCCGGTGCAATGACCATTGTGCAAAGGGCGCTGAGACTTCAAGGAGTGTATGCGGTTTAAAGTGACGAGTAGTGCGATAATCTGGGACAATGTTGGTTGTGCAAATGTTACAGATACTCCTCAATCAGTGTGCAAATGGAGCAGATGCTACTCTGGCATGAGTGGCCAGTATATGCAAATAGTGCAGCATGGCAAGACAACTACAGTGAGTGCACGAGTAATACATAATTGGCCCCACAGAAATGTGACAACGAACTCAAGTCAAAAAATTGCCAGCTTGTTGTAATGGAATTATAGGTTAGCTGTTTAAGAAGTTGATTGCAAGAGGGAAGAAGCTGTTGGAATGTCTACTAGTTCTAGTTTGCATTGATCGGTAGCGCCTACCTGAGGGAAGGATCTGGAGCTGGTGACCGGGGTGCGGAGGGTCCGAGAGGATTTTGCACGCCCTTGTCTTAGTTCTGGCAGCGTGCAAGTCCTCAAGGGTGGGTAGGGGGTACCGACAATCCTTTCAGGAGTTTTGATTGTCCGTTGCAGTCGGAGTTTGTCCTTTTTTGTAGCAGCACCAAACCAGACTGTGATGGAAGAACACAGGACTGATTCGATGACCGCTGTGTAGAACTGTCTCAGCAGCTCCGGTGCCAGGCTGTGCTTTCTCAGAAGCCGCAGGAAGTACATCCTCTGCTGGGCCTTTTTGAGGACGGAGTTGATGTTGGTCGCCCACTTCAGGTCCTGAGAGATTGTAATTCCCAGGAACTTGAAGGTCTCGACGGTTGACACAAGGCAGCTGGACAACGTGAGGGGCAGCTGTGGCGAAGGATGCCTCCTGAAGTCCACGATCATCTCTACAGTCTTGAGCGTGTTCAGCTCCAGGTTGTGTTGGCCGCACCACAGCTCCAGCCGCTCCGCTTCCTGTCCTATGCAGACTCGTCACCGTCCTTGATGAGGCCGATGACAGTGGTGTCATCTGCAAACTTCAGGAGTTTGACAGTCGGGTTCGCTGAGGTGCAGTCGTTCGTGTAGAGACAGAAGAGCAGCGGAGAGAGGACACAACCTTGGGGCGCCCCAGTGCTGATGCTGCGCGTGGATGAGGTGGCCTCCCCCAGCCTGACCTGCTGTGTCCTGCCCGTCAGAAAGCTGTAAATCCACTGGCAGATGGCAGGTGAGACGCTGAGCTGGAGAAGCTTGGATGAAAGGAGTTCAGGGACGATGGTGTTGAACGCTGAGCGGAAGTCCACGAACAGGATCCTCGCGTATGTCCCTGCACTGTCGAGGTGTTCTAGGATGAAGTGCAGTCCCATGTTGACTGCATCATCCGCAGACCTGTTCGCTTGGTAGGCAAACTGCAGGTGGTCCAGCATGAGACGTTCAAAGGACTTCATGACCACAGATGTCAAAGCGACAGGCCTGTAGTCATTCAGACACGAGATTGCAGGTTTCTTGGGGACTGGAATGATGGTGGAGCATTTGAAACAGGATGGAACTTAGCACATTTCCAGAGACCTATTTAAGATCTGAGTGAAGACTGGAGCGAGCTGGTCCGCGCAGACTTTGAGGCAGGATGGGGACACATGGTCCGGGCCTGCCGCTTTGTTAATCTTTTGTTGTTTGAAGATGCGTCTCACTGAATTGCAAACGGGACAGTCTTCACATATTTGCAGATTTAAATTTGATTTATAAAGTACTGCATGATTTGGCCCCAGCTCCTCTGGCTGAGTTCATCAGCCAAAGAAACAGCTCTGAGCGTGTCACTCGAGGCTCTGTCAGAGGTGACTGTCTCATTCCTCTGCGCAGGAGCACTTTCAGTAAGTCAGCCTGGTCAGTGAGGAGCGCTGGTGAGTGGAACTCAGTACCTGAGGAGGTTAAACTGCTTACAACATACAAGGCCTTCACAAAAAAACTGAAAATGTGGCTAGTTAACACCTATAGCTGCCAACACTAAAAGACAAGTATGTTATGTTGTCTTTTTGTTATGATCAAAAAAATTATGGTTTTATTCTCTCTTAATAGTATAGTTTGATTATGTATCCTGTATTATATTGTCTTGTAGATGTATTTTACTGCTTTTTTACATCATGGCCAGGGGACTACAGATGAAAACTAGCCTTCTGGGTAATTCTGGCTTTTTTAACCATGTGTACTTCATGTGTTTTATGAAATTGCATTGTCCCCTTTCAAAAATAAACTGATAAACATCCTGTTCATGGATGGTTAACACAGAAGTCAGAGGTGTGATTGTGGTCACGGGTGCGGCCGGGTGGGTGTGGGGTGTGAAACTGTCCTTTTCAAATCTGCAGTAGAAGGTATTCAAGTCGTTTGCTAGTGTGCTATTGTTCTCAGCTTGGGGGGATTGTCGCTTGTAATTAGTCAGCGATTGGAATGCATGCCAGACTGATTTAGAGTCGTTTGCGCTAAACTGTTTTTCCAACTTTGCTGCATAGATCCTCTTTGCAATGTTAATTTCTTTAGTCAGCTGGTTTCTAGCTCGATTATACAGGGCCCTGTCCCCGCTCTGATCTGCGTCCTCCTTAGCTTGGCGAAGCTGCTTAAGTTTAGCAGTGAACCACGGCTTGTTGTTGTTGAATGTGCGAAATGATTTTGTTGGTACACAAACCTCTTCACAGAAACTGATATAGGATGTGACAGTGTCCGTATATTCATCCAGGCTGCCAGCTGAATTTTCAAAGACACTCCAGTCTGTGCAGTATAAACAGCTTTGAAGTTCCATCTTTGCTTCATTGGTCCACTTTTTCACTGTTTTCACTGTAGGCTTCACGCATTTAACTTCTTGTCTGTACGTCGGTATTAAGTGAATTAAGCAGTGATCAGACGAGCCCAGGGCTGCACGAGGTATAGCACGGTATGCGTTTTTTACCGTAGTGTAGCAGTGGTCTAAAGTATTATTTTCCCTGGTAGGACAGTCGATGTGCTGCTTGTATTTAGGGAGTTCGTGGTTGAGTTTAGCTTTGTTAAAGTCCCCGAGAATAATGAGGGGTGAGTCCGGGTGTTTTTTTTAAAGTTCGTTGACTTGTTCGGCGAGCGTTAGCGTTCGTGTTAGCTTGAGGCGGTATGTAGACTCCAGCCAGTATGAACGATGCGTGGCGAGTAGAATGGTTTACAGTTTAAAAATAGCGACTCCAAATGCGGGCTGCAGTGTGTGCTGAGCTCCGTGACGTCCGTACACCATTTTTCGTTGATAAGAACACTATGGTCACTACGGTGAAGCTCCAGTGTTCCCTTGTGAGATAGGAGAACTATCGAGGTGAACCATTGCTAACGCACTACACTCATCAGGCCTTTATGGTAGAGTGGCCAGACAGAAGCCACTTCTCACTAAAAGGCACATGGCAGCCCGCTTGGAGTTTGCCAAAAGGCACCTTTAGGATTCTCAGACCTACAGGAACAAAATTCTCTAGTCGGATGAAAACAAAATACAACCCCAATTCCAATGAAGTTGGGATGTTGTGTTAAACATAAATAAAAACAGAATACAATGATTTGTAAATTGTGTTCAACCCATATTTAATTGAATACACTACAAAGACAAGATATTTAATGTTCAAACTGATAAACCTGATTGTTTTTAGCAAATAATCAGGAATTTAGAATTTTATGGCTGAAACACATTCCAAAAAAGCTGGGACAGGATCATGTTTACCACTGCGTTACATCACCTTTTCTTTTAACAACATTCAATAACCGTTTGGGAAGTGAGGACACTAATTGTTGAAGCTTTGTAGGTGGTATTCTTTCCCATTCTTGCTTGATGTCCAGCTTCAGCCGTTCAACAGTCCGGGGTCTCCGTTGTCGTATTTTACGCTTCATAATGCGCCACACATTTTCAATGGGAGACAGGGCTGGACTGCAGGCAGGCTTTGTACCCGCACTCTTTTACCACGAAGGCACGCTGTTGTAACACATGCAGAATGTGGTTTGGCATTGTCTTGCTGAAATAAGCAGGGGCGTCCGTGAAAAAGACGTTGCTTGGATGGCAGCATATGTTTCTCCAAAACCTGTATGTACCTTTCAGCATTAATGGTGCCTTCACAGATGTGTGAATTACCCATGCCATTACCCGGCTTTTGAACTTTGCGTCCATAACAGTCCAGATGGTTCGTTTCCTCTTTGGCCCGGAGGACACGATGTCCACAATTTCCAAAAACAATTTTAAATGTGGACTCGTCGGACCACAGAACACTTTTCCACTTTGCATCAGTCCATCTTAGATGAGCTCGGGCCCAGAGAAGCCGGTGGTGTTTCTGGGTGTTGTTGATAAATGGCTTTTGCTTTGCATAGTAGAGTTTCAAGTTGCACTTACGGATGTAGCGCCAAACTGTATTTACTGACATTGGTTTTCTGAAGTGTTCCTGAGCCCATGTGGTGATATCCTTTACACATTGATGTTGGTTTTTGATGCAGTGCCGCCTGAGGGATCGAAGGTCACGGGCATTCAATGTTGGTTTGCGGCCTTGCCGCTTACATGCAGTGATTTCTCCAGATTCTCTGAACCTTTTTTTATGATATTATTGACCCTAGATGATGAAAACCCTAAATTCCTTGCAATTGTACGTTGAGGAACATTGTCCTTAAACTGTTTGACTATTTTCTCACGCACTTGTTCACAAAGAGGTGAACCTCACCCGATCGTTGCTTATGAATGACTGAGCAATTCAGGGAAGCTCCTTTTATACCCAATCATGGCACCCACCTGTTCCCAATTAGCCTGTTCACCTGTGGGATGTTCCAAACAGGTGTTTGATGAGCATTCCTCAACTTTCTTAGTCTTTTTTGCCACTTGTCCCAGCTTTTTTGGAACATGTTGCAGCCATAAAATTCTAAGTTCCTGATTATTTGCTAAGAACAATCAAGTTGATCAGTTTGAACATTAAATATCTTGTCGTTGTAGTGTATTCAGTTAAATATAGCTTGAACATGATTTGCAAATAATTTTATTCTGTTTTTATTTATGTTTAACACAACGTCCCAACTTCATTGGAATTGGGGTTGTAGAACCTTTTGGCCTGAATTGCAAACGTCAGCTGTCAAATATAGAGAAATTCTTCAAGGGAACTTGCTCCAGAGTGCTCTGGAACTCAGACTCGGGCGACGAGTCACCTTCCGACACGAAAATGACCCAAAGCACACAGCCAAGATAACAAAGGAGTGGCTTTAGGAGCAGCCTGTGCCCAGAGGAGGCTCCAGTTGGCCTCCAGCATCTTGTTCTGCTGCTCTAGGAAACAGACCTGGGAAGACAAACCACACGTTAAAATGTTAATATTATTCATAATTATATTATTAATAATAATAACGTTTGTGTTTGGCGGCACGGTGGGTGACTGGTTAGAGCGTCTGCCTCACAGTTCTGAGGTCCGGGGTTCAATCCCCGACCCGCCTGTGTGGAGTTTGCATGTTCTCCCCGTGCCTGTGTGGGTTTTCTCTTTTCCCAGTAATCAGCACCACCTTGCCCACGCACCTGTTGTCAATCAGCTTTCATCATCGCCTGCATTTAAGCCTGCCAGTTCCAGGACTCCACTGCCAGAGTATTAACATTCACTCATGGTACACTTGCTAATCATATTGTAGCTGTTGAAGTTGTCCGGGTTGAGCAGAGAACCAAAGACATGCAGGCTTCAAAGGAGAGTCAAGTCCCCCTGAGTGTCCGACTGAAAGGTCTGCTTCCTTTCATGGCTGAATTTAGCTGCTGGGAGAGGAACCTCCCCATTACACGTGCCCTCTCACATTTATTAGCCAACCCAACTCCCTTCCACCCCACATGCCTCTGGGTCTGAACAGGGCGGACCAGTCCTGAAAAATGTTAAATGTACTTTTTATTTTTTTTATTTTTTCAATAAGCTCAGGCATCCCCCCTTTTTGTTAAGAAAATATGTCAATAAAAAAGTTATGGTGATGTTTATTGCTATTCAATCATAGTCACATCATTACTGATGCAAGAAAAAAAAATCTCACCTTTCAAGTCAATGTAATCTTAATAGAGCAGCTTGATTGGAGAAATGTCAGTCACTTATTGCAGACCAGAAGTGTACACAATTTGTCTAATCTATTTTCTTGTCCCTTCGTGAGCCATTATTGACCCATCTGTCTTCAGTTGGATCAAAGAATACAATTATTGTCTGCTAGTACTGTCACTTTGTCATCATTATTACTCATTCTAACTGATTTAGGTATTTCTAGTGTTGATGAAATGTATCACTCCTTAGCCAGGAGACACAGATAGATATATGAATTTCCTGCAGCATTTAACCAGCCGCATTGGTGTCGTAAAGCCTATTGTGTGTGTATGTGAAGGGGGGGGACTCCAACCCCCTCTGAAAAAAAGCCTCCCTAAACAATTTTTTTTTTAATGTGCAGACCACCCCGACCACTGTCCCCACAGGTTCAGAGTAGAGCACACTAGCTAGTAGGGTCTGTTGGATAGGAGTAACACTGTTTTCAACATCAAATAGCTTTTCAGTCGTGAAGCTACTTTCATGATCACATAACGTGCTAGCGTCTGACACTGTATTTCACCAGGCAGTTCTAACCCTTAAATGCATCTCTTACAGTTGACATGGTGTTACGTACCTCCTGTTAATGGCTGGCCAAGATGGGGCCCGCAAATGAGCGGAAAGGTATGGAATATGAAAAGCTTGTAAGTAGATAGGATGGCTGAGAAGGAGCCAGAGGTGTCTTCATGGGTTTACCAATCCCCAAGGCCATACCTTAACAAATTAATGCTACTTACCCAATCTTTACAGTCACAGAACACTTATTGGTTCCGGTGTTGTCCTGTGCAACAACAAAAACAAGCACCAGCTGTCAACATTCAAGACGTTCAGATCAAACTTAAGGACACATTAGGTATACAATGTCCGAAAGTTAGCACAACAATCACAAGGTAAGCTATTCATCACAACTCAGTTGGCAAACATCAAAAGCTAACAAAATATTATAGCACCAAAAGGCAACATGTTTTTGGCAGAAATACAACAGAATTGTGCGTGATAAGTCAAGTTGATCTATATAGCCCTTAATCACAAAAGAGTCTCAAACCTCTTCACAAGCCTACACTTAACAAAGATCAGTAACATCCACTGATCTA
This sequence comes from Phyllopteryx taeniolatus, assembly GCF_024500385.1. Classification (NCBI taxonomy): domain Eukaryota; kingdom Metazoa; phylum Chordata; class Actinopteri; order Syngnathiformes; family Syngnathidae; genus Phyllopteryx; species Phyllopteryx taeniolatus. Next base: position 13,941,091 of record NC_084510.1, read on the forward strand.
CACTGCCCAACAGGGTACAGAAAAATTCGATGCATTAAGAGGGCAACGTCCTTAGTGCCAGGCCGCCCAGACCAGTGGTTGGGAGACTCCAAATGTCAAGAGCAGCCTTTTGTCTCTTGCCTTTTGTCCTTGCCACTACTCAATGCAGAGAAACAAGTTCTCCAGCTTGTCTTGAATGCTGCTACATAGATGCTGTGTAGAAAAATAATAACAGATTCCATTTCCTATAGTAGTGCCTCTGCACTCTTAAAAATTGGAAATGGTCAACATCATACCTTTGGATGTGGAGGCTTCAGCTATCAGGCTCTTCTATAGCCATATTTCATATTACCTCTGAGGGGGTACTCACCCTTTTGTTATAATAGTTATTGCATATCATTATACTGGTATTGGTAGCATTATTGCTGAGTGAAGACAGCAATAAGACCATGATATTATGACGGCAGTTTTTCCTTAAAGGTCAGAGGACAAAGATGTTATGGGGTCATCTTAAAATTCATATTTGCATTGTTTATATGTTATGTAACACTTGTACATGCACGTCATTTCCAGCAAATAGTTAACGATAGTTTAGCTAAAAATTAGGTTGTTATTATTACGCGTATTACGCCCCTCACTCGAGTGCCTTTATAACACGCCACACAGAAAGTGTTTGCCGTGTCTGTTGGCTTGTCATATAGGCAAAAGTTGTCGGGGATGGCAGTGCTGGAAGAGCAGATCCCCAAAATAGACTCTAGATAATAGGTCCAAAAACAATTTTAATTCAACGAAAGAGCATGTGATGGCGAGACGTACTAAGCCAAAGGGAATCACAACCAGAGAGAATCAAAAAACAGATAACACAGGGGGACACGACAAAAGGTCCGTGTGGTAAACAATACACTTGTAGTGTAAGTTGAGACAGAGGACAAACGTCGGCAGCGAACACAGGGCAAAAACGGGTGAATATTCCGACGCCCGCACACTGTCACGGTGGCCCCTAAAAAGGCTGATGATTACAATTCACAACAGGTGCGTCACCGATGTCAACGCCCACCATCGCTCACCGAGACACTGCAACACAATGAAAAACAATTGGAAAAACAGGGCCATGACAAAAGTACAGACGACAGTAAGGAAAAGTACTCTGTGGTTCTTTTTTCCCCCTGCTGCCCAGTACATAGTAACCATAATATAGTCGTAGGTATATACAAGGAAATCCTCATGTCTTGTCTGCGCAGCTTCGCCGCTGCACTGTGGCGGCTGCGAGATTTAGTTCTCTTGCTGGTGGCTGGGGTCCCGATGGCCGTAGAAAAAATAGTTGGGACCCCAGCTGGTTTCAGCCTCTGCCTAACTACACTTGTGTATCCAATGCTTTCTGCTAAGTCTTTCTCAAAAGACGCTGGTTCGAAGTGATTGGCACAGAGTTTGGAATGCTTGCTACGCACCCATAGCGGACCACGTTTCTTCCCCTGTCGATTGACTTTCCCTATCCACTGGTCACGTATTCCTTTTTCACTTGGAAAGCCAAATAATCTCTTGCCACTGCCTGAACCATTTGTATCACCAACTACCACACAATAAACCATTGTGAAATCACTAAATCATACGACAACAAATATGCAAGGACGGGAACAACAGTTCAACATTATCCATATAATAGCACACAACGCCGAATGAACAGGCTGTTTGTCTAGTGTTACGTCACAGCGCCGGATAGAGCGAAAGACCGGAAGGTGCATTCTGAATCATATCAATTGAACTGCTGTATATCTGCTATATAATCACTTTGAAATGGCAGATGTGGTTTGTAAAGGGGTTCTAGAGTTATCAAGAACATTTTTAACATATTTGTCCTCTGACCTTTGACTACTGTCACCATCTACAAATGCTTTCTCATGTAGCAATTTAAGGGTTCTCTTTAATTGTTTTAATTGATCAAGCATCCTGTTTTTTCACTGGATAACAAATAGAATAGAATAGAACTTTATTGTTACTGTCACAAGAACAATGAAAATCAGGAAATACTTGTACTTCTTGTGGTAGTAGTTCTTGCTCTTGTCTCTAAATGTAAAAGCTGTATATCATTTGTTTATTGGTTGGGATCTTACTCAATGTTCATGCAGTCATTGGTCTGCAAGTAAATCATTACAGGCAGCACAAGTGATTCTGGCTACCTGTGTTTTACATTTTCTTGTTTAACATTTACAAAAGGAGTTCATCACGATTTCCACCTATAAGTACAGTTCATTACAGTGATGAACTCTTCCTACTAAGCTTCATATGACAGTGAAGGATGTTGAAAAAATAATAATTCTGTATAGTTGGATATGTTTTCATGATGGTGACTAGTTCTGCAGTGTCAAGCAGTGTTTTGTCATTTATATGGGCCAATGTAAGTCGTCCGCCAGGGCCCCCTTCATCTTTGGGCTGTTGGCCATTGCAATGGTTTACCCGCCCTGTTGCGCTGCCAAAGAGTTGAATGTCATCAGATTAAGAAATTTACATGCGTTTTACAAGTCTAGGTTCTATCGATTTAATGCAATACTTCTGTTTTCTTTAGTCCATGTAGAGTACTGCCAGTTACAGTCACGATGGTGGCCAGCAGATGTTTGTGAACACATATTCAAACAGCACGTCCTAAATCTGCAGTGTTTTGTGCAGCATTAATTGTGCTCTAACTTGCTCTTATACTTTTCAATCCATTTCCTTTTTCCATATTATTAATGATGTTTGGTTTGTCTCCAGGACTAATTTATTGGCTTGTTGAAGAAAGGGTGTGATGTTCAGAAAGAAAGAGAAAGAAAGAAAAAAGAAAGAATATAAGTAATTTACTTGGCCACGTAAAACAGCGTTTAACACCATTTGGCATGTCATCATCTAGCACAAGACAATGGGAAGTTAGAGATAATATTTTTAGTATTTGGCATGAGCCTCGACAAGAGTTAGTTTAAATCAACCTAATTTTAAATAAACGAATGCATAATACTTGCCAATACTCAGCCTCAGGTAAAGATGAAGAACAAGAACTCTCCACTGAGCACGTTTAAACGTGTCCCTACCTAATTATGGGTTTGATGTGACCGGTTTTAGATAACTTGTGGTTTCAAGCTTGCTCTGAATGCTGCCCGGATTATTATTCTGTTGTCGGATGTCAGTTTAAGCAACTTTATTAAAGTTTTACACGTGGGTGGTTAAAGAACCATATCACGTTGGAGAACTGCCATTATGAAAAGTTAGTCAGTGAAGAGTGCAAGAGCTTTTCTAAACTTTATGGAGATTGCAGGATGTAGCCTTTTGGTAATTTCTTGTGCTATAATGTAATACTGTAAATACCGTCTTTCAGCTATGTTTTAGCCTCACTCAAAATTATTCAACCCCTATTGAAAATTACATATCTATTTTTTTTTTTAGAAAAATACAAACTTTCAATGGATCACACCTTTAAAAAAAAATCTATATAATTGGCGTTATTAATAAAAGTATCCTTGAGCTACTCAAACTACTGTAATAGATCATTAAGATTTTATATGAATGAGTGTAACTGAAAATAAAAATCTTAATATGTACATTTTGGGGAAATAAGATTTTTTGTCATCAAGGGAGAATGCTATTGTGCAATCAGTCAAAAGAGGGTGTACAATGTATGTACAAAACTGGAACAGGACTTTCCTCTTGTGGTGCAATTTCCACCAGGCAGTGCCCTTCTTGAAAGTAAATTTTCATGCAAAACCAAGACAGACAGGAGATCGGGTACTCAGATTTAATGGTGATGGTATTTGTCGCAGATTTCATCAATCATGTTGATAAGAGGGTCTTTTCAAAACTAAATCTGGTGTCAACATAACTGAAACATCAAGGCAAGGCAATGTTAAACAACAGAGGATATTATTTGACAGAGTAAAGACAAAGATCAAGGAAGTTCACTTTTTTAACAAATCTTGTATCTTTTTTAACAAATCTTGTATCCCCATAACATCTTCTTCTCATTGATGGTCTCCAGCTCTCTTCACTGGTGTTGGCACTCAAATCTAAAAATTGGATACTTCTATTGAGAACTGGAGCAGTCTCCCTGTCTATTTCAGAGCATTTGTTCTTCAAGATTGTGTTCAGATCTGCCTCTTTTGCATCTCTTTTCCGATTGATTGGAAGTCAGTGCAGAAAAGAGACACATTTTCCATTGCATTTAGTTTCAGAAACTCTTAAATGATGATGAATGTCGCATATGAGTATTAAATGGACCCAGTCATTCTTGGCACACCACCGTAGCTGTGTTTTAACTGACATAATTGGTAGCTGGTAGCTGTTTTTTTAACTGACATAATTTGGCAAATGGCAAATCTTTGGACTATCATGCCTGCTCCATAGTGATATGTGCATAGGACTGTGAAAGGGCATACAGATTTTGGTCAATTCAAGATTTTCATAAAGGGAAGAGGGACTGCTCTCCTTCTTAAAGTATTCTTCTGGAACTGCTGGTTGTGGATACTGTGGACTTGGTGACGGTACCACCAAAGCCACCAGACATGCTGGAGCCATAGCCACCAGAAATGCTGCCGCCATAGCTAGTAGAAAGGCTGCTGCTGCCACCACCGTAGCCAAATCCAGCAGAGCTGCCAGCGGAGCTGGAGTATCCTGGAAAAGAGCATGCAGGAGAAACAGTTTGGGGATTTCTTTTGCGGTTTGGAAGAGCAGGTACATCTGATGACTATAGAAAATTGATATCTTACCGCCTGAGGACTGCTGCACATGGATGGTTGCGCTGGTGGGTCCAGAGAGTATTCTAGTGGTTGCAAATTTTAGATAAAATAATGAATGCATGATTCAGACTAGTAACACAGCAGTGAAATATGATTAAATATTACTAAACGTTGACCCTACCTTGTCTCCTCTCCTTCCAGCAGTTTCCTGTAGGTGGCGATTTCAATGTCCAGGCCCATCTTGACGCTCATCAGCTCCTGGTATTCACGCACCTGGCGGGCCATGTCCTGCTTGGCTCTCTGAAGGGCTTCCTCCAGATCCTTGATGCGGAGCTTGGCATCCTTCACTGCCAACTCACCGCGCTCCTCAGCCTCTGCAATCTGTGCCTCAAGGCTGGCCCTCTGTGGAAAGGTTATCACAAGTAATAAAAGCTCTTTTACATTGTCTTCATAAATAAGTTACCTAAAGATGTTCGAGAAATAATCACTACCTGTGCCTTGACAGCCTCAATTTCATTCTGAAGACGGGCAATCATGCGGTTCAGCTCAGCAATCTCAGCCTTGGTTGTGCGAAGGTCATCACCATACTGTCCAGCAGAGCTCTGCATCTCCTCATACTGTTGTGGAAAATGCAACATAATGTATAGTTTGTAATCGACAATGAAAAAGACCAGCAATGATTGTCAGCATTGCTCATACCTTCTGTTTGTACCAGGTCTCTGCTTCAGCCTTGCTGCGGTTGGCAATGTCCTCATACTGAGCACGCACTTCAGCCACAATAGAGTCCATATCAAGGTTACGGCTGTTGTCCATCTCCACAATGACAGAGGTGTCCTTGATCTGGGACTGCAGCTCCCGAAGCTCCTACAGAACCACAGGTTGTTGCAAAAGAGTCAAGAACAATGGTAAAATGAGCATGTGGTAAGTGCAATATTGAACTATTAATAAGTAAGTAGACATACAGCCTCATAGATGGCTCTGAGGAAGTTGATTTCATCCTGAAGAGCATCGCATTTGGCCTCCAGCTCCACCTTGTTCATGTAGGCACTATCAACATCCTGGAAAGAATTATTATTATTTTTTTAAAGTATTGAAATATATTCAAAGTGATTAACAGAATCAACCCAATATAAAACCACACGAATCAATACAATGTCAATTAATTCCTACCTTCTTCAAGACCACAAACTCATTCTCTGCAGCTGTGCGTTTGTTGATTTCATCTTCATACCTTGGGACACATGGCATAATATCATTCAATCAGCTTAATTTTCTCAATGAAATATCCACATTGGTCGAATCAAGTCAACACTCACTTTCTCTTGAAGTCCTCCACCTGGAGCTGCATGTTCTTCAGTTCTCCCTCCAGCTTGACTTTCTCGTTGCCCAGCCCATCAAGTTGCCTGCGCAGGTTGGCAATGTAGGCTTCAAACATGGCGTCGATGTTGGAGCGAGTTGTAGTCTGGTCCTGGAGGAGGTTCCACTTGGTCTCCAGCATCTTGTTCTGCTGCTCCAGGAAACGGACCTGAAATAACACACCACAAGAGAAAATTGTTAGTGTATTTTTTTTAAAAACGTTTGAATTACTTAATGATATTTTTATCTATTTTGATTGACATAAGCTTACTTACTGTCAGTGGTCTTTAATTTTTCTTACGTGGTTCCTGACCTTTACAACATGACTCTGTTCTTATCTGAATAGCCACACCCTCCTGTCCCAGCAGAACCCCTCACAAATAACTCAAATGAGCACTACTTTTTGATGTGCTATTTGGATATAGTATCCCTTGTTTAGCTTTGATGCTGTTGTTTATGCTTTGTTTAGCTAATAAAGGCCACAATCAGCTATAAAAAAAAAATAGGTGTGGCAGGAAAAAAAAGTAAGGAACACTAAGCATATGTGGTATCATAGGATTTATGCTTAAATGTAATTTTTATGTGTGATGCACATGGGTTAATCTAACTACATCAAATTGCAGAAACTGTCAAAGACAAGCAGAAGTTGAATCTGCTTTACATTCTTCCAACTGTAAGGTATTCAGTCAACCTTTGGATGCTTCGAGTCACCCACGAAAGGGAGGGTCACAGGAGTAAATAAGATTGGGATATAGTAGAACATCAAAGAATAATAATCTTAAAAAATGAACAGACTTTGATTATTTTGTAATCGCTCCCATCCTACAAGCTGTTACTCATTGATGGATACAACACCAAACAGATAAGCGTCACAGCTCTGCTGCTTAGTCAGTTAAACGTCAGAATTTGGTTGGCTGTATTTTGCAGATAGTGGGATTGGTAATACTATTTACTTTTACCTGCCTGTACAAACTGATACTGATTATAAACATGTCAAAGAGAAGTCAAGGAAACCAACCTTGTCAATGAAGGAAGCAAAGCGGTTGTTGAGGGTCTTGATCTGCTCCTTTTCCTGGGTGCGAACAACCTGGATGTTGGGGTCAATATCCAAATTCATGGGGGTCAGCAGACTCTGGTTGACTGTGACTGCGGTGATTGGGGCGGAAATCATTCCTCCTCCATAACTACCATAACTACCACCAAGCATTGAGCCAGAGCTAATGGAACTGTTAAAACCTAAGCCACCACCAACACCATAAGTGCTAGCACCACCAAAACCACCAGCAGAGGAGCCGAGATTGTAGCTGGTTCTCTTGACGCTGTAGCCGCCAGTGTGTTGCCCTGCAAGCGACTTCCGGGAGCTTCCGGTGGCGCCTGAGATTGAGTACGACTTCCTGGTGGTATACATGTTGTAGTTGTTGGGGTTGTCAAGACTGGGCAGAGAACTGGAGATGTGCAGGCTTCAAAGGAGAGTCAAGTCCCTCTGAGTGTCTGACTGAAAGGTCCGCTTGCTTTTATGGCTGAGCTGAGCTGATGGGGGAGGATCCTCATCATTACAACCTGTCCTCTCACTTTTACTGGCCAACCTCCATCCCTCCCAACCTACATGCCCCCGGCTCTGAACAACAGGAGTGGCCAATCCTGTAAAACAGGTAGGAAGGGATTGTCAGAAGATAAACTGTGACACACCCTACCTGGGAAAGGCTGAGAGAGAAGACAGTGAGAGGTTAGCAGTAGGAAAAAGTTGTTATGTAAGGAAACAAAGACTTACTGAGTGCTTTACATTAATGCTGATCCTTTCTCAAGTCACACATTCGAAAGTGTATAAAACTGGAATGGCGCTCAAAAGATTTGGATCAGTGCCATATACCTTCACAGATACCCCTTTAAATGCATGAATTTGTCTTTACAAGCAGTGCATTTTTCATATAGAACTAGAGAAAGTGAAAATAAATTTCTCTACTAAATTTGACCACAGACAAATCGCCAAGTATATTAAATGAGGCTTCAAAATCATGAAAAATCCAGCCCTTCGCGCCATTTATGTCTGAACAGATATACGTTTACTCGAACCCAGGTGACCCCATACAGATCACCAGTCAGTCACAGGACTGACATAGAGACACAACCAGTCACATTCACACCTATGGACAGTTCTGTGTCTTCAGTGAATCTTAACATAGATGTCTTTGGACCATGGGAAGAAGCTGAACAACCCAGGGAAAACCAACACAACCACAAAGAGAACGTGACTCCTTACAAAAAGACGGATCATATTTGATTAAATAAACCACCCCAGCGTACTTGCAGTGTTTGAATTGATGTGCAAACTGTGTCCTGCTCAATGTCTCATCATAATGCATAGAGATTACAAACAGAGGACAAACATTCTATTGTGAAGGCAGTTCAGCTGGAAGCCTTCAGGCAAGTTACTCTCCCACATGGCGTGTTGCAACAAGTAGCAAGTGAATTGTGCCAGGGAGTTGCCCCATATACTGTACTTCAGGCTTATGGTATATTGTGTCTTGTCTAATTGGAACGTTCTTGCTTTGTGGAAAAGGATCTTCCTCAAGAGTGCATTTCAAATGTATTGGCTGCCTGATTTGACACTTGATGTAACAACACCCAGTTGTTCCATTCTCAAACTTTACCACATTTATTTCTTCCCCCTGCGCATTTGGTGGTGATGAGTAGTGCACTTTTTTTTTCATTCTTCCCCAACTTTTCACATGCACATGACTTTAATTTCTACCACGGTGTGGAACTTAAACCCAAAGCTCAAATGTCAGCTGTCTTACCAACTATTTGGAGAAAATGTATGCACAGATTTGCCAAGTATATCATTTTGAAATTATGCACTGAATGCAACATGAAACGAGGATCACAGAGTGGCAAACGTCTGCTGTAAATACAATCTTTATAGATTTGTATTGTGGTTGCTACAGGACCAAACCAAAGCTGATGAATGAACATGTTTTAGCACATGCCAGGGTACTTGGATGGAACTTTTGAATATCAAAGGAACTGCAAACGATTCCTGAATAGACCTGAAAATTAGTGAAGTAAAATTAAAAAGGGTGACAAATTTATTCGCAACGTTTCCAAAGTATCACATATAATGTGGAAGTTTTCTGCATGCAAACACTAGTGTGCCCTTCATGTTTTAAAGGCTGTGCTCCATTCACACAAGGACCAATAAATCAAAGCAGGAAGCACATACGATGAGGGATCAGAGCGGCATTATTGAGAAGCTTAGAGTGCTAACAATCTTTCAATGAAAACATCTTAAATGGCCATGGTCATGTCAGGAATCTTCTGTGTTACACTGTTTTTGCTCATCTCAAGGATGTGAGCTGTACCAGTTTAAAAGACTTTTGTGTCTCCAGTCTCCATAGGGGAACGATGTGGGTTAAGAGTCCTAGTTCATGTTGTGTGTAATTTGGCATCTATCTGTTAATGTGTTTGTTTTCAAATGTGAATTGACTTAAGCAGTTATATTAAGAACTGAAGAAAGCTAAAACAACATCATGATGTTATTACAGTACAGGTGTGTAAAGGTCAGCGCATGTAAAAATGCATGATTCCATTTCTACCTCAAAATCTGTTGTTCTTGATACTTTCAATTTACTCACAACCAAGACAAGTACTGTACAGTATTGCGTTATGGTCTCCAAACACTGCACAAATGCAGGTCTCAAGTGGCCAAACACCAAGTATGCTTTTAAAAAGAACAACTGTAAATGCAATCTCTGACAGATGCACACATTGTATCTGAAAGCATCAAAACAAAATGCATGTTACAAGGTGTCTTTTACCAACAAACATGTACAAAAATGGTACGAAAAACATCTTATGAGATATTTTGAGCTGATTTGATTAAAACAAAACCAGGGCAGGCAAAATAGTGTGTTCCATTACAGTATGTGTAAAGTGGGTGTGGACATTCCTTTGAGGTGCAGTTCGGCAGGCTTGGCTTCCTCATACTTAACCTTGTTTATGAAAAGATAATTCACATGATGTGTACTCTTTTACAATGGAGATTCTCTGTGTAAATAAATGCTAAACAAGTAGGTGGTCGACTGGTTAGAGCGTCAGCCTCACAGTTCTGAGGATCCGGGTTCAATCCCCGGCCCCACCTGTGTGGAGTTTGCATGTTTGCCTGTGTGGGTTTTTTCCCAGTAATCAGCACCACCTTGTGTGGGTTTTCTCCGGGCACTCCGGTTTCCTCCTACATCCCAAAAACATGCTTTAATTGGTGACTCTAAATTGCCCGTAGGCATGACTATGAGTGCGAATGGTTTTTTGTTTCTATGTGCCCTGCGATTGGCTGGCAACCAGTTCAGGGTGTACCCCGCCTCCTGCCCGATGACAGCTGGGATAGGCTCCAACACACCCGCGACCCTAGTGAGGAGAAGCGGCTCAGAAAATGGATGGATGGATGGATGCAGTATGGATTTCATACCCATGAAATAAACTATCCATCCATCCATTCTCAATACCGCTTATCCTGTTCAGGGTCGCGGAGTGCTGGAGACTGTCCCAGTTGACTCTGGCGGACTACACCCCGAACTGGTCGTAAACAAACTACCCATGTGGATTTAAATTGAAAAAAAAAAAAAAAAAACTTTATCTCTGATCTATCCATCAATTTTCCATACCGCTTTATCCTCACAAGGGTCGAGGCCGTGCTGGAGCCTATCCCAGCTACCTTTGGGCGAGAGGCGGGGTACACCCTGAACTGGTCACCAGCCAATCGCAGAGCACATATAAACAAACAACCATTTGCACACACATTCACACCTGAGCGCAATTTAGCGTTTTCAATCAACCTACCACACATGTTATTGGGATGTGGGAGGAAACCGGAGTAAACCCACGCAGGCACGGGGAGAACATGTAAACTCCACACATGCGGGGCCGGGATTTGAACCCCGGTCCTCAGAACTGTGAGGCAGATGTGCTAACCAGTTGTCCGCCGTGCCGCCTCTGTGATCTATACTTTTTTTCAATGTAGTGAAAATACATTCTCAGAAATGTTTCAATGGAGATCAAAGAAATGTTCATGGTATATTTGTCTGTCACCTGACAAGAAATTGTTCATTCTCTTCATTTGGAAATTGTCTTATTCACAGGTCATAAGCTGATGAAATGCTTTTTGCTGACGCTGCTGTCCACAACTGTATTACTTGGTAAGCACATTACTGAAGGTTTTGTCATCCTCGCAACAGCAGACACTACTACAACACCCATGCACATCTCTCATCATCAACCTTACAGCCTCTGTCCCCAACTGCTAATAATACATATTATTGCTCAATCCTTTTAAATCCCTTTAATTAGTGATTCTTGAAGTGAAGTTTGGGTTCAACTTGAGCATTGTTTACTACAAATTCACGTCAGAATACTTGCGGAAGTTCTCTCCTTTATGGAATCTTACACATGGACAAAGTTGTCGGTGTCCTCCAAATTAAATACACAAAAAAAAACACAATGGAAACTGAAATAACTTAAAAATGACAAGAGTAACATTTTCTACAAATGCATATTGACAAGCCAAAAGCTTCTGGGAGAAGAGTGTTACAGAAATAGTTTGATTGCAGTGATTGCCTCAAACTCTGCAAAAAAATATTAACTAAAGGTTACTGTAATCCCCCCCCCCCCCTTTCATTTATTACACTCACTGTGATCCTTAAGAGAAAATTCAACTCACACTCTGCTTTAAATTTTCTGGTGCACACCACACAGAGGACCAGATCAGAGTGAAAGTGTAGCACAATCAGTGCTGAACCTCTTACACTGGGGATCGTGCCTTGCCCAAGGGCACCGTGACGTGTTTTTAAAAATAATTCTGTACAAGAAATAAATTAGGCAAAAGCTTATTTTCATTAGTTAGTTTAGTATTGGCGGCACGATGGACGACTGGTTAGAGCATCTGCCTCACAGTTCTGAGGACCGGGGTACAATTCCCGGCCCAGCCTGTGTGGAGTTTGCATGTTCTCCCACGTGCCTACGTGGGTTTTCTCTGGGCACTCCGGTTTCCTCCCACATCCTAAACACATACATGCGAAGTTAATTGAAGACTCTAAATTGCCCATAGATGTGAAAGTGAGTGTGAATGGTTGTTTGTTTGTTGTTTGTTATGATAGCTGGGATAGGCTCCAGCACGCCCGCGACCCTTGTGAGGATAAGTGGCTCAGAGGATGGATGGATCGTTTAGTATTTTTATTATTATTTGTGTCAACGTCAAGCTGCTTTTAATGACTATTGTAGCTTTTTCTTTTTTTCCTAAGGAAGGCTAACAACAATTGTATGTGTAGAAACTGCAAGAGGCTTTGTATTACTAGCGATACTCTCACTTGTTCACTAGAGCGCCAGCTCACTGAAAAATGAAATGCAGAGGTTGAGACTTTGCTGCTTGACTCTGGTGACAAAAACCTTCAGAGCAGCTCCAGCCACCATGGGTTGTGGCATTTTACATTTGTTTCTTGTTAGTGTGAATTCAAATGTTTGGTGAGCAAGCTTGATAAGAAACCTCTTCTGTAGTCGTAGCTCAGTGATCACTTATCAGTGCAATGATGCATGCACTCAAACACAGCTTACAAATCGTTCCATCATTGTGGGTTCCAGAATAGTTTTTGCAAATCCTTTTTGCCTCCATAATTAGTATGCATCCTCTTTTGGAGGAGTACATTCTTGCTACTGCTAGAACATTTCTTAGTCCTTATACTTACTTAAGATTTAAATTTTACTACACTTTCATTTGAAAAGCTTTTTTTTTTTAACACTAAAAATGTGTAACATCACACTGGCACACCCCTGCTAATTGGATTATTTAAGTTCACATAATAAGCATATGGACGTCAGAGCATTTTTCCACATGCAAAAAAAAGATCTTAAAAGAGAAAATGTAAAGTATTCATTTTTGTTCTTGCAGCGTGTGACTGGTTTGACTGGTATTTGTAGTGCATTGCCAGTATGGAAAACATTAAAACAAAAGCTGTACAAACTCAACAATGTCCATTCTGCTGTGGCAAAAATATTTGAGAATATTTTTTTGCACACAATTACAGCTATCATCCTAATGATAATAGGTTTGCAGGGGAGATATATTCCTGCATGTTTGCATTAATTGTTCCTTAATAATAATATTCCTTAGTGAAGTCATGACTTTAACCTTGCAGAGGTGTTCAGTGAAGTTTGATTACACCTTTAGTGAAACTTAGCAGTGTCAAACAAAGTCAACTGTGCCATTTTATTAAGATAAAATCAGTTCTTTAACCATATGACTCATAACCTGGCATGACTGGACTCACAAACACACCCCTTCATACCTGTGTCGGCATTTGGATGAGGGTGTGTCTGCGAGGGAGTGTTGCTGGTTTGGATAGTAATCTAAACTTCACCGTTTCACCAGCCGCAAGGGTGGCACACCCTTACAACACAGAGGCCGCAAGTCATGTGTGGAACTAGCTTGTGAGGGCTAAGCGCAGAGAATGTGGTTAACCTGCATAAATGTGAACAATTGGATAGTTAACATTAATGGCTGTGGCATAAAAGGCTCTCACTAAAGTACTCCAACCAACTAGCTGGGCTGCATTGCTGTGTTGCCACTTCGAACAGATTTTCACACATCTTGCAGAGCTGACAAGTCGACAAAATTTGCATGCCAACACAATTCCATCTACTCTGCTTGCAGGACTGGACTTTAACACCTTGTCAATGCATCAGCTCCTCCCCCAACACACATACTCGCACACATGCATACACTCACACGCCGCGCCCTATCCTGCACGCAGACACAACGACATGCACACACACACACATTCGTTGTAATTGTGAAAAGAAATCGGGCATGGGAACGCTGGCAGTCCAACTGGATGACTCAATTTTCAGCAGAAAAGTTCGTCTAGCCAATTAAAAAAAAAGTAGTAACGAAAGGTGTGGTTTGGCATGTGTGTTTGCATCACATAGTATCTGTGAGTCAATAGTCATTGTCAGTTTCTGTGTATTTACTGTTACTAACTTTGTAACAAGCCGGCATGGTGGACGACCGGTTAGCACATCTCCCTCACAGTTCTGGGGACCAGGGTTCAAATCCCAGCCCCGCCTGTGTGGAGTTTGCATGTTCTTCCCGTGCCTGGGTGGGTTTTCTCCAGGCACTCCGGTTTCCTCCCACATTCCAAAAACGTGTGGTTGGTTGATTGAAGACTCTAAATTGCCCGTAGGTGTGAATGTGAGTGCGAATGGTTGTTTGTTTCTATGTGCCCTGCGATTGGCTGGCGACCGGTTCAGGGTGTTCACGCCCGAAGATACCTGGGATAGACTCCAGCAGCCCGCGACCCTAGTGAGGACAAGCGGTACAGAAAGTGGATGGATGGAACTTTGTAACAATTAAATACGTTTACAGTCTGCTTCACAGAATGTATTTCTCCGTCTTGATGGAGTGATTCATCCATCCATCCATCCATTCATCCATCCATTCTCAACACCGCCTATCCTGTCAGGGTCGTGGGGCACTGGAGCCTATCCCAGCTGACTTCAGGCGAAAGGCGGACGACACCCTGAGCTGGTCACCAATCAATCATAGGGCACATATAGACACTGACAAAGGGAGTGATTCATTTAAACAATTTCTTGTTTTTCAATGGATTGCAAAGTTGTTGTTGTTTTTTTTTTAATCAAGTGATGCGCTGACCTTTGGACAGTAGACAAAGTGGACATTTTTGATTAAAAGAACATGGTAGAGCTGAACAATGATTGCAAGGAAAACAAAGTATTTTCTGCCTTAAGTGACATGTTGAGGTGTAGATGGGGGCTGCATGCGAACGCATTCACAGTAATCCAGCCTGCCATGCAATTCTAAAAACATTTGCACACATGTATTATGGCTCTTGGAGTACATGGAAACTGAGATGGTTTGTGTGGATTATCATCACTTTGACAGCCAGTCACACCGAAGGAAGGGCAATATGTCACTTAAATGTACAAACCCCAATTCCAATTAAGTTTGGTAATTAAAAGCATGCCCTGCAATTGACTGCCGACCAGTTCAGGGTGTAGTCCGCCTTTCGCCTGAAGTCAGCTGGGATAGGCTCCAGCGCCCTGTGACCCTAACCAGGATAAGCGGTGTTGAAAATGGATGGATGGATGGATGAATTAAAAGCAGAAAAGAATGATTTTATATTCAATTGAATACACTACACAGACAAGAAATGTAATGTTCAAACTGATTAACATTATACAGTATTCAAGTGAATATAGGTTGATAAGCATTTGCAAATCATTGCATTCTATTTTTACTTGTTTTATACAACGTCCTAACTTCATTGGAATTGTGGTTTGTAGTCATTGAATGGAATGTAAATATAAATTTCCACAACATTGTTTGCTGATTTCAGTTTCTGATGGTCACAAGTTGATCCTAAGACTTTTGCTGTTAAAATTGTTGGTGGCCAGATTGCAAAAAGAAAAAAAAGGAGCCCCCACCTGGTGGAAGGTGCAACTCTTAAAGTTGGGTGGGATCCCCTCTTTGTGTGTGTGATCCCTTTGTACTTTTCATAAACTTGCTTTATTCTTGACGAGTGTACCGATACATAAAAACAGAGATTAAAATCATATAAATGCTGAAGTGATGGCTGCATTTTATTTGTAAACCAGAAAGTTCCTATCATCAATTTGTGTCTTTGGACCTGTCTGTGGACTGCACAGTGGCCACTCACAATAACATGACGCCAACTTGTCTCAGCGGGACCGTCTGCTAAACCAGGAGTGCACACATTCCCTTCGGACACCACCCAACCAATCATTCAGGAGCTTGGCAACATCTCTTGCATCTCAGTGACTGATAAAAGCTCTCTGCCGAAGTCATGCACATCCATCACCAGTTGCAAAAAAAAAAAAAAAAAGCCATAACTGTGTTTCAGTCAACTGAAAACCATAGACTTTACAAGGCAAGCGGTGGAGGGTGTGTCTACTTAAAGCTGATCAGTCAACACTGAAACCTGTTTGGTATCGCAACCAGGATTATTGATGTGCATGTATGATGAAGATTTGTGGATGAATATGTTAAAATTCTTGACATACTGTATATATTTTTTTAATATTTCTAAAACTAGTCATGTGGTCATGAATTGTCTATTGTTGAATTATAGTCAGCAGAAATGTTATGAATGTGCTTGTGCACTGCTCAGGCAGAACAGCACTAATATCTTACAATGACTAATGATACTGACTACATTCTCTTCCCATCATTTGTCTCACTGATGTTCCATGTTATTGCAGTGGTGCTGAGCAACCGCTGTTTTGTCACTAAACAACCATCACTACTAAAAAGTCAAAATTTGATGCGTAACCATGGACTGTTTGTAATAATTGTTATATACAGGAAGAAACAGCACAGTCAAAGATCAATGTCATATAACAAAAAATACAATAGAAAATTGCAAATTACAACAGGAGACTGCTTTGTGCATACCAGCAGACTGCCGTGTTTGAACAAGTGAAAGTAAAGTGAGTACTTGTCATGCACTCACCCCACCCAGCCAGCCCTTAACCCTTAAACGCCATTCTGATAGCAGTGAATAATTAACTTCTGCTCTCAAGCGACAGTCAGCCAACGGGATGTCAGAGCATAGGGAAGAGGAAATGGCTCCAAAGCTGCATGGCCTTAAAATGTACGGACATTCAAATGTGGCCACTTTTTGAATTAGTTGAAAAACAGAACGCTATTGATGACAGCAGTCACTGTCCGGTTACACAATAGCACACTCTGCTGATGTTTCTTCAACACTGACTACATTGTCGGAATGCAAATGGCCCTGGTTTAGGTTTTACTGCAAACTATTCTGATTATTATTGAGGGAACTGGCTGAAGGTGATACAGTACTTGTGTCCACCAAGATTTGTTGGGACCTTTGTAAGATTTATTGATGAAAGAAGTTAAGACTTACGGCCTTATAATAACTGTGGGTTTCCCTACACGCAGATGACAGTCTCTACCATTTCATTAGTCTGTTTAAGTTTCTATTATGAGCCTTCTTTTTATGTTTACATATTGTATACATAATGTATATTATTATCATTATACAGAATTTTGCTGCACAAGTTCTGACAAGAAGAGGAGATTATTTTCATCTGTACTAGTCTGCAGTCACTCCTGGTAAAATCCACCATTGTACTTTTTCGCAGTGTGTCCTCATTGAGGTCAGGGATGAGCTTGAGGCTATCCCAGGTGACTTTTGGGCAAGAGGTGGGGAAGACCCTGGACTGGTCGCCAACCAGTCGCAGGCACTCCACAATATCCAGAATTTTTAAAAGCAGAATTGGACTG
This sequence comes from Phyllopteryx taeniolatus, assembly GCF_024500385.1. Lineage (NCBI taxonomy): Eukaryota > Metazoa > Chordata > Actinopteri > Syngnathiformes > Syngnathidae > Phyllopteryx > Phyllopteryx taeniolatus. The sequence goes on from NC_084510.1 coordinate 13,958,455, forward strand.
CAGGTGGGCATAACGCGATGATTGTTAAACAACAAGGGGGTATAGCGTTTAAGCAAAGGATGCTGGGTGAAATGTTTAAAGTTTGAGTTTGCAGATTTAAAACTGCTAGCATGATTTGAATGTGGGCTCACGTCACTGATCTCTCCCGCTTCCTTGAGTTGCTGCCCCCCTCCATGGTGTGCACAAGTGTGATTCTCAAACATTGCCAGTCATAACGGCTCGCTAACATGAAGGTGCATAGTTGTGATAAATAGACGCAGAGAATGCTGCACAGCTCAAACAAACAAGCAGTTCTAGCAATACTAAGCTAGAATTCTCACTGTAAACAAGTCAACGTTAGCCACAGCTTCTTAATTAGTAGCATGACTTATTAGTAATAGAATCTTACTATAACACTGAATGTTATTGGTTCATATTTTTTGGGGAGGGAGTGTACATCCATCCACTTTCTTTACCGCTTATCCTCACCAGGGTCGTGGGCTGCTGGAGCCTATCCCAGCTATCTTCGGGCGGGAGGCGGGGTACACCCTGAACTACCACGCATGTTTTTGGGATGTGGGAGAAAACCAAAGTGCCCGGGGAAAACTCACGCAGGCACGGGGGGAACATGCAAACTCCACACAGGCGGGAACGTGATTCGAACCCCAGTTCCCAGAACTGTGAGGCAGATGTGCTAACCAGTTCTCCACCATGCCGGCCAGGGAGTGTACAATCAATTAAAAATAAAAAAAGAACTAATAAATTCCGCGTACCATTGAATTTTCAGCTGCCTGAGATTCCTTGCTCTGCTTCTCTTTGGCTCTGGTATGGCCAGTTGTTAGTAAACTGGTTTCCGTTGGTCATTTCCTTCCCATTGATTATAGAAAGGATGTATACAACAGTTTACTATCTACAACTTTACTAAACATTGTACTGAAGTACAAGTTGGGCATACAGTGCTGTAAATAAATATTTGCCCCCTTCTCAATAAAATTTTTTTTTTTGCATAGTTTCTCCACTTTAATGTTTAAGATCATCAAACAAATGTAAATATCAAACAAAGATAACCCCAGTAAATTTAAAATGCAGTTTTATAACGGTGATTTTATTTATTAAGGGGGGAAAACTACCAGTATTCAAAGTTACCTGACCCTATGTAAAAGAATAATTACGCCCTAAACCTAATAACTGGATTTATTTTTTTGCAAAAGTAAAATGAGCCTTTATGTTCTTTCTGTCATGGATACCATTTTTGCCTAGTCGCTTCCTTATTGAACTTTTTTTGTTTTTTGGGGGTGTTTTTTTTTTTTTTTTTTTTTTTTTTTTGCTGCAAAAGTAAGATGAGCCTGCCGGCACGGTGAAAGACTGGTTAGCACATCTGCCTCACAGTTCTGAGGACCGGGGTTCAAATCCCGGCCCCGCCTGAGTGGAGTTTGCATGTTCTCCCCGTGCCTGGGTGGGTTTTCTCCAGGCACTCCGGTTTCCTCCCACATCCCAAAAACATGCATGGTAGGTGAATTGAAGACTCTAAATTGCCCGTAGGTGTGAATGTGAGTGTGAATGGTTGTTTGTTTGTATGTGCCCTGCAATTGGCTGTGCCCCGCCTCTCGCCCGAAGATAGCTGGGATAGGCTCCAGCACGCCCGCGACCGAAGTGAGGATAAGCGGTATGGAAAATGGATGGATGGATGTTTTTTTGTTTTTTTTTTAGAAATTTCTTGCTTGAACAGGTCTGGAGGTAATCAGGCTTTGGTGTGGTCATTGGAATTTAACTCTGCTTTCCAAAAAAATTACATTAGCCAAAGTTAATTCACAATTTAACAAGGGGGATAATTACTTTTTCACACAGGGACATGTAACATTGAATAGCTGTTTTTTCCTTAATAAATAAAATCACCATTGAAAAACTGCATTTTATATTTACTTGTCTTACTTTGGCTGATATTCATATTTGTTTTATGATCTCAAACATTAAAGAGGGGAAAATGTGACAAAAATTTTAATTTGAGAAGCGGGAAATACTTTTTCACTGCATTGTATTTACGAGCGTTCTCTGATCATTTCATTAATTAACTAATTGAATGAAGTCTCTCTGCATGACTAATCTTTTTTACTATTCACTACAGTATGCTGACACATAGGAATGTAATGATGATGCTTAACAGGGACAGATGAATGTGTCCATGCCCATCACCAGGGGATAGTTACAAGACAGTGCAATACCATAAATGTTCCCATCTGAGTGATTTACACACTGATCAAGTTTTGTAGCATGCTATTCGTCATCACGTGTCACATGACATGCAGAAGAGTAAGCTGCTTTGGACTATGCTAACACAGGTTTTGTTGACATTGTGTTTTTCAGCATTGCTGGTCCCAAACATATTTGACACTGAAACCATCAGGCTACCACCCAAACAAATGATTAAAAACCCATATTAATAAGAAACAAATATGTATAGTGTTGCCCAAAAAAGATGCATTGAATGATTTTGACAAAACAAAAATGTGTTAGGCAACCTTGCTACCTTTCAAATCTTTGGGTCTTAATGATTTAACTGCCATCATTATAACAGGGCCTGCAGCGCAACTACTCTTGGACAGCAGCTGGCATTCACAGCTTCACACCCAACCTTAACAAAGCATTGCTCTTGGGTGGGGCAGCTCTACTTTCAGATCATAGTTGAGATGCATAACTGGAACCAAACAGGTCCAAATCACAGGTTGTAGCTTTGGATGCCTGGAGCAATTCGGCTGAGATGCCTTGCAGGAACTTAACTACTGTACTTGTCAGTCAGCATCAGTGCAAAATAACTCATGATGATCCTTAAACCTGATTGACTTTTTTAAACGCTGTAAAGAGTGGCTTTGAATGCTTTAAATAGTTGAGAAAGGTGCAGCTAGTAAGGCTTGATTCCAACAAAGCTAGATGATCATGTGCACCGGCCATTGCTTGATTAGAAGAAGAAGAAGAATCACTTTTTATTGTCATGAACATGCATGCATGCACACGAAATTTGTTCTCTTGCATTTAACCCATCACAGTGAACACATACACATGTTAGTGGAACACACTGGAGCAGGGGGCAGCTGAAGCACCCGGGGAGCATTTCAGGGTATCAGTGTCTTGCTCAAGGACACCACAGCCATGAGTCCGGGGGATGTTGGTCAGTGTGCACTGATGTGTGTCAGTGCACACTTGCATGGTCAGTCATTTAAGAAACAATACTCCAGATTCAATCAAATGTGTCTTATCACAACAAGACTTATTACGAGTTGCACATGTTGGGTCACGCTCACTAAACAGACCCAGCATGAAAATGGATGGAACACTCATGGCAAAATGGTATTTTTTCTTGATTTGAGAGTGGACTTATTCAGCATTACATTTGAACAACAGACAACATCAGAATCCACCACAACTTACCACTTAGTTGCATGTAATGTATATAAGATAAGAGCCGGCCCATGGCGCAAGCAGACTAAGCATTTGCTTAGGGCAGTGTTCCCCAAACTTTATTGAGCCAAAGAACTCGTTTTACATGGGAAAAATCTCATGGATTCCCACCAAACAAATACTGTATGTCACCAAAAATATTCATTCATTTTCCGTACCGCTTCTCCTCACTAGGGTCGCGGGCGTGCTGGAGCCGATCCCAGCTATCTTCGGGCGGGAGGCGAGGTACACCCTGAACCGGTCGCCAGCCAATCACAGGGCACATAGAAACAAACAACCATTCACACTCACATTCACACCTACAGGCAATTTAGAGTCTTCAATCAACCTACCACACATGTTTTTGGGATGTGGGAGGAAACCGGAGTGCCGGGAGAAAACCCACCCAGGCACGGGAAGAACATGCAAACTCCACAGAGGTGGGGCCGGGATTTGAACCCCGGTCCCCAGAACTGTGAGGGCGATGGATGTGCTAACCAGGCGTCCACCATGCCGGCACCAAAAATATTAATACTGAAACAATCATCTCTTTTACTCACACATTTAATTAAACACAAAGCTTTTATTCTGTTGCATGAATGGCAACAGGTGGATACACCTGTTTCTAATGGAAACACATTTAATTGTTCTGTTAGTCACGATATATCGCTGGCATAGATAGATGAACAAAGATATATTTGTATTTAATAAATAATTAATTGCCAAATTAAGTGAAATTATTTCCCGCAGCACACATGATGATCTCAGAAGGCACACTAGTGTGTCACGGCACTCTGGTTGGGAATCACTGATTTTAGTGCCCTGCGACCACTGCAGGGCTCCTAAGAGCAATTAACAGTCAACGGCAGCCCTGAGCACCTGGCAGTTCCTGGCTGAGAAGAACATCGCCGCGATGAACCAACCTCCCTACTCACCCGACCTGACTCTGTGAGATTTATTATTTTTTTTTTTACCTTTCCCAAGCTCAGGGGAGCCATCAAGGTAAGATGTTGACTTTAAAGATGTTGACGACATCAAGATGGCCGTGACGACGGAACTGCGGAATTTTCCCGGAAGAATCTTTCCAGGGGGGCATGAAGGCGTGGCACAGAAGGCTGCAGTGCATTAGACTCCAGAGAGATTATTACTTCAAAGGAGAAAACTTTGATATGAAATATTTTTCTGACCTACCTTGTAAAACTCAATTAAAATGTACAAAAACAGAGGATTGTGTTTTATTTTTTGCACATTGTGGTTGCAGTTTTTATAAAAACAAAAATAATCAACGAGCTTACGCCTTTATTGTGAATGCATAGTATCCTGGTATATTTTCGGTACTTTTAGAAGGCTTAGATGATATTCAGTATTCCAGTTGGTGCCTTACCACGTCGAATGTTGTGTACACTAATTGCGGTCTGTTCTTGTTGGATAATTCAGGCTGATTGGCTTTATCGTCTGGATCTACCAAACATGGAAAGGTAAATAATTGCATGCCTTCATTACATCTTTTCCAAGTCACAACTGATTTGGAGATGATACGCAAACTCAAATGAACAATTGGTGTTCTTGATAACATTTTTAAGAACTGTTTACAGAGTTCATCAGCGTCTTTGACCTCTTCATCTCCATAGAAAAGACACACGTAAGCACTTATCACCAACGTTGGCTGACTCGTATGCAGCCAACATTTGAAAATATATTTTGCTGCCAACACTCTGACAAGTCTAACTTGTGTAGTTCAGTGTTACAACATTAAGCTGCAGGCACATGGATGATACAAAGATAATTGAATGTTCCCACTGAGGCTTGGACCTCTGTATTCTACCGAAAGCTTGAGGAGACACACTGCACTGTACTACAATAAGCCATATTTTGCACATTACATAACACGATGTAAAACTGGTGCAAGTGACTTCATTAAATACCGTCTTAAATGTGAATGGAAAAATGTTGGGCAACACTTTAGGGGATGTAAAGAAAAATGTGTTGCCCTACACTGTACCCATGAAAGAACATTTAAGCATGTGGCAGTAATTTGCTAAAAGTATGAGTGTGTGTCAGTAACTGCCAGGGAACATTTCTAGGCATCAGTGCTGTTGCCAAAAGTCAAAACCTCAATTATTTGGATGTTTAATGTGGCTAATGATTAAATGTGCTGTATCTGATTCCCACACACAACGATTCCAGCTTCAGTGTAGCAGCTTAACCTTAACTACATTTAGTTCTTTCCAAACAGAATTGACAATAACATTTGCACAGCAAACATGCATCAATGGAAAAAAAACAACGATAGAAACTCAACTACTGTAAGTTACCGTTAAGCCACTTTAAAATCAGTATTTTTACTGCACATAGTTGCAGTGCAGATGTGAACGCAATACAGTGGAACCTCCAAAGTCAAACACAGCTTGTTCTGTGATGCTGGTTGTTCCCATAGGAAACAACGTAAAGTGAACGGATTTGCAACACAGTCAAAGTGTCACTTCATAAAATGTTTATTAACTGTATAGGCAATATTTGAACATCCTTAACTCTCGTTCGAATCTACAGACATTTATATATATATATATATATTAAAGTTTGATACTGTCATCTCGTGGCTTTTTTATGTATTGCTGAAATTAAGAAATATTGCATTGTGTTTATTAAGTGTATTTTTGTGACTATGTCTAAATTCCATTTCCAAGTCTAAGGTTATGATCACAGTGTCTTTTTTCCCATTACGTTACAGTTCTGGCGGCACGGTGGCCGACTGGTTAGAGCGTCAGCCTCACAGTTCTGAGGTGCGGGGTTCAATCCTCGTCCCCGCCTGTGTGGAGTTTGCATGTTCTCCCCGTGCCTGCGTGGGTTTTCTCCGGGCACTCCGGTTTCCTCCCACATCCCAAAAACATGCATTAATTGGAGACTCTAAATTGCCCGTAGGCATGACTGTGAGTGCGAATGGTTGTTAGTTTCTATGTGCCCTGCGATTGGCTGGCAACCAGTTCAGGGTGTACCCCGCCTCCTGCCCGATGACAGCTGGGATAGGCTCCAGCACGCCCGCGACCCTAGTGAGGAGAAGCGGCTCAGAAAATGGATGGATGGATGGACGTTACAGTTCTGTGGTTGTGTCAGTAAAAAGCCAAAGAAAATGCAAAAACACAAGTTCTCATCAATCTCATGAGATTTACTTACATGATGATTGTTTTCTTTGCCTTCTGAGGCAACTGTACCACTTGAATGTTTGACTTTGAGGTTCAATTGTTTGAAGCACTGTGAAAACCATTTTATATGATTATTAGGTTGTTTGCTTTATCTTTTTGGCTGCTTAAGTATATCATACTTCATATAATAGGCAGATAAAAACTTGAACTTTATTATTTCCCCCTGCTGTTATTTAGGGTCATCTTGTCATGACCTTTGCTTTTGACATGTGTGCACACATTGTAAACTAGGCTGTACTCGGTTCAAGCCTGAATACTGTATGTACTGAGCTTATCGTGCGTATGTCAGCAGTCACAGTTGTGCTTAAGAACAATAAAGGACAAAAGCTTTGTGCAGCTTTTTACCTCATGAGAGGTTGTATATGCTTGGGTGTGGCAACACCACCCAGAATGCATGTTCCAACCTGTTGGTTTTTTTTCCCAGTTATCCACGTGAGTTCATGCATTCCTTCTTTGACTTGTTGAAATTAGGCAGCAGAGTATACGGTATGATGACTTGTTTTCTTCACTTAAGCACTTTGTAGTACTTTATACAGTATACACTGCAATATGGATGCAGATATTAACTGGGGCGCCACGGTGGATGACTGGTTACCACATCCGCCTCGTAGTTCTGAGGTCACGGGTTAAAATTTGGGCTCTGGCTCTAATGAGGACAAGCGCTTTTGAAAATGGACCTTGAGCACAAACTTTTGTCCACCCCTGGTCTACATAGTGTATAATGTATGTGGAAATCACTTAGCATTTGTGGTGCAACTCGAGCTGAAATGAGTGACAAAGTGTCTGGATAATAGGCCCGAGCGCCTTTCAGAAAAATGATCAAATTACTCGGAACATTTGGTGTCAATACGGCTTGAGAGCTGAACGTGTCACTCTTGAGTGCCTTTCTTCTCAAATGTCTGTTGCAAGGAACAGACATGCAAATTCCACATTGACTGACAAAAGACAGGCTACCTTGTAAATGGCATTTTGATTTATTGAAAACTTATGCCACAGAGTCATCTAGTGGCCAGATATTGTACTGTCATGATATCAGAACTGACAGCGACTGAAGCTTACAATTGGGAGTGATCTATGGGTTTTCCCACTTGTTGATCACAGATCCTTAACAGAAAGAGCAAAGGCAGACACCTTGTTAACTTTAAAGTAATGGTGTGATTTTTCTTGTCAAATTCCACGACATTGGGGTGTCAGGAGATCACTCAGTCACAACTTCAGCCTCCACCTGCTCCACAACAGTAGCGGCCTCAGTGGCAGCGGGCCCCTCCACCTCCTTCTTCTCTTCACTGGTGCTCACCACAGTTTCTGCTGTGGTGACGGTAATGGTGCTCTTCACTGCTGCAGTCTCGGGGCCAGAAACGGAACCACCGCTCGCCTTGACGGCGCCAAATGAGCAGCTGATGTAGGACGGGGTACGAGAGCTCTCCAGGCCATAAGCGTTGTAGTTTACAGCTGTGCGTTCAAAAACTATTGAAAATATGTATTTACAATGTACTTAAATAACAATAGTTTATAAACATATTTGTTATTTTAAACCAATTTCCACGCTTTAAATGACTATTTTATGAAAATTGAGGCAAAGACATCAGTTTGAATGGACAGAATTTTCTAAAGTAAAATATTTACTTCTATGAGCAATCAGACGAAGACAGCATTTAGAATCGTCAACGAACCTAACATGCATGTTTTTGAAATGTGCTATTAAGTCGGAGTCCCGGGTGTAAAACCCACACAGGGACGGGGAGAACATGCAAACGCCACACAAAGATGGCCAGACCTGAGATTTAAACCTCAAGACTATGAGGCAGACGTCCTGCCCCATTACAATTCCTCAAGGGGAACTTTAACTCACACTATGCTGCATATTTGTGTTGCACAGAGAAGCAGATAACACACACGCAAGGAGAGATTTTAGAGTGAAAGGGTCACGCAAACAGTACTGCTCCATTTGAGCTGGAGAGGTTACGCCCTGACCTCCCCCACCCCCCAAACAACATCGTTCAAATACCTACACGTTAACTAGTACATTTTTTGAGCAGATCCATTGTAAATCAGACAAAGTCTTTCAAATGAATGGAATACATACATGTCAGCTTGGACACATTGGTCTTGATTCCAGTTGCCAACCTAGAAAGAGACACAGACACCCTCATTGAGAAACGCAACACAGCAACATGGTTGAAGGGGAAAAAAAGGACTACACTCATACTCATCATCATCATCATCATCATCATCATACCTGTCCTCCTCTCCCTCAAGAAGTTTCCTGTAGGTAGCAATCTCAATGTCCAGTGCAAGCTTCACATTCATCAGTTCCTGGTACTGGCGGACCTGCAGGGCCATGTCCTGCTTGGCCCTCTGAAGAGCCTGCTCCAGATCTCTAATGCGAAGTTTGGCATCCTTCACTGCCAGCTCGCCGCGCTCCTCAACCTCAGCGATCTGGGCCTCCAAATTATTTCTCTGGTAATAGAAGAATATTTGATCATTGGTTGGTTTCATTATCGCTACTCTTAAATGAATGAGTAGTTAGCAGGACTTTGCAAATGTTGAACCACTCTACTTAATACTCATGCATGGATTAAAATAACTGAAGAACAGTGCGGTTTTTAATCGGAAAATGCAAGATTTATTTCTTATTTTCTGGATTTGGGGTACATGATGCATGATTCCTGGTGACCCAAATCAATCATATGCAGGAGGCGGTATCGATGGAAATGGACCATTCGGTGCTGATCCAATCTCACCTGTGTTTTAACCATGTCGATTTCAGACTGGAGCCTCATTATTCTGCGGTTCATGTCAGCAATCTCCGCCTTGGTTAACTTCAGGTCTTCGCAGTATTTACCAGCAGACTGCTGCATCTCCGCAAACTACACAGACACATGGACATGCAGCAGATGCTGGTTAGTCATTTTGACTTTATCACAGGTGTTTGTAATCCCATTTCTAATGAAGACCACAAGGACATGATAGTGATCACTAATGAAAAGGGATTACTTCCTATTTGTAAAGAAAATAACTTATACTTTGGCCAAAAGAGTATGTTCAAGGTCAGTGGTTCTCAAACTGGAGTCCACGAGCCATATCTTGGGGGTCCACAAAATAAGTTTCAATTTGCAGTTTAAAAAGTAAAAGCTCTGATATGATGGTGATGTATCATTACATAAATCTGACATTTCTGCATGATTTTTTTTTAATGCATATTATGACAGGATGAAAGTCCTATTTGTTTAGAGAACAAAAAGGTGAGAATATGGTCCTATTTTTTTAGAGATTAGAGTTGTCTTCCAGAAGACAATGCATACGATTACAAGAAGAAGATTGTCGTATTTTTTTAAATTCCCTTATTGTTGGCTTATATATATATATATATATATACATTCACACACATCTAAAATAACAATAATAATAATAAAATGACTTAAATTTAACAAGAAAATAATTACCGGCAGATGAAGGAGGTAAAGAAACAAATACAAGCCACACAGGACAACTTGCTTGCACACAGGCAACAGTACATCGATTAAAAAGTAGATTCATGCGATTAAACAGCATAATGCACTAAATATGACTGTAATTAATTCATCGCAATTAACGCATTAATTTGACACCACTAACTATTACTCCAAGATTGGTGACAGCAGGCCTTTGTAAAAGGCGCCAATGTTAGGCTTTCCTGTCACAATAATACACTACCTTGTTCTGGTACCATGATTCAGCCTCAGCTCTGCTTCGATTGGCGATGTCTTCATACTGGGCTCGCACTTCAGCAACAATGGCATCCATGTCGAGGTTACGGCTGTTGTCCATCTCCACGACAACGGATGTGTCCTTGATCTGACTCTGTAGCTCATGGATTTCCTACACAGGGACGAGCAAAAGACACACATAGAGATGAGAGACTGTAATACAGATTGCAGTGACAGGTAAACGGGAGTTCATTACAGCATCAAAGATCTGCCTCAAGAAGTCAAGCTCATCAGACAGCCCGTCAAGTTTGGCCTCCAATTCTGCTTTGGTCAAGTACGCCGCATCTGTGTCCTGGATGGCAACAGACAGCTCTAAGAAAGCATTGTTGCACACTACACAACAAATATTCAATACAAATGACCTTTGTGCTGGGAACCTAAAATGTGTGACAATTACACAAATGGTCAAAAGATCTAAACACACCTTCTTCATGAGGACAAAGTTGTTCTCACATTCATTGCGCTTGTTGATCTCATCCTCGTACCTAAAAAATAGAAAGAATCGTATCCAAACACAGCATTATACACAGACAATATTTCAGTATAATATAGATGATGGCCATATTACATTTTTGAAAGCACCGATGGGCAAGATTATTTGAAAGGTAAGGGTAAAGGTAAAATAATAATAATAATAATTAAATTAAAGCAACAAATATTAACTTACTCTTTATGTATAAATGTATGGTGAACCGGATTGATGACCGGGAGCAGGCCAATTATCTGTTCATTTACTTGTTCTATTTTTTAAATCTATTTTAGAAATATATTCTTATTCTAGGCGGCACGGTGGATGACTGGTTCGAGCGTGTGCCTCACAGTTCTGAGGACCGGGGTTCAAGCCTCGGCCCCGCCTGTGTGGAGTTTACATGTTCTCCCCGTGCCTGCGTGGGTTTTCTCCGGGCAATCCGGTTTCCTCCCACATCCCAAAAACATGCGTTGGTAAGTTAATTGACGACTCTAAATTGTCCATAGGTGTGAATGTGAGTGCGACTGGTTGTTTGTTTGTATGTGCCCTGCGATTGGCTGGCAACCAGCTCAGGGTGTACCCCGCCTCCTGCCCGTTGATAGCTGGGATAGGCTCCAGCACGCCCGCGACCCGAGTGAGGAGAGGCGGCTCAGAAAATGGATGGATGGATGGATTCTTCTTCTATTCATTCCACTACCAAAGTAACCACAACCCTCAAGACGTGTGTCATTGCTGCCCTGAAACACACACACTGTAGATCTCTTAATTGCATCGATATATATAAAATGCCACTAGGTGACAGCATTCCTCTGCAAACATCTTCCCTTTCCATTATGTATCTTAAAATGGTGAGGAGTTGTAGTTCGTGTAAGTTTTATAATACAGTGCCGCATTTTAGTTTTATTACATAGTGGTTAACTTATTGGTACAGGTGTGGTTTTATGATGGCAATGCTATGAACATTTTAGTTCACTAAACATTATTTCCTTTGGAAGTCAAACAGCATCATGTGTTTAACCTTTGCGGTTCCACTGTATATGTAAAGCAGTATGCATGTATCTCAGAGGTATCGCCAATAAGCAGCAACATCAACTCACTTGCTCTTGATGTCCTCAACCAGACCTGACATGTGATGCAGGTCAGATTCCAGTTTGACCTTTTCATGGCCCAAGTTGTCCAGCTGCTTGCGCAGATTGGCGATGTAGGCTTCAAACATGGCATCAATGCTGGAGCATGTTGGGGTTTGCTCCTGCAAAAGTTTCCATTTGGTCTCAAGCATTGTATTCTGCTGCTCCAGGAAGCGTACCTGCAGAGTAAAAATATGATTTAATAGCGATAGTTTTCCAGAAGAGTGCCTTCATTACCAGCTAAGCTGCATACATTCCTGGAGCAATCTGAATGGACTGGACACTAATGAATAAACTGTATGGAATGTGGTAAGGGGGTCTTTAAGAATCTGTGAAGAAGAGATAGGAGTGAGAACATAAATAGCTTCACTGTGTGGTTGGACAAAGAAAGGCATGAGAAGAAATATGACTCCTCTGACACCACCACATTAATGTCATGTCAATTATTACTCACTCAACTTGGAGCCACAATGCAGATTTTAACACACGATAGCAGTGTTTTACAATTGTGACACATGGTTGGCCCTTTACGTCTCCGTTCAGTGTCCTCACCCGGGGTGGGGTCTTGGGCAAACATAACAAGCATGCATTTGTAGTTTCACGATGTAGAGAGGAAGCCTTGATTTTTCCAGTGTAAAGAACTTGTGTGATTGATTCACAGGTTAACTTATCGGCCACATTTCTCGGGGGGGGGGGGGGGGCCTCCTTAAACAAGAAAACCAATCCATGGCTTACAAGGGGCGTCAACTAGATAACATCTGATCAATTATTGGCTGAGAGCAAATCGTTTGTATCACTGAGCATCGTTTCGTAAGCACTGTTTGATGGAGGCTGCCTGTTTTCATTGATTTATACATTTTACCCAACATCATGAAGTGGTTAACATTCACGTTATTGATAGATGGAAAGAATTGCTGTTTATCAGTCAATTTTCAGCACCACTCATCAGCATTTTTGTTTTTTATATGTTTGCTCTGATGTTGACAATATTGGCAACCTTGCAAAAATTGAGTTGAAGTGAATAAAGATTTTTTTACTTTCTGTGAGTCACTCATGATTTCTTTGGCAGTTTTCACGCCAATAAAACCTGACACAACCCATCGGTTATTTTATCCGGCCTTGGGTCCGGCCATGGTAAGGTATTGGCGGCACTGCCCGGGAAGCAAACACAGCGGTACCAGTAGACCACCGGTGTGCAAAAAAAAAAATAAAAAAAAAAAATTAAAAAAATAATAATAATAAAGTAAGGATGAGGATACAATCAATCGAGCCAAACTGTTCTGTACTCTGTATCCAAGTGGATATTGGATCTGAGTCCTGTGACGATCTCAGCATGTTGCACAATTATCAAACATCTATCCTTGAATGTAATGTGCAACACTTTTGTTTTAGGAGGCAGGTTTCAGGTTATACACAGAAACCTTTTTAATGATTACCTTAGAAGTCAAGAAGCTGTATCTCTTTCAACTTGCTTTGCTAACATCCTCTGTTTCTGAGTTTAAAGCCATGTCCACATTAACACAAATATTACATATCGGTCTTCAGCCTGTGTGTAGACAGAGCTTTTTGGCCATTGTCATTTTGAAATGTGTTAAATGATCTATGACGATGTATTTATTTCCATCCATCACGGGGGAACTTGAGACTATGCCAGCTGACTTTAGGCGAGATTCAAGGTACAGCCTGGACTGCTTGCCAGTTAATCACAGGGCATATTTAAACTTTATATATAACGATAGAATTTCTTATGATGTTAACATCTTAAGTATACATATTTAATTTCATCCTATAACAGGTGCAAGAGCAACAAGAGACTTATTTTTTTTTCAGGCTTCTGCTTTTTCAAAATGTGTTTTAATATGGACAGAGCTTTGTTTAAATCACTGTTAGGTGTGGACCTAGCTCATTTTTGTGGGGCTCACTGGGCCAATGAAAAAACAGAAACTTTGTTCTTTACATAAAGTAATCAGTAACATTTCACTTTGAACAAATGTGATTCTTTTAGAGGTGAAGTGGGCAGAACTTTTTTTAAACCCTGCTTTGTGCGGGCATAGTTCTGTTTTTCCCTAGAGGTACTGTATGTGGGACGATGACTTCTGGGCCAATGGGGTGGGGGGGACACGTTCGGTTTGGTCCTACAATTTGTGTCATCAGTAACGTATTTTGCGCTGAACAAACATGATTCTTAGTCAAGATCAGTGGACAAACTTATTTTATTTTTTTTAAACCCTGTTCTGTTTGGCTCTTGTTTTACCTTGGAGGTACGTGTGGAAATTGCTTACTGAGCCAATGAGGGTAAAAAAACCAAAAACATTTGGTTCTGAAGAAATGTATTTTTCTTAGTTTAGTTGACTGACCTTGTCAATGAAGGAAGCGAAACGGTTGTTGAGGGTCTTGATCTGCTCCTTCTCCTGGATGCGGACAGACTGGATGGTGGGGTCAATGTCCAGGTTCAAGGGGGCCAGCAGGCTCTTGTTCACGGTCACTTCGGTGATGGGGGCCACCACTTCTTGGGCCATACCACCAACCATGCCTCCACCAAATCCCACATAGCCAAACTCTAGTCCACCTGCTCTTTGGGCTGACCCCCCAGCAACATACCCACCAACCACCTTGAAACCCCCAGCGCCAACGGCGGCACCACTCCTACCCACTCCACCGTAAGATCGGCGGACTACACAGCTTTGCCTGGCAGAACCCACACCTCGGCCACCGTAGCCAGAGAAGGAGCGGCTGCTGAAGCCCTGACTCGGCCCCTTGGATGTAGACAAGGTGGAGAAGGTGGTGGTCTTCACAGCTCTGGCAGACATGGTCACAAAGGCTTCTGTTGTAGCGAGGTGGGGTGAGAGGAGGCTTTGCTGAAGATAGGAGAGTCAGGCAGATAGACCGTCCCTAGTGTTTGGTGCTATTTATCTGAACAGGGGAGGGTTCCTTCTTGTTCGTGATTGGCCATTGCCATGAGCACAGGCGTATGGCATGTGGTGTGGGGATGGGTGTGTTGTCACGGAAGAAAATCACATCTTGTTGCACATTTACAACCTGCAAATTGTTCAAGAGAATGATAGACTGCAACTCATATTGGTTCATCTTCTACATCAAACTACATCTTTTGCATCCATAGAAATAGTGGTGACATTGCAATATCTTCTCTTATAATCGCACACGCAGCATCCATTCCATCCTTGGGTATAATGAAGCTGCACATTCATTGATGACCTCCTCTCTGTTACCTCACTTCTCATAGGCGTGACATATTGCAAAGTAAATTGTCTTCTCCCTGTGTGACGTGCTGCACGCATTTGTGGCCAGCAACTGTATGTCTCAGAAGTGTGACAAACAGATTTTACCCTTTGATTATTTTTGTTCACGTTGTAACAAATCATTTTTAACAGCATGAATTGAAAAAGGAAGTGTTAAATGGACTTTTACGGGTTTTACAATCAACAACATGGAATCATGAACATTCCTTCTTTATCAGCAAGGTGAAGAGCAAACAGTTCTTTTTTTCTTGTCCCTCCTTAAGTCTTAAATAGCTTTCAAATTACCCATAAAATCCAACATGAGGAAAGATACTTATAGTCCATTGGATAAAAAATCTTTAGGCTTTGCGGCCTTAAGACAAATGTGCTAAAAAGTGTGATTACAGTGGAACTGCTGGTAAGGAAATTTGTGGCGTTTTAGTGGTTGGTATTTTTCATTGTTTGTTTCAGCTATCAAACAAATAGATTTTCTTATGCTTTCTTCATTAGGAAGGTAAGAGTAAGCTGAGGGGCCAAAATGTCTTATTGCAAGTCTATTAAGAGGACAGTGGCATTTTGGATTGTAGGAAGCTGCGAAATGACACACCAAGTGAGGAATGTGCTGAAAGACACACTTACATGCTACAAGTCAAATAGGATGAGGGCATGGATCCCCAATTAAAAGTTATAAAAAGGTCCAGTTCAGAAAAAAAAAAAAAAATCTTCAAGATGAGGTACACATCATAATTTTTAACTTGCAGAATTTTTCAAGTCCAAATACTGTGACATCACAAACTGACTCAAATACAATTTAAAAAAAAAAAGATTCTAAACGTGTAGAGTATTCCAAATGTTTTTTTTTAATTATTATTTTTAATGTGACATTTTTTGCAATTGTGGTGATTTTAAATAAAGAAAAGAATAAATGTCACGGGGGCAATTTCCAAGGTTAACAGTGTCTAGGGTAAGGAATTCATTTTCTTCAAGGCGACACATTATGGCAAATCGATTTGTTAATTTCTTGTATCCAAATAGTCTTTGGAGTGCTTGCCCACCTATCAATTATGAACTTACAAAACCAAATATTTTTTTTCTTATTTGCCCATTTCCCAAAAATGGATCTGTGAGTGCTCTGTTCTAAAGTTTGCCAAATTGTGAAATTACAGGTACACACATACACATGCATTTATGTATGTATACAGTATATGCATGTGTATATGTACAAACCCTTGGGACGTGTAAAACGTAAATAAAAAGATATATATATCAGAAGTCATGATAAGAGTGGAGGTACTCTATACTAAAGTCTGAGGGGTGCATGAGTGTTTTGACATAACAGTTTACACTAATCAAATTGCTGTTGGTGTCACTGATAGTGTAGTGGTACACTCGCCTGACTTTGGTGCAGGCAGCGTGGGTTCAGTTCCCACTCAGTGACGGTGTGAATGTGAGTGCGAATGGTTGTCCATGTCTATATGTGCCCTGCGACTGACTGGCGACCAGTTCAGGGTGTAGTCCGCCTTTCGCCAGAAGTCAGCTGGGATAGGCTCCAGCGTCCCGCGACCCTAACCAGGATAAGCGGTGTTGAAAATGGATGGATGGATGGAAATTGCTGTTGGTCAGTTTTATGAATGTATTATGATTATTGCCACCCAGTGACTGCAGACTGACACTACAATTTTTTTTTTTTTTTGCATAGCTATGTAGTCATGTTTTGTTGTAGAGCTACTGATGTAGTAATTTGTTTGTGTTGTAGCGTTTTCACAATGCTGCTATTTTTATGATTTGGCGGTACAACACATACAACATACAGAGTTGTACATAGTTGGTTTTGGTGTGTTGTGATGCAAATTTTTACCCACGCGGTGCAGAGAACGGCTGGGTATATTAACTTCACTTTTATTAAAATTGTTACTCGAAATATATTAATGGAATAATAAAGAAATCATTCACCTCCATCAGTACCCAGACTGCAACTGTTTATGACAGCATGGGTCTTCAAGAAATTTTCTGCGGAAAAACAAAACAAAAACAAAAAATCATATATTTTCAAACAGAAAGACTCAAGCACAGGTAAAATTATCAAATTTTATTCTTCATTTTTTTTTTTTTTTTTTTTCTTAACGTTTGCTAACACTAACCCTTTCTACATCCACAAGCCCATATTACGTATTCATCATTCATTTGCATATTAGACCTACATATTCCTCATTAAGCACATCTGATAATCATTACAGTAACAAGCCAGCTTACATGTAAACAGCATGTGAAATGTATCAGATAGCAGACATTCTTTGACTGTAGGATAATTAAGGGCTGCACGATGAACGACTGGTTAGCACATCTGCCTCACAGTTTTGAGGACCCGGGTTCAAATCCGGCCTCACCTGTGTGGAGTTTGCATGTTCTCCCCGTGCCTGCGTGGGTTTTCTCCGGGTACTCCGGTTTCCTCCCACATCCCAAAAACATGCATTAATTGGAGACTCTAAATTGCCCGTAGGCATGACTGTGAGTGCGAATGGTTGTTAGTTTCTATGTGCCCTGCGATTGGCTGGCAACCAGTTCAGGGTGTACCCCGCCTCCTGCCCGATGACAGCTGGGATAGGCTCCAGCACGCCTGCGACCCTAGTGAGGAGAAGCGGCTCAGAAAATGGATGGATGGATGGATGGAATTTGAAGTACATTTTTATTTATCCTTACTTTTACCAGTTTCAAGTTATTTCAGTGGTCATTTTATGTTTTTCTGTCTTTTTCCCCCCAAAGAAGAGTACCAACAATTTAGCTCACGTGTTTAGCTCTGAGACCTGAACATTTGTAAAATAACAGGAAGTTTGAGTTTTACATCCCTATGTACATACAGTTAGTACTCCACTATTACATTAATGCATGATCTGACTAAAAATATCTTAATCTATCGGACTGTTATCGTAACTAGAAAAAAAATTATAATCCAATGTTACCGTGTATATGAAGGATGCCTCAAGTAGCACAAACCCTCCTTCACATCTGCTTAGCATTATGGCTAAGCACATTTTAATGAAGCCCATATTGTAAAATGCTGCTGTCAATATATTTCCAATGTCTAAGACAATGCCCGCTGCGACTTGACCTTTTTTATCCTGTCATATCAGGGCAAAAGTTGAGCAGACCCTGATTTGTTTGTTTGGGGGTTGTGATGGTGAAGCATAATGTTGTCAGCGTTTTCCCATACAAATAAAGACAGCCGCAACGCTGTCACGCGGTTTGAGTCACGCGGTTTGAGTCATGCGGATTTAATTTATCGTTCCTCTTTATATCTCGCTGTTCCCTTCACAAACCACAGTTTCTTTTCTTTTCTTTGCTAACTAGTTAGTGAGCTAGAAGTGACAATGCAATCTGGACAGTCTTCAATTGGGAAGAACTGTAGTTCTTTTGACTTTGTTGATGATGTTGCAGAGCTGAATGCAAAAACTACAAGACAGTCAGCATCAGCTATGGAGCGTTTAAAGTTCAAGCCAGGGTACGAGGGGGCCCCCATTCCCGATGGTGCTAAGGGGTTGCTTTGGTTTTCATTGAGGGTGGGTGCTATCATCTTTTGTGGAGAGGGGAGGGGGCACCATATACAATGATAATATAAATAATTAAATAAATCACAAAATGTCTTGGGGGAGCTTTGACCTCTCACAGTTCACCCTCAATCTGTGCAAATTTCAAAAAAAAAACTTGTTTGTGTGAGTTTTTAACTTTGTAGCATATTTACATTTATTGACATGTTGATCCGTGTGATGTCAGCTGTTGTTTCTAAGGTCTTCAGTAGTTATTGTACCAATAGAAGAGCTGATATGTGCGGCTCATCAGATATAGTGTGATTGCTGAACAAAGGTGACCTTTATCGGAGTTTTCTTTTTGATTGTATTGTGAGCATGGTATCAGCTAACACAGTGTCTTTGTGCAGCTCACCTTTTCCACAACCTCCAGGGTATCTCGGAAGCTTGTGTGTCCTTTGGATTTTCTCTGTGAATTTGGGAACAGTCATTGTCTTCACTGTTAACTTATTGTGTTGAAATATGATTACAGCTGTAGGTGTGGTTATCACTGAATCAGTTAAACAATCACTACTTAATTGTGTGACTGCACATTTGCTGGTTAACAGTTAAATTATATTTATTTAACAAATCCCTTGAATTCTGCTTATTATATGTGCATGTGCTAAAATGGTTTTACTTATGTGCATGAGAGACCAAAGTTGGAGGGTGCAATGAAAAGCGGACATTATTCCTTTTATGGACAAACCAAAAGCATTTGGTTGCTTTTGCCAAGTTATTTGCTTTTTCTATGTTAATCATTATACAACCTTACAAGTCCCTCATTTGCCTCTGCTCTCTATCGCTCAACCGAACTGATTTGCATTGGTCATGCAGGGTTTGTTGCATATAATATGCTTTGTACGTTTCCATGACAATTGAAGACACACTAGGTTGGAAAAGGAAACGTGTGGGCAAAAGAGAGCGTGAGAGAGAGCAGGAAATGAGAAATGGGGCGATGTTGAAGTGGGCAGGGTCTAAAAAGGCCAACTGAGACTGAGGGAGAGAAGAAGGAGGAGTATAAGTTCCCCACTTCCCACTGCCATCGTCTCTTTTTACGCCGACCAGCAGAGAGCCTCTACTTCTCACATTCTTCTCTGTAACACAGAAACTTCTTCACCATGAGCTACAGGAGATCCAACATTCATCAGATATCTGCCTCCCACATCTCACCCCGCTACCGTGCTGCCAGCACCTATGGTGGTGCTGGTGGCCAGGACACCCGCATCTCCTCTGTCTCTACACCCTCCCTGCGTTCTGGAGCAAACAAACTGGGCAGTGGTATTGGTGTAAGTTTCGGTGGATCCATGGCAGCAGGCGGTGGCGTGGGAGCCGGCATTACAGGCAATGAGAAGGGAGCCATGCAAAACCTCAACGACCGCCTGGCGAACTACCTTGAGACGGTGAGGAACCTGGAGCAGGCCAACCAGGAGCTGGAGACGAAGATCAGGGAGGCGTTGAAGACCGGAGGGCCCGACATGAGAGACTACAGCAAGTATGAACCCATCATTGAAGACCTCCGCAAACAGGTAGATTTGACAAGCAATAATGTTACGATGAGAATCATTTGTTACCATCACCTAATAATATCAGCAGGTTGTGTTCATTATCCATCTGGTCTCAACCCAGGTCCCACATTTTTTGTAGCGATTAAGTCATAACCAACTTTCATAGAAGCCAAATCAAATTTGTCTCATCTTTTTTTATTTTAATTGAGAGCACGTTATTAAGAATCTGGGGAAGGACTGCACATTTGTCAATCTTGATTCAGACTCTATTCATCCCCATGGGGTATTTAATTAAGGAATGGTGCTCCCTATCCACCATCTGAGAATGAACACTTTAAACAAAACATTCACTTATGCTACCAATATGCAAAGAAGTACACAATTTCTTTTGTCAGCCATCATATTTCTTGCATAAGAATGAAGGGTGTGGTTGCCCAGCTCTGACCATCCCCCATCAATCTGTGTGCTTCAAGTTGTTCACAACTTCCCTTGATGAGTCATCAACATGAGGGTAGAAACTTCCACATACAAAAGTTCTCCAAATGGCGCTGCTTATAATTGACATTCTACGCCACTCCCCCGTGTCTGTAGGCCCCAATGTGAAACAGATGTGTGGTAAAACACACACACAAAGGATCTTGTCCTGCCAGCATGAGTGTGTATGCTGATGTATAATGTGTGAGCGTATTGCTTGCATAACAATCAGCTGCACTCACCAGAGTCAAATGTCACATATTTCTCCAAATGCCAAATATCTTTTCACATCGTGACACTTTTTCCCCAACTCATAAAGGGTTGTGTGTGTTTCCCATTCCTGCCAGACAGGATACCATGGGTTTGAAAGAAATTCACTCCCACCCCCAAAAAAATTTAGATTTCTCTACTCACACAAACACATGAAGATAAACACATTTGATTTGTACAAGATTTACTCACAAGGAAAAATAGCTTTTCCAGAGAGTAGAAGAGTTCCAGTGAAAGATTATTCCTGCTCTTCCATGACCCCTTTGTGTAATCTGACTCTTGGGTGCTTAAACAGATGCAGAGATCCAACTCACATCTGCAGACATATTGTGAAGAGAGAATCCCCAAAGGATGCGTGATGAATGGAAACACAAATATGAATAAGAACAGAACCAAATTTGCAACACCAATTAACAATTAACAAATACCTGTCATAGAATTTGTTTTTCTGTCTAGATCTTTGACAAGATATCAGAAAATGCTCGACTGGTGCTCCAGATTGACAACTCCCGTTTGGCTGCTGATGACTTCAAAGTCAAGTACGTTGCTTTCTCTTCATGCTCTCATGCATTTAGTTCAGGTTATATAAATGTGGCAAATCTAGCCTTCCTTGTCACATGTCATTTGGCCTTGCCAAGGCAAGACAAAACAATACCACCCACCCTTGGGATTTTACAGAGAATACTTTCTCACCATAACATTTTATACAGTTTTGAATACCAGCACTGTCTTTTGACGACATGAAGGATGAAAATCATCCATTTCCAAATTGAAATGTAAGGTGGTACCTTCTTTTTTTTTTTTACATCTAAAATACAGAAAAAAACATTTTGTATGTGTTTCAGATTTAAAAGAATTCCCTTGCAAAATGTGGAGATATATGCTTTTCATTGGACAGCGACAACATGTAGTGCATGTTTGTAATAGAGTTGGTTTATACAGGTATGATACGGAGCTGGCAATACGCCAGTCTGTCGATGCCGACATTGCTGGGCTCAAGAAAGTCATCGATGAAACTAACATGAGCAGGATGAACATTGAGAGCGAGATTGAAGCCGTGAGGGAGGAGCTTGAATTCCTCAAGAGGAACCACGAGAATGTGAGTGTACAGTACAGAAACATTTGCCATTGTACTTACTATTCAAAGTTGCCCTTGAGTTGTCCCTGTTTATTCAATTTTGAAACCTCAACAAAAATTCAAGGCAATGATTAAGGAGAGAGACAGAGAGAGAGAGAGAGTCTTACGTAATGTGTAAGATTCAAGTGTAAACGCAAAACAAAAGTAAAAAATATATAAATTCAAGAAGTTAAAAAAAGTTACCTACAACAGTGTATGAATGGACAAATGAATGTCCATGTGAGATCCAATAAAAGCGCTACAGGAGATGACAGCATCTGAGACTGTTGCTGTATGGATTCTGCACGGACCAAGTGGGACAAGATCTGAGGTGGACCACCTTCCCGGAGGCAATTGCTGTGGAGGATTCTGCTCCGACTGACCGGGCCAGGTCCTGAGGAAGAACCACTTTCTGAAGGCATCTACCCGTGGCTCTTTAAATGGACTCTTATACCATCTTCATTAACATTGTACAGCACCATACTATGTGATAAATGTTGTCCACTTGACATCCATTACAGCCTGGTCATCCTGAAAAGGGGATCCCTCCATCTGTGGTCCCTTCTCAAGGTTTCTCCCAAAATGGGGTTTTGAGTTTTTCCTTGCCCAACTGGGGGGTTTAGATCAGGGGATGTCATTAGTCTTTGTCAAATGTGGGCCTGTGAAGCCCTATGAGACTCTTTTGTGATTAAGGGATATATATATATAAAAACTTGACTTGGCCAAAATACTGTATTCATCACTACAGAACACAGAGTTGATAACAGTAGGCCTATATAACTGGCCTAATTGTAAAATTCTAAATTAGCATTATGGATGAATAGTAGTTTAACATTAACACAACTCTGATCCTGACCAGTGATGAGTCCCAACGCTGGCTGTGGGAATTTATTCTTTCGAGTGAATTACATTTTTTTTTTTCTTCTTCTTCTCTGTTTTGCCATGTAGGAGGTAAGGGAGCTGAGGAATCAGATCTCCCAGTCAGGAGTGCAAGTGGATGTCGACGCCCCCAAAGGCCAAGACTTGTCACAGATCATGGAGGACATGAGGGGCAACTACGAAAAGATCGCACTCAAGAATGCAGAGGATCTCAAACGCTGGCATGAAAATCAGGTAAGGTGGTACTGTGATGGGGCATCATGAACCAAGTTAATACCAGTATTTGGTTAATAAGTGTGATATCCTTCCTTCTCTCAACTTTAGACAGCAGATGTTCAGGCGCAAGTATCACAGAACACAGAGGCGTTGCAGGGTGTCCAAATAGAGCGGAGTGACTTAACCAGACAGATACAAACTCTGGAAATCGAGCTTGCATCTCAACAGAGCTTAGTGAGAAAATTACTTTTCTGTTCTTTATCCACTTTGATATCATCTAGTTGAATAACACTTAAATCCTCCCAAACATCTCATTGCTCTTTTATGATGGATTATCAGAAAGCCTCCTTAGAAGACACACTACGCAACACAGAGCTACGTAACAACATGGAAATGGAGAAGTATAATTCTATCATCATACATCTGGAAGAGGAGCTCGGAAACCTGCGTGCAAATATCCACCACCAGACGCAAGAGTATGAGGCTCTGCTCAACCTCAAGGTGAAACTGGAAGCTGAGATCGAGACCTACAAGTGCCTGCTGGATGGTGGCGATTTCAAGTAAGAGTTAACAGTGAAACCAAGTTGCTCAAATTTCAAAGCAAAACGATCTGTTCCAGAGTCAAACATCATAAAACCTTTTTTAATTGTACATCCAATTCTTTAAGTAACATTTGAAAACTCCTGTCATAACTTACAAGTAAAACTAAAATAAATGTAATACTACTGCAGTATGTAATGTTTGAGTAACCGTACCCTCAACATGGCATCTGCTTTGTAAAATTACTGAATTTGGATCATTTATTGGTATTTAATTACGTTTTGCTCATATTGTACATAGCAACAAGACCGTTCTACTTATGTCACAGTAAGTTCAATTTCTGATGGTTTTATTATGACACTTTTCTCAATTTTCCTCATAATGGGGAAAAAAAGAGAAAAAGACACTCCTTTAGATACCTACTTCTGTCTCATGAGATTTGTTGATGTCTCACATGATGATGTTTGAATTCCATATTCTGTTACTTTTGGGGGATTTCCATTTTGCAGCTTTCACTGTACTGTATACAAATAAAGAAGACCTAGTTCAGGTGATGGTAGTGGTGGAGGGAAATACTAAAGTTACTTCTTGGAAATTACATGCTCAAGTAGTTGCAAAAATTGCTGTTGAAAGTCAGGTCACAATTTAAACTGTCAACCTATTGCATTTGTGTTGTGTACAGGCTCCTAGATGCCCTTCAATGAGCTGTCGGCCACAGTTCCCGTTGAGGAGGATCCAGGGCCATCCAAACCCAATAAAAAGTTGTTCAATTAAGGAATATAATTCCATAACATAATTGCATCACGTGTGATTAAAGTGAATAAGGCCATATACAAATGTGTGACCTGGCGACAATAAAACAATTTGTTAACCATCAGTGCTGACTTTTGTATTTTTGTTATGGAATATAAAACTCTTTGCTTAGTTACATGATTATATTATGCTGAATAGGAGGTTACATGAAAAGCATCATGGTGTTCAAGTGGTTTCCACATCTGCCTCGCAGTCGAGAAGTCCTGGGTTTGATTCTCGGCTGGGGTGCTCCCGTGTGGAGTTTGGATGTTCTCCCTGGACTTACGTGGGTTTTTTCTGGGTATTACGGCTTCCTCCCATGATTAAAAAAAACATGCATGTTAGGTTTACTGAAGACTCAAAATTTTCCATAAGTGAATGTTAGGGCTGGGCAATATGGCAAAAAAAAAAAAAAAAAAAATTACGATTATTTTTTTCATATTGTCCAATCTTGACTATTATCACAATTTTTTAAATATTGTTTAGAAACTTTTTTTAAAAAGTGCCAGTTTTAGTTTTTCAGTTCTGTACTGAAAACTTTAGAAGCTAGAGAATAGTACAACATTTTAAACATATTTGATCAAAGAAATACGCACCAGCTGATCACCGTGATCAGCTGGTGCGTAGTAAATGTTCAAATAATATAATACATGAAGATTAGATTAGAATGATAGCCATTTGAAATATTACGTGACAGCATTATTGCTTTCTTCTAATGTAGGAAAAAAAGACACTCCTTAATTTCTGCTAATTGTGCTCATTACTTCACACATATTCATGTAATAGGGTTATGAAAACTATACACAGTATATGGGAATTATTGATCCTAATCTCATGTGTTGATCAGAGTTGTGATTTAAGATTTTCTTGGGCCTTAAAGGATTTTCAGATTTCAAATTGGACCCCAACATTCTTGACGTTTCAGAATGACAAAGTTCATGTTAGATTCAAAACATGTCATAAAATAGGTCAAAACTTCTGTTGATGTCCAGGAAGATGTTGTTTTGCTGAAAACACAGATTGTTTGCTTTCATGGAGGAATAAGGAAATCAGAAATTATCCTATTTGAGAACCTGAAATCATGGAAATTGGACATTTTCAAATAATTATACAAAATGGCTCAAAACATTTTCACTTCCTCTCTATCTTGTGTGGAATAAACCTGCTGGCAAGAACGATGTCTTACAGATTTTTTTTGTGTACAGTGTTGCCACTGGGCATTTACATGTAATTATGGGGCTACCTATGCTGTACTGTCTTTGTGTTTTGACTGAATCCAAATTTGACAGTTTGGTTCATTAGTTCTTTGGACACAACAGAGATCAACTGTTGAATGCAAAAATTGCTCATAAAAGTTGGCTTAGTCCTTAACAATTGATCCCCCAACCCCATTTTTGAAATAATGGCAATTTAGTGTAAGAGCAATAAAGACAATTAATAGGTTGAGTGGTAGGTAAATATGCTAAATTAATCAGTTAATCACTACTATACTCAAGTAGATTTTCCAGGCACCTGTACACTCCTGTTTATTTTTTCCTGACAACTTTGTACTTTTACTCCCGACAGATAATGCATCTGCATTTCTTACGTTTTCAAAATAAAATTGTTACTTTTATCAACCTCCACATATGATGATGACACGATGTAAATAAGATGTAAATAGAGAGATGCAAAGTAAACTGTGGTCGACCTCTCCATTGAGTGAGATCTTGGAATCTTATTAGGAAGAAAAAAAAAACAGCGACTGCAGCAACGTGAACCAGGAAGCATTAATGATCATGACACAATAGATTCAGAGAAGTAAGAAATTCCTCAAGCATCACCTTATTTAAAATAACCGTTGATGTTGTCAGCTACAAGAATAGTGGCAAAAGCATTGTGTGTTGCACCAAACCACCAGCTTTGTGTTAAAAAATGGTCTAATCTGAAAATACACATACAAGTAAGGTGTGTTTTTTTTTCGTTATCATGAGCTACTTCAGCTTTTGTGTTTTTTTTGTTTTTTTACTTAGTTCACAACGTTAGCAACGCTATGGATGTAAACATGTTGTTTTGATTGCATAAAACTCAAACCAATGCTAGCTAGCTCTTGTGACATTTTTCTTCTTCACAGTATGAGCACTATATTTAAGCTAACAAAAAGAGAGGAACTACTTTGTGTGCAGAAGTTTGTTTTTACGTAGTGTCAAGTTATCAAAACGGGTATTGTAATGTAGTTGACAATGAAAATGCATTTGTGCTGTTAACTTCGGTACTTTTATTCCAGTGTGTACTTTTTTATTTTTTACTTTTGCTTCCATACAGGAGTTGAATCAGTACTTTTAACAGAGTCTTCTTTTACACGCGTATCTGTACTTCTCAAGTATAGCGTGTGAGTACTCACTGTTGCAACCTCTAGTCGATGTGCTAAATTAATCATGGCAGCAAGTCAACGGAGCGATCGGAGAAGCGGGGCAAGGGAGGAGACACTCGCTGAGCTCGTGAACGCGAATGCGCGCTACCGATAATAACCCGCTGACGCCTTCATCCGGGAATTACCGCGAACTTGCTCTTCAACATGGCGGCGTCAGGTGAGGTTTATGTGGGTAAACCGACAGCGTCGGTTGGGCTACAATTGAGCCCGTTTTAACAACGTATAACCGGTCGGTTCGCGTTTGAGATTCGTAAGTAAGTCCTTGCTCACATCCCCGTCTGGAGCGGAAAATAGCTCGGGTACTATTTTTAAGCCGGTACATACGAAACCGCTGACGGATGGTAACTACACGAAGCAACGACTCGCTCCATTTGAACATTTTACACACACGTTATTGGTGTTTGTTGGAATTATGTCATTTGTCTGTACTCGTTAGTTAATGCTGCATTACAGCCGCCCTGCTTGCTATACGACGTGTTAGCAAACGCTCAGCGCACACTAGCAGCAACGGTTGTTGGAGGACTTGGGCCGAGCAGTCTGGGTAGCCACCCGAGGACTCTCCCCACGTGTGCGGCCGCGCTCCCCGACGTGTGTACGTGAATTAATCCGCTCAGTTGGACCCGTTTAGCGCACATCCCAAACAACACATCCGTGGTGGCTTTTCATCGTCGGGGCGTCCGCAGCCTTTCCGGTCAAATGCTGCTGCGACGATTGCGCACTTGATTCGTGGCGCCGCGAAGTGCTCGACTAGGCCGTAAAAGCTAGCCAGCTCAGCAGGGATACACTCCCTGTCAGCACGCCTTGTGCTGACTAAGCTGCGGTTAAACATCATCCGAAGAGGCACCTATATGAATTGTGTTCTATTGTTTTGGGACATACTTTTAACTGCCACGTGTTGGCCATGACTGGCTCTTCTCTCACTGATTCATAAAAGTTCCCAACGAAGTTCTCATATAGCCGCATTCTGTTGACTTAGTATGGATTTTAAGATTGTTTTTTTTTCTCAGTCAGAAGATGCCACAGATGGTAAATAACGTGTGCAAACAGGTGTGATTTAGTTATCAATCACCAAACATACTATTTGTTTGCAGTTTTATGTAAAGAATGTCATGACTGCTGGAATAGAAAGTAAAGCTTCCAGTCAGTTTTGTCCTCACTTTTCCTCCTGATCAAAACAAATCAGACCTGCTCTCACACTTCCTTGGCATTCAGACAATATAAAATGTTCTGCCATCACTATGACTCGTGGATACTTTCTGGCTGTGTGTCACAACCACTACTAGCCGTTTCTAATGTCCACTCTTTGTTTACATTCTGATCAAAACATGAGGGATATTGTTTTGACTCATCTTTTCAAATGGTGTGTGCCAAAGCAGACTGGAAGTCATGCACTGGGTTACTTTCTAATAGGTACAAAATTAATTCATCCCATGTGGGAAATAACATTTTCACAGCAACAACATTAACACACATTGTTTTGTAATATAGATAGAAACCAACATTATTTAGCTGTTTAATGGAGTTGTGATAAAATGTAACCAAGATTACAGTTTAAGCACACAGTGAAATCTTAAATGTTTGCTCGTTTTATTGCATCAACACGACAGCTATTTTTTCTGATGGCATGCAAAGTCGATGTGCAAACTCTCTGTGGTTTTCCCCTTTAGCTAAGAAGAAGAATAAGAAGGGGAAGACCTTCACTTTGACCGACTTCTTGGCGGACGAAAGTGGAGGCAGTGCCCCGGCTCCCAGTTACCCCGTCAAAACCACGAGCTGGGCTGATGAAACAGATGACTTGGATGGAGATGGTGAGCACACACTGAAATGGATGGATACTAGGGTTGGGAATCTCTGTCATGAGGCCGCTTCAATACATCTAGATACATAGGTTATGATTTGTTTCAAAAACCTTATCTTTAAGGGTGGAACGATACGATTCGGTTCACTATGGGAGCGATACGATTTGATTTGGTGCGGAAACAATGTGAAAGTTAAAATTGTTGATGTAGACATTAATCTTAAAGAACCTTGATTTGACTTGACTTAACCAATTGTAGAAAATGACATTTGTCTAACCCTATTTTCAAATGTAAAAGAACACTTATCTCGAAGACTTGCTGCTTAATGGCACTGAAAAAATAAACAATAAAATATATCTATTTTAGATATCAAATTATTTAAATAGATGACGACAATTTATTTTGTAGAGAAAATAATCTGCACAAACAAACAATAGTTAAGAGCCAACAGGGGTCAAGCACACAATTTCATCCAAGCTAGGACCGCCACTGCACACACGCAATTAGTTTTTTTCTTTTTAAAATGTATTTTCTGTTTTTTAAATTTGTATTTATTTTTAAACAATCACAGTGCTTGCTGAGTGCTGACTGAAGGCTTCTTGTTGTCACTGCGGCTATCCTGCGCGCAATTTGCCTTTATGCTCCAGCACAACCCATGTGGGCTGTTTTTAAAATGTGCTGCTGTTCTACTCCAAGTCGGGGGTGTCGCTGCAGTTGGTATTGGCTAGGACACCACATGATGGAGTTTCCTCTGCATTTTATGGCCAATTCCGGTAGCTGTTTTTAATTTTGGAACAAGGAAGAAAGCAACAACAATGGCGACTGTGGAACAGTGCCTGCTAGAACAAATGGACGTAGATACCCAGATGATGCGTTTAATTATATTGCAAAATCGATCAAGGCGGCGTAGGTGGTAGGTGCGTCCACTAAATGAAAATCGGGATGGCGGTACTGAGGAAACAAGGGTATAGCTGAGTACGTCATCACAGCATGTTACTAAAACGGAACAATCACGAGAGATGATCTCCACTGCATTCTGCGTGCGGTGACAATTTGTGCCATGTGCGCATCAAGTGTCACATAGGGGCCGTGAGGCCCAATGCGTTGGCCACGTGCAACAATGCAGGCACTGTCGCCTGCGCGAGCGCGGGAGTATAAAGAGGCCTTGACTTTTTTAACTTTAAGTCGTGATTATTAGCTTCGCTTGACTGTTGATTGTTGCATTAGCTTAGGGACATACCTTACTGTGTGTCCTCTCGGTAGTTTTTTTGAGGGGCTCAAAGTACCAACGGTGGAACGTATAAGTGGAGTGAATGGTCTCAAGAAGCAGCATTAGTTTGCTGAGGTATGTGGCCCATGGGATTGCAGAGAGGAGCCAGATGAGGTGGCTCGGGCATCTGTTTAGGATGCCTCCCGGACGCCTCCCTGGTGAGGTGTTCCGGGCACGTCCCACCGGGAGGAGACCCCGGGGACGACCCTGGACATGCTGGAGAGACTACGTCTCTCAGCTTGCCTTGGAATGTCTCGGGATCCCCTCGGAAGAGCTAGAGGAAGTGGCCGGGGAGAGGGAAGTCTGGCTTCCCTGCTGAGGCTGCTGCCCCCGCGGCCTGACCTCGGATAAGCGGAAGACAGTGGATGGATGGGATTGCAGAGATGTACCCTCCTTTGCCATATTCTCTGTATGTTTACAATCTGCGGCGCACATTTTGCTGCCGGCCCCGGTGTCGACAACAGACTTGAGATAAGGTATGCAGAGTTGGGTAGTAACGTGCTACATTAATTCCCTTACATTTACTCAAGTAACATTTTGGATAAATTGTACTTGTCAGAGTAGTTTTAATGACGCATACTTTTTACTTGAGTATATTAAGAAGAACCGGTACTTTTACGTCGTCGTTATAATTTCCATGTCGCTCGCTACTTGCATCTTTCATTTATCAATAATTGTGTGTGCTATCTATTTTTAGACTTTCGTTTTCCACTTCCGCATTGGGCATCGTTGCTCAAATCCACTGTGATTACCACAGTGATGTTTGACTCATGTTCACCAATCAAATGACACAAGAAAGTCATGTCCACAAACAGTCTTCTATTCAGCTTTGCGGGCCAATCAAAGTGAATCGTGACAGCCGCGCAGGACTTGTGTTTACATTACAGACTACAAAAAACAACAGCCTTAAACATGCAGCGTAGTTTTGCCACTGCCCAAACTTGGATATTTCAGCCCACTTCTAACTTGAGACAACACCTCGTGTTAAGTTGCAGATGTTTTTGCTGTTGTTTTGGCTGTGCATATGGCAACATTAGCACTACTTTATGGTTACAAGTGACTGTAAAACATGCATCTTGTTTTCTTTCTCACACACTCTCTCTCCCTCTCTATCAATATGTCTGGTTAGCAAACAGCTTCTTCATTCAGTCACTAAACTGACTTTGCGCACAGATTAGTGTCATGAGCTGCGATGTTACGTCCCCTTCATGTGGCTAACCTGTGCTAACACTGAGCTAACTGGTTAGCACACCACTAAGAGTGAGTAGTAGTGAATAGTGTAGTTCATAATAAGGCTTTCTGCAAAAAAGAAAAATGGTGACGTGTTAAATACTTAGCCGCTGTATGAGTGCTATCTCCTGTATTCCTCACATCCATGACTATGGGTTAGCATGTCAGTCTTGTTTTAAAATTAAAAAATAAGTGACATTTTGGAAATACATTGATGCAAAAAAATCAATTGCATGCGCCTGTCCTTTTACAAATAGTTTATTTCTGCTCGTTACCAGATTAATTAGAAATTAATGAAATTGTATATAGCCTAATGCTGACCTAGACTGCTTCACAAATCAAAATGGTAGGTCATATTAGTAGCTTTATGCTGCAGTGTCAATAAGTTGTTCAAAAGGCTTTTGAGAGTAGAGTGATTAAATTTCCCCTCTGTTCCCAACTTTTCAGTGTCGACTTCGTGGCACACAGATGAGGATTCATTCCGTGGCCCAGGCATTGACCGGTCCATCCTGCCCACAGCACCCCGTTCAGCTCGTGAGCCAAATATTGATCGGTCTCGACTGCCCCGCAGTCCGCCGTACACTGCCTTTCTCGGCAACCTGCCCTATGATGTCACTGAAGAATCAATCAAAGACTTCTTCCGCGGTTTGGCAGTAAGTGAATAATTGTACATTCAATCAAAGCTGGCAATACTACTTCAACTTGCAGTTTTAAGATAGTTGCATGGGATGTCTGTGAGAGCGGCCGACCTATTTTGGCCCAATGCTGCCCCAAGTTATTGATGAATGAGTATGTGATGTTTGTCTCCAGATCAGTGCAGTGCGTCTGCCTCGTGAACCTAGCAACCATGAGAGGTTGAAGGGCTTCGGCTATGCAGAATTTGATGATGTGGATTCTCTCCTGAGGGCCTTAAGTCTCAATGAGGAGGTGAGGCAACACACCATGTAGTAGAGTTTTTAAGTGAAGTCTATGCACTAGGGTTTGAAGGACAAATGTGACGATAGTTGTGTCGAGGACGACTGATGATTTTTCTCAACTCGTGTACCAATGTCAAAAAAATAATAATAAAAATCACTGTGCACTCCAACCTTCTCCCTCACTCACACACTGGCTGCTTTGCTGAAGACACACCCCACCCAATACACATTCATCCATTCAGATACATTTCAGGTACTGTCAGAATTTATACACCTAACAACAATTCATGTAACACAACAGGATCGCTCCTTGCTGCAGTATATAAGAATAGTATGAAGTTTAAAACAAAATAAAAGAGGAGGCAATGGTTTTAAACAATGTATTTTACCAAACCTTCAGTTGTGTTCCAGGTAGGCCTGTCAAGATAATATTTCCAAGACAATATATTTTCCCAGAAACTTTTTTAAGGCCTCTGAAATCATGAAAAATAACGCCTTCCTTATTGTTTTTTATTTTATTTTGTACTTTTAAATCATTATTGTTGTTGTTGTTATTAGTGGTTGTCTGTTTTTTTTTTTTGTGACACTGTGATATGGATCCCCCTGAAGAGCTTCAAGACGAGCCTGGTTTAATCGGAGCCTTTAATTCAGATTATAATTTAGAAGCCCAAACTGAATGAAAATGCTCCATTTAAACACCGCAATCAGAACAGGCCACATCCAAATGGAATTTCATTTTGTTTCACAGGGATGGAATATTCCTTTTGCCAAAACGATCAGAAGTAATTTTTTGCCATCTATGCTGTCATTCAGAATTGAGCCGGGAAAAGCTCTGTCTGGACATGCTTCGTCTCGACGTAAATATGCGGTGACCTCATGGTAAATATGGTAGCTCCCGACGGAGCTCGTTTGTGACTGAGATCTTGTTTTTAAATACCGTAATTTATATCAAG
Organism: Phyllopteryx taeniolatus; assembly: GCF_024500385.1. Taxonomy (NCBI): domain Eukaryota; kingdom Metazoa; phylum Chordata; class Actinopteri; order Syngnathiformes; family Syngnathidae; genus Phyllopteryx; species Phyllopteryx taeniolatus. Next base: position 13,991,597 of record NC_084510.1, read on the forward strand.
CATTTTTTCAAATAAACTTATAAAAACAATCCCAACTACTGTGCTGAATAGACGACGGACCTCTATCTTGAGCTCTTTAGCTTGCAGGCGAGCTCACGGACACAACAAACGTGTGCTGCGCATGGAGCAAGGTTGTGGAGTATTGGACGAAGCCAACACCGGCGTTCCATGAGCCCCTTAGTGGCTAATGACACAGCCGTCCAACTCTGTTGGCTCATTGTGTGATCTGCACGGCAGCTCACCACAACAATTACCATTTTTCAAGTCCGGAAAAACTGTCGTTGTCCCTTTTTGTTTATCGAACATACATGCAAATCAGACTACAACTTCGACTTCTACATCGGGCGCTGTTTGCGCCAATCCAGTTTAAGCGCAAGTGACGTTTAAATCTAGTTCACCAATCAAACGACACAAAGTCACATGACCTCACACATCATCTTCTATTGGGCTTCCCGTGCATAGGTATTAACACTGGATAAATCAGCCCGGCTGATTGCTGTGCCTACGTGGTGACCATGGAGCGCTCTCCAGCACCCTCTCTAAGGACTCCAAAAAGGGTGGGTACTCTGAACTGCTGTTTGGTGAATAGACACAAATAACAGTCAGGACCCGTCCCCCCACCCGAGGGCGGAGGGGGGCTACTCTCTCGTCCGGCGGGGTGAAACCTAACGTACGGGCGCCGATTCAGGGGGCAATAAGTATACCCACACCTGCTTGGCGCCTCTCACCATGGGCAACTCCAGAGTGGGAAAAGAGTCCAACCCCTCTCAAGAGGACTGGTACCAGAGCCAAGCCGTGTGTGTGGAGTCTATATAGTCTGAACGTCTCAACTTCCCACACCAGCTCGGGCTCCTTCCCTGCCAGAGAGGTGACATTCCACATCCCTAGAGCCAGTTTCTGTAGCTGGGGATCGGAACGCCAAGGTCCCCGCCTTCGGCCACCGCCCAGCTCACACTGCACCCAACCCCTATGACCCCTCCCACAGGTGGTGAGCTCATGGGAAGGGGGACCCACGTTACCGTTTCGGGCTGTTCCCTGCCAGGCCCCATGGGTGCAAGCCCGGCCACCAGGCGCTCTCCTTCGAGCCCCTCCTCCAGGCCTAGCTCCAGAGGGGGGCCCCGGTGACCCGCGTCCGGGCAAAGGAAACCTAGATCCATTTAATGTATTCTTCATAGGGGTTTTGGGAACCGTGCTTTGTCTGGTACCTCACCTAGGACCTGTTGGCCGTGGGTGACCCTACCAGGTTTTTTTTTGGTTTTATCACCTTTTTCATGCCTTAGATGTTTGTATGTCTGATCGAATGATAAGTCGATATTGTAATTATCGTGACAAGCCTAGTTCCAGGGAATGTTGTCCCTGAAGGCATCAGTGGGTGCCCGGAGCAGATGGCAGACACACTTGCAGCCTGCAAGTGAGTTAAGATGGGAGGACACGCTTTCTTTGACACATTAAGCATTCATCTTGACAATAAAGAGGTTTTTAATTGGCCATAGCTTGCCTCCATGTCATGGTGTAAGCAAACGACACAGTATATTGTGAGGGTGTTTTTTGGTGAGAATTTATAGCTTGTCAAATAGCGTTAGCTTTAGCCTTTTCAGCGAACTGTCCATGTCCAAAACACGTGACTGCCGATTATTTGATTACTAGCAATAACCATCATTGCGCAGCGGCAAAGTTGACTCGTCGATTAGTTGACTAATTGGTTCAACCCCTGGTATGCACTAATTCCGTAACAGACATGACATACAGTAACAAAAGTATTTTTAATTTGTTCCTGCCAATCTGTTCATACCTATAGAACCTGGGAAACCGAAGGATCCGTGTGGATATAGCAGACCAGTCGAATGATAAAGGTAAGAATACATTTTTTTAAGGACTGTACTGTGATGATGTCTCTTTCAATCTAATCCTGTTGACAATATCTACCGTACTGGTGTCTTTCTACTTTAGAGAGAGACAGTGGAATGATGGGAGGTCGAGACCGTGGTGGGAGAATGGGAGACATGGGCCCCGACAAAACAGACAGTGACTGGAGGGCTCGGCCGAGTGCAGACACTGATGATGCGCCTCCCAGGAGAGATGATGCCTTTGGAGAGAGTAAGTGACATTTTAAGTTTTGCTTTAGAACTGTATCATGCCGGATTTCCAGCAGCAGCTTCTTGGAATTAGATTTTTTGATCGTGACTGTAGTTTAATTTGTCTTTAGATATAGTGCTCATATTTTTTTCATTAACAAAACAAAATTCTTTGAACGACTATCCAGAGATGGGAGTAAGTCACGTGCAAGTCACAAGCAAGTCCCAAGTCGTAACCAAGTCTCAAGTTACTGCGGAAAAAAAATCAAGCAAGTCGAGTCATTGCTTGTTTCAAGCAATCATCAGTCGTAACTAAAGTCATACAATCTTGCTCAGTCACAACTTATATTGGAGTCAAAATGTTTTTCATTGATCATGACACAAAAAAGTACACACCTAAAAATTTAATGAATACGCAATACATTTATACCTCTAAAAATAAAAACGAGTAAATGTGTGTGTGTGTGTGTGTGTGTGTGTGTATATATATATATATATACACACACACACACACACACACACTTTTCCATGTCTGTTTACAGCTACCAATATATATAACACTTTTACTGTGATGATAAATATTGAAATATGCTCTATGTGGGAATAAACGTCTGTAATCATTAGATTCAAAAATTACATATGCTGTTTTTGGTGCCACTATGTTTCCTGTGTGTGTGTGGAATTTGTAGGTTGTCACTTTATGAAGTTTAAGTTTACTAGCATTAGTTTATGGGTGGACTTGCCACATCCAATATGGCAGACGCTACGAGAAAAGCTGCTCAATGTGTCTATGTATATATGTCTATGCTAAAATTGTGATCTCCGTTGTTTAATATTAAAAAAATGTTTAGATCCCGCTCTGTATTGTCTTATAGCTTTTATCACTTAAATGCGTAACTGACGTGAAGTTTAGTTGATCTTTATTCAGCTATTAGAGAAGTAATGTGAAGCTAGCTTACCTGTGTCAGACAGATGAAGGTACACCTCATCAAAGTTGTAATTTATCCTTTAGCTGCAACCTTGCATGTTGCCCTTGTTTTTTTTCGCCCATTTTCATCCAAAAGATAATTTGTGAATCCAAATGCAGTCTTGCCATAGTTACCTTGAAAATGTTACTTTACTGATTACTCGAGCTTAAAAGTAACTTAGTTACTTTACTGATTACTTGATAGCCAATAAAAACCGGCCAGCAGTGTTGGGAAAGTTCATTTTCTACGTGAACGAGTTCAAAGTTCAGTTTACCGTTCCAAAAATGAACTAGTTCAGTTCAATTTTGAACTAAGTTCGTTTCAAAAATGAAATCCCCCCCCCCCCCATATGTTGCTGACAGGCTATTACCCTCAAAATACTGGCATTTCAGTTCCTCATTGTTGCCACCCATTCAGTCCACACTAATAGCCAGCTGCAGCTTTGACCCTACAATCTCAAAAACATAAGAAAAAAAAGTTTTTGTGTTTATAAAAACAAAATGGGGAGAAAACGTGTATTGTTGGTCACCGGTGCGCGGGAGAGGACGTGCGTTTAAGGCTTGGTTGAAGTATGTTAACGTACTTTCAAATAAATGATATGACTAGAGCACTGATTTCCAACCTTTATGGAGCCAAGGCACATATTTCAAAATTTTCAAATCTCACGACACACCAACAAACAAAATGCCACAAAAAGTGGAGACGTTAATTACTGTATGAACTTCTTGCCATCTATGTGTGCGTGCATGCTTGTGTGTATGTGTGTATATTCCTGTATGTATATACAGCAGCTGAAATAAGTATTTAACACGTCACCATTTTTCTCACTAAATACAACCCCAATTCCAATGAAGTTGGGACGTTGTATTAAACATAAATAAAAACAGAATACAATGATTTGCAAATCATGTTCAATCTATATTTATTTGAATACACTACAAATACAAGATATTTAATGTTCAAACTAATAAACTTGATTGTTTTTAGCAAATAATCATTAACTTAGAATTTTATGGCTGCAACATGTTCCAAAAAAGCTGGGACAGGGTCATGTTTACCACTGTGTTACATCACCTTTTCTTTTAACAACATTCAATAAACATTTGGGAAGTGAGGACACTAATTGTTGAAGCTTTGTAGGTGGGATTCTTTCCCATTCTTGCTTGATGTACAGCTTCAGCTGTTCAACAGTCCGGGGTCTCCGTTGTCATATTTTACACTTCATAATGCGCCACACATTTTCAACGGGAGACAGGTCTGGACTGCAGGCAAGCCAGTCTAGTACCTGCACTCTTTTACTAGAAAGCCTCGCTGTTGTAACACGTGCAGAATGTGGTTTGGCATTGTCTTGCTGAAATAAGCAGGAGCGTCCATGAAAAAGACTTTGCTTGGATGGCAGCATATGTTTCTCCAAAACCTGTATGTACCTTTCAGCATTAATGGTGCCTTCACAGATGTGTAAGCTACCCATGCCTTTGGCACTAACACAGCCCCATAGATGCTGGCTTTTGAACTTTGCGTCCATAACAGTCTGGATGGTTCTTTTCCTCTTTGGCCCGGTGGACACGACGTCCACAATATCCTATTTGAAATATGGATTCGTCGGACCACAGAACACTTTTCCACTTTGCATCAGTCCATCTTAGATGAGCTGGCGGCGTTTCTGGGTGTTGTTGATAAATGGCTTTTGCTTTGCATAGTAGAGTTTCAAGTTGCACTTACGGATGTAGCGCCGAACTGTATTTACTGACATTGGTTTTCTGAAGTGGTCCTGAGCCCATGTGGTGATATCCTTTACACATTGATGTCAGTTTTTGATAAGGGATCGAAGGTCACGGGCATTCAATGTTGGTTTTCGGCCTTGCCGCTTACATGCAGTGATTTCTCCAGATTCTCTGAACCTTTTGATGATGTTATGGACCGTAGATGATGAAATCCCTAAATTCCTTGCAATTGTACGTTGAGGAACATTGTCCTTAAACTGTTCGACTATTTTCTCACGCACTTGTTCACAAAGAGGTGATCCTCGCCCCATCTTTGCTTGTGAATGACTGAGCAATTCAGGGAAGCTCCTTTTACACCCAATCATGGCACCCACCTGTTCCCAATTAGCCTGTTCTCCTGTGAGATAAAATTCTAAATTAATGATTATTTGCTAAAAACAATAGTTTATCCGCTCGAACATTAAATATCTTGTCTTTGTAGTCTATTCAATTAAAGATAGGTTGAACATGATTTGCAAATCATTGTATTCTGTTTTTATTTAACACAACTTCCCAACTTCATTGGAATTGGGGTTGTATATGTGATAATATTAAAGCCAAGGTGCTACTGAATACTGTAACTTACTGATTGGCATAGGCGTTTACCGTCAAACCTAAATCTCCAAACCACCTAAACCATCCTAGAATCGAAAAAAGGAGGGCGAAAAAGGCAAAGATACTCCCGCCACACGGACTATGAACTAGCTAAGCAGAAACACTATGGTGCTGGGACAAAATGGCGGACGAGGCATGGGCGTCGTAAAGTCGAAACCTCGTAGGGCGAGTGCGTCGTAACTCGAGCACTTCCTGTACAGTAATTCATGTATCCACTTTTTGTGACATTTTTGTTTGTTGGTGTGCCGTGAGATTTTTCAGTTGTAAAATATGTTCCTTGTCTCCATAAGGTTGGAAATCACTGCTCTAGTCAAATTGTGTATTCTAATCAGTCAGGTCAAACCAACATTACAACGTGACAGAAATAATGGGTGCTAACTTACTGTAATTAAATTACTTTATTTTTAATTAAATGACTTCACCCACACCAAAACTTTAGAGCAGGATTCGCCAGAACGGCGGCATGTTTGCATCGAACCGTTCGTGCTACCGCTAGGTTGCTAGGCTACGTAATATTTTATTCCTTGCTTGCGAGCCGTATCGTATGCAAAGTACGTGAACATACCTCAAGCAAGCCTTAAACGAACGTCCTTTCCTGAGCACTGGTGACCACCAACGCACGTTTTCCCCCATTTTGTTCTTATAATACAGTGGACGTGATCCACTCTTCTTGTCGTCGTCACGGTAACGAGTGTATCCGGTCGCATTTGAGTTGACACGATAAAGCCCAATGATCGGGGAAAAAACGGGATGCGGTGGTATCGGAATACAAGATTTTATTGCAGTAGTCTGAAATAAAGCAAATTTCTCTTGTAGTTGTATCCGGGCATTACGTGTTGTCTGTCTCAGACATGTTGTCTGTTCCACACCGGCGACGTTTTTTTTTTTGTTTGTTTGTTTTTTAAAAAATTATTATTATTATTATTATTTTTTTTTTAATAACTTCATTGGCCGTCAGATATTTACAGTACTACGTCAAAAGACACGCAACAAGGCTAAAATTAAACTAGCCTTTGGATTCAAATACACTGTGCATGCGGCGCCGCAGAGTTAATGTCTTTTGCGGAGCCGATCAATGACGGTCAATAAAATGCTAAATATCGGCTGGTACCGATCAGCCGATAAAATCGGTGTAAAATCTAGAAAGAAGGGACTTATTTGATTGACGGCTGAAAGTTCTGGGGAGGCAGCGTACTCAGAGCATTCAACGCCCACAGCTGTTGAAAGAATGTCTCAATTCTTGACCACTTTGAAGCCTAATTTTGCATACTTAGCGATATTTTTTTTTTAATCATTTGGCTTATTAACAAGTCTCTCCCCTGTGATGTCAAATTTACAAGACTTTTTTGTTTGTCTGTATGGTTCTACTTTAAAGGCATAAATGAAACACACACGTGTTTTAGCTAGATAACTAAATCCATCCAAAATGTCTTCCAGGATCACGGGATCGCTATGAGTCGGATCGTTTCCGAGATGGTCCACGCCGGGACTATGACAGTGGAAGAGACCGCTACCGGGACCGCTATGATGATAGAGACCGGCGAGATTATGATAAAGGAGGTGAGTCTTTGTGTTTTGGAGATGGGATGGATTTACTTGGATACCTTGATCTGGTATATAGTACCCATAACTGAGAAACCTGCTCGACCTTCAGTTTGTAGTTCAAATTTCAATCATGGCCATCCCTCAATATTTTTTTTTTTAAACTTTCAATTCTCGTTTGGCCCTCTTCTTTATAGGTTATGACTCTCGTGGTGGTGGAGGCCGTCGTGCCTTTGGCAGTAGCTTCCGCCGAGATTATGATGATAGTCGAGGTAGCAGCGACCGTTACGGCGATCGGGATCGTTTTGGGGACAGGGATCGTTACAGTGAAGATCGATATGAAAGACGGGATGAGAGGCGTGAGGAAAGAGGTGAGTGCACCACTCAGAATTTGGCAGTTGTTAGTTAACGGGAATTTAGCTTGACCCATTCACATAAACCTGACTTCTTTCCCCTGCAGCTCCACAGCAGAGGCCCAAGTTAAATCTAAAGCCCCGCAGCGTGCCCAAGGACGAAGAAGGTAGCGGTGCTGGCGGCGGAGGATCTTCCCCTGCCGCTGCACCGACCTCAAGCAGCAGGGCCTCCTCCATCTTTGGTGCTGCCAAACCAGTTGACACAGCAGCCAAGGAACGGGAGGTAGAAGAGAGGTTGAAAAAACAGGAAGAGAGGCTGCAGAGGCAGCTGGAAGAGGACAAGGGCCGGGGCCCTGACAGAAAGATACGAGACAAGTGTGTGGTTTGCCCTGCTTAAAAATACTCTTGTAATTATGGCATGCAAAATAGACACTTTTTTTAGATAAATCTGGCTATATATTATTACACGTTTGAGTAAATCTTTCTTATCCAGAGATCCAAGCTGGCGACATGAGGAAAGTCACACTGAGCGATCTCGTACAGGAAGTGAGTCCTCCCAGCCAGGAAGTGGCTCTGCAAGAGGTAAGATTTATCTTTGTGATTTTTCTACACTTTGACTTGAAGACATGTTATTCTCTTTGAGTATGAAGAGGTATGTTAATCACTGTAATTATGCTATTTGTTTCACTCTATACTGTCTCTGTCCTAGCAACACTAGATTGCCAAAAGTATTTGCTCACCTGCCTTGACTCTGATATGAATTTAAGTGACATCCCATTCTTAATCCATAGGGTTTAATATGACATTGCAGTTATGCTCTACAGTTATAACATCTTAAACTATTCTGGGAAGGTTTTCCACAAGGTTTAGAAGTGTGTTTATGGGAGTTTCTGACCCTTTTTCCAGAAGCCAATTTGTGCGGTTACACACTGATGTAGGAGAAGCCCTGGCTCTCAGTCACTACTATAATTCACCTAAAAGCATTCTATCGGGTTGAGGTCAGCATTATGCAGGCCAGTCAAGTTCATCCACATCAAACTCTCTCATCCTTGTCTTTATGAACCTTGATTTGTGCACTGATGCACAGTCATGTTGGAACAGGAAGGGTCCATCTTCAAACTGTTCCCACAAAGTTGGAAAAAATATTAGCCCCCGAGCTCCAGTGATAGGAACTCTGAATGATTCAGCATACCAAGATATTTTGGACAGTTAAACAGTTTAGGCATTACCTCTTCCTGGTCCACCATGTCTGCGCACCAGTGCACAAAGCAAGATCTGTAAAGACATGAATTTGGTATGGATGAACTTGACTGGTCTGCAAAATCCTGACCTCAAACGTATAGAAGAACACTTTTGGATGAATTAGAGCAGAGACTGAGAACCAGACCTTCTCATCCAACATCAGCGTGTGACCTCACAAATATGCTCCTGGAAGAATGGGCAAAAATTCCCATGAACTCACTGCTAAACCTTGTTTGAAAGCCTTCCCACAAGAGTTGAAGCCGTTATAGTTGCAAAGGGTGGGCCAACATCAAATTAAACCATATGGATTTATAATGAGATATCACTTAAAATATTTTAGTCGGGGCAGGTGAGCAAATACCTTTGTCAATGTAGTGTACAACACACTGAATTGAGACACAGGAATTGGATATACCCAGAAAGAGCAACACAATTGTTTCCCATCGTTTTTTTCTGCCAGGGTCACGGTGTCGAGATAGCGAGCGTTCTGGGGAGAATGAGGTTTTCAGTGGGAAGGATGACGAGTCCTCTTCCCCTGCACCCTCCTCACAGCCTGCCCCCATCAAGGAGCCGCTGAAGGTGATGCCTGCACCTCCCCCCAAGGAGAACGCTTGGGCCAAGAGAAGTGCGGCCACCATCAGCTCTGTTGAAACTGATGGGCGGTCCCCTGTCTCCCCTGTTGGTTCAGCCTCTCCAAAGTTCAGGTGAGTGTACAATTTCGATGACGACATCTTAGTGTATGTGAGTGTATGTTATGGGCTAATTATTCTTTTCTGTTTTTAGCTCCTCAAATTCTGCAGACGAAAGAGGATCCGGAAAGGGTAAGGCTCACTGCTGAACATAGGGACACAGTGGGGGATTTCAACAACCTCCAGCGTTGTCTGCATGACACTTTAAATAGCTAAGCATTGTGATTAGCAAAAAATATACAGAGAAACAAGACAAAGCCTTTTACTTGAGGAAAGTGCCAAGTTGATAGACGCTTTATCACTTCTGATACGATAATATTAGAATTCTCCAACTCAAATGTAGGACTGGTTTTCTTATTTATTTTTTTAAAACAGTACTCTCTGCACATCCTGCCATCATATTAAAGGGATGAATTTCACTATGTTAAAATTAGTACAAGGGAACCACAAACATCAAATACTCAAAAAGGATTTGGAGTTAAAATTATACAATGATACAAAAATGAATGTAAAATAGTAATTCATATTTTTTGCTTTTTATTACCCTTTTTGTCAATATTTTGTTTTATCAAACTTAATTATAAAATGCTTGTCTCTTTATATTTGTATGCCAGTTGAGTATATAAAAACATTACTGTTACATTTAATTTGCTATGGGAACATGTTTTATTTTTTAAATAAAGAACTAAGAAGTGAGCCAATATCACTGAATAAATTCTGTTCATCTTTAAAGATTCCACTGTACTGTAGAAGTATGTGACAGGCCAATAGGATTGCATTTTCCAATTGTCTACATTGGAGGAAATAATTATTTGATCCCTTGCTGATTTTTCAGGTTCACCCACTGACAAAGACATGAACGGTCTATAATTCATACATGCAAATCAGTTCCCTTTCGGCGAAATTCGCCATTTCGAACTCAAAATAGGCCATTCATGTGAATCATATAGATCCGATGAAGTTTTCCGGGGGGGTTGTCGTCGTCGCTGTCGTCATAGGCTGTAGTCCTTGAACACTGGCAGCTAGATCCACTCCACACATCCATACACATGTAATTTCTGATTATTACTCCGCGGCTGACTAATATGCGCGCGACTCGTGTTTACATTTAGACGAACAAAATCAACAGCTTTGATGTATTGTATTATTTGTCTGGCATTGTCAGCCCAAACGTGGATATTTCAGCACACTTATAGCTTGAGAAAACACCTTGCAGTAAATTGCAGATGTTTTGTTGTAGTTTTGGCTGTGCATACACACACACAGCAGTATCACAATTTGCACATTCATATTTTTTTTATTTTATTGATCATGCTGTGGTTAAAAAAAATCTGAAGTTACTCACTATTTACTCATTACTTGTAATTATTTCACTGTGTACTTTTTAGTCTTAAGTAATTTTTTGGAGGACTACTCTTTTACTTGAGTCACATTATTGTCAAGTAACACTACTCTTACTTGAGTACAATATTTGGCTACTCTACCCAGCTCTGGAGCAGACATCCTCTATTGGTACTCTTACCTTTAAGCAACATTTAAGCTTTAAGCTCTCATCACAGCCAGTGTCGCATTTGTTGCACTGGTCTTTTGTATTTTCGTGTTGAGGTGCTGCGGGTCGTGGCCCTGGTTGTGGTCCGAGCGGAACCACCAAGCAAACGTAACATCAGCGACGAGCTGATCCGCTAGTACATCTTGTATTAATTAGGAAACCTAGAATTATCAAATTAGTTTAGGGATGCTAATGTTAAGTATTAAGCGACGGAGCGATGTTAGGGATTATTTCACAACACAGAATGAACTAATTTAAAATTCAGATATGGCCAATAAAGACACAAAACATACTGTAGTTAATATTTTCCTGGAGGATTTATTTGGGATTAGCCTTTGAAGTTGGTAATAGTGAAAAATCAAGTGTAACAGACAATGATTTTAGTCAATTATTTTTCAGAATGAGAGTGCTTAAAGAGGAGGATGCTATTCATGTGGCACAGCTTGAAGCAGGCATCAGGTGGAGATGGGCCTGGCTCAAGTTGGAGGCCAAAACAAAAAAGCAAAGAAATGAGGCAAATTTAATTTCGATCTTAAATTTGTACATCAATATGTACTTGAGCGGTGTATATAAAGGTTTTTTTTTTGCGTGAAGAAAATGAGTTTATTTTGCCTTATTGTACTCTTCAGTCTTCCAGATTGCTTAATTTATTTAAAAATAAAAATAAATTCTCTGCAGGGGCCTGGGATGTTTTTTGTTTTTTTTTGGTCACCTTTTTCATGCTTTTGGTGTTTGCATGTCTGATCATTTTAATGGTAGGTGTATTTTAACAGGCAGAGACAGCATATCAAAAAGAAAATCTAGAAAATTACTTAAAATATTCAAATTATTTTGCAATTTGTTGAGGGACATAAGCATTTGACCCCCTATCAAAACATTACTTGGTGGAGAACCCCTTGTTGGCCAGTACTGTGGTCAGATGTTTTCTTGTAGTTGATCACCAGGTTTAAACACACCTCAGGAGGAATTTTGGACCACTCCTCATTGCAGATCTTATCTAAATCCTTTAAGGTTTCGAGATTGTGCCTTGGCAACTCGAAGCTTCAGCACCCTCCACGCATTTTCTATGGGATTTAAGTCTAGAGACTGGCTAGGCCACTCTATGACCTTCATTTGCTTCTACTTTAGCCACGTTTTCATTTCCTTGGCTGTATGCTTTGGGTCATCGTCATGCTGGAAGACCCATCCACGACCCATTTGAAGTTTTCTGGCTGAGAGGAGGAGGTTATAACCAGTGATTTCACGGTACAAGGCTCCATCCATATTTCCCTGGATCCGGGGAATTTGCCCTGTCCCCTTTGCAGAGAAACACCCCCAAAGTGTAATTCTTCCACCTCCATGCTTGACGGTGGGGATGGTGTTCTTGGGGTCATAGTCTGAATTCCTCTTCCTCCAAACACGGCGAGTCATATGGTTTCAAAACGGCTTGAATTATATTTTTTGTCTCGTGTTGACATGACCTCCTCCCTATCTCTCTGAATCATGCAGATGTTAATTGGCAAGCTTCGAACAGGCCTGTAAGTGTGCCTTCTTGAGCAGGGGGACCTTACGGGCGCTGCGTGATTTTAATCCATCACAGCCTAGTGTGTTACCAATGGTATTCTTGGTTACCAATGGTATTCTTGGTTACTGTGGACCCAGCTGATTGATTCTGTCTTTATACAGGTAACAAGTTGAGGTAGGTGTCTTTCATACAAGTTTAGATTAATACTTTCTTAAAGAGAGAGGACTAGCCTGTGAGAGCCAAAATTATTTGTTGGTAGGAGATCAAATACTTATTTCACGCAATGAAATGCAAATACATTTTCCTTTCCTTTTTTTTTTTTTTTTTTATATGTGATTTTCTAGATCTTAGATATCCTGTATTTCACTGTTAACATAAACCTAGCATTAAAATTATAGACCGCTCATGTCTTTGTCAGTGGATGAATTTACAAAATTAGTGAGGGATTAAATAATTATTCCACTGTAGGAGATCACATTTGTTTCTGTGTTTCTGTTCATATAAGATGAAGTCCTCATCATTGACTGTCTATCTGTGGTGAGATTTGGTGAGACAGAGCTCATCATTATAAATAAATGAAAGATTACAATGTTCCTGTGATGGAGGTTTTTGTAGAGTTGTTTTTCACTATTATAGAAAAATGGTTTTGCTAGTCCTCTTGCAGCTACTCTGGTGTGGTGGCGAAAAAACGGACAGTTTGCATTAATGAAACGTGCCTTATTGGAAATTTGCCTTATTGGATTGTGCCCTTTTGTAAAAAATCCCCAAAGCAGAATGGACCCAGTTGTACGGTGTTCCCCAGCATATTCAAGACTTGGGGATTCACCTATTGACTTTTGTTCTGCGGAATCTATCTGTTATTCACTGAAAAACTCATTAATTTTCTGTTTTTTGTGATCAGGCCAAAATAATAAACATATTGCTTTGGCTGCATCTTAGTGCAACGTAACTGATTATGTGAGTTGAGGAGCTTCATGCAGACCAAATTAGTGCTTTGCCACCATCTTATGGCAAATATATATCCAATTCTAAACCTTTTTAGGGGGGCTGTAAAGCACTCACGATTTTCACTATTTGTGGTAGGGCTTGGTTCCAATCCCCTGTGAATAGCGGGGGAACACTAATTAATTAGTTACTGTAAGTGCAAAGCTTTATTCAGGGTAGAAATAGGACTCACTGGACCCAACATTCCAACTGTCATTTAATGATGCGTCTTTCATTGACCCTCCATCAGTGACTGTCACGGCTGGGCCTTTGCTGCTGCAGTGTGTTAAGTTTAGTTGACAGTTTACAGTCCAACCATTCTCTCAACTGTCTGGCTTCTCCTTTAAGATGAGAACAAGGCTGATGGTGTTCATCGGGACCGGGGCCCCCCACGGGCTCGAGGTGAGCCTGCGGGGCCTGCAGCAGGGCGAGGGCGAGGAGAGGGTTCCAACAGAGACCGAAGAAAGGAGGCAGACAGGTCAGCCACTTAAAGCTTAGCAACTCTTTAAGTTGTTAACAAAAACAAAGAGAGTGAGCTAGCACAGGGGCATCTGCAAAGAGTGGCCCACATTGAACTATACAACAGATGATGCATCCTTTGTTTTGAATGTTGTGGACTTCATCACCTCTTAGGCTATGGGATCTTTGAATGCATTTGCTCCAGAAAATGCTCACAATCCCTAGTTGGTAGTAGGAGTGCCACAACAGTAACAACATAGCATGAGCTAGAAACGAAAAAAGGTTTTGACTGACTGATAGCAGCTTGTAGATTATCCAAATGGATAGTTTGTGCTCCTGTAGAGTTCAAGCCCTTTGATATTGCAGTATTCTTGGCAAGTATTGTGAGTCCTGCTGATGAATGTTAACCCACGGGTTCATTCTGACTGTAGAAAGGATAACAGAAGAGACCGAGACACCAGACCACCGCCAGACCCAAAGAAATACGACGAAACCCCAACCCCTGTAAGTCCGTCACGGGGCATCGAGCTCTGGCAGTTGTCATAGTTTCTAAAAGCTGTTCTCTGAGGCCTCCTCCACATTTTAGTCCCGCCCACCACCAGGCACCAAATAATGAATGAAGGATTTGCATAAGCGCAGTTTGCTGAGTATGCCAATTGGTTGTCTTTTTCAGAAGTTCAGCTCAGCCAGTAAATACGCTGCTTTGCTAATGGATGGAGATGGCGATGACGCTGGGGATGTGGAGTAGAGAAGACGGCGAAGAAGAGGAGCAAATGAACAGAGAATAATAATTTCAGTTTATATTCTCTTCATGTGGAAGTAGCCCCAAGGAGGACAATCGCCCCTTCCTCCCTCCTTCAAACCTGTTCTTTCCCTTCATCTCCCTTCCCTCTCTTCCCCTCTCCCTCCTCTGCCCCACTCTGAGGACTCTTTCAAGGTCTACACAATAGTCATCTACTGGACTTGTTTTAATTGGGGGGTGGGGAGTGTTTAGCTCATAAAAAGTGATGGATAAATTTGAAAAATTGTAATAAATAAATGGGAAAAGTGGGGGGGAAAGAATTTGTACATTTGTGGATCAAAGGTGTGGTGGATTGATCCTGTATGAGGTAGCTATGGCAACACAATACTTTTAAATCTGAATCAATTGTTCACATTATGACTTGCATACCTCTTACAAGGCAACTTCTTTTCAATAATTTTATTAGTCATTTGAAAGTCATCCTTGAACCTTTCTCTCTCTAAACTTAAATCACTAATCTTGTCTTCCAGTACTGTCTTTGATTCCGAAGCTAACCCATGGAACATTTTCCTCGTCGTGTCCACTGTGCAAAATCTTTTGACATGATTTACTACACTCTGAATGACACCAAACAGCCGCCTCACGACTCACCTTGAGTCATTCAAGTGCCATTATTGTTCTCCCCTTATCATTGTACAGACTTTATTCTCTTTCTACACCTTCTGATGAAATAATCGCTTCAATTACTCATCTGCTGTCCTTTCTGGCCGTCTTCCCGTCCTCCACTGCTGCCTGCAAATCCTTCTCTTTCTCATGTGAGGACCGCAGTGTGGGAGGTTATCATGACATTACCTTTTTTCCCGCTTGCAATAAAAGGGGTGTCATTAAGTACACAGTAAATTCTTCCCAACAATTTATTTCTACTCTAATAAATGGGTGGCTTGCATTTTTTGCATTCATACTGGTGGACTTAGGAGTCCTTTGAATTTTTAGAATTTGAACATGTACATCAATTGCACATTATTAAAATGTCATAGACTAACATAATGTTCCCATTCTTAAAAACGACGTCAATTTAACACATCGTAATGTTGTAAAACAGATGTTCAAATTTACTACATTCAAATGACTTTTCTTCCTAATGTGAAAAGACCAGATATTGAGAGATGATCTCCTGTTTCCCTCCATTTCCTTCAATAACCTTAAAATGCGCAGTGGATTTTTATTTTATTTTGACAGGAGCTATTAAGTTCACATTATAATCAGAAATACAGGTTAGACGTTAATATGGAAAATTACTATTTTTACCTTGTTTTTTAATGGAATATCTACATTAAAGGCTGACACGGGAGTGGATTTTGACTCCCACTCCCAGAGAGATTGATCACATTTCCCCACAATCCTGAGTGTTTTAAAAAATCCCGCTCTTCCTACTCCTACAGGGATTGATCCCTAGCCAAAACTTTACAGCATCCTGCTTCCCCCCCCCCCCCACACAATTTTTTTTTATTACTTTCTATTAATATCTTGAATGTGGTGTCCACTCCCTGTGACTTTCGCTCTCGTACCGGCCCAGTCCTGTGACTACTAGTGAAATTTACTCCTATCCCACGGGACACGGTGGGAATACCGGAAAAATGTTAGCTTCTGATCTACAGTGGGTACGGAAAGTATTCAGACCCCCTTAAATTTTTCACTCTGTTATATTGCAGCTATTTGCTAAAATCATTTCTTTTTTTCCCCTCAATGTACACACAGCACCCTATATTGACAGAAAAAAATGGAATTGTTGAAATTTTTCCAGATTAAAAAAAGCAAAACTGAAATATCACACAGCCATAAGTATTTAGTAGACGCACCCTTTGAGCTAATACAGCCCTGCGTCTTTTTGGGAATGATGCAACAAGTTTTTCACATCTGGATTTGGGGATCCTTTGCAGATCCTCTCCAGTTCTGTCAGGTTGGATGGTGAACGTTGGTGGACAGCCATTTTCAGATCTCTTCAGAGATTCTCAATTGGGCAGGGCTCTGGCTTGGTCATTCAAGAACAGTCACGGAGTTGTTCTGAAGCCACTCCTTTGTTATTTTAGCTGTGTGCTTGGGGGTCATTGTCTTGTTGGAAGGTGAAGCTCTGGCCCAGTCTGAGGTCCTGAGCACTCTGGAGAAGTTTTTCGTCCAGGATATCCCCGCATTCATCTGTCCTTCAATTGCAACCAGTCATCCTGTCCCTGCAGCTGAAAAGCACTCCCACAGCATGATGCTGCCACCACCATGCTTCACTGTTGGGACTGTATTGGACAGGTGATGAGCAGTCCCTGGTTTTCTCCACACATGCCGCTTAGAATTAAGGCCCAAAAGTTCAATATTGGTCTCATATGACCAGAGAATCTTATTTCTCACCATCTTGGAGTCCTTCAGGTGTTTTTTTTTTTAGCAAACTCCATGCGGGCTTTCATGTGTCTTGCACTGAGGAGAGGCTTCCGTCGGGCCACCCTGCCATAAAGCCCCGACTGGTGGAGGGCTGCAGTGATGGTTGACTTTCTCCCATTTCCCGACTGCATCTCTGGAGCTCAGCCACAGTGATCTTTGGGTTCTTCTTTACCTCTCACACCAAGACTCTTCTCCGCCAATTGCTCAGTTTGGCTGGACGGCCAGCTCTAGGAAGGGTTCCGGTCGTCCCAAACGTCTTCCATTTATGGATTATGAAGGCCACTGTTCTCTTAGGAACCTCAATTGCAGCAGAAATATTTTTGTAACCTTGGCCAGATCTGTGCCTTGCCACAATGCTGTCGCTGAGCTCTTCAGGCAGTTACTTTGACCTCATGCTTCTCATTTGCTCTGACATGCACTGTGAGCTGTAAGGTCTCATATAGACAGGTGTGTGGCTTTCATAATCAAGTCCAATCAGTATAATCAAACACAGCTGGACTCCAATGAAGGTACAGAACCATCTCAAGGATGGACAGCACCCGAGTTAAATATGAGTGTCACAGCACAGGGTCTGAATACTTGTGGCTGTGTGATGTTTCAGTTTTTATTTTTCAATCTGCAAAAATTTCAACAATTCAGTTTTTTATGTCGATATGGGTTGGTGTGGGTACATTGAGGGGGGAAATGAACTTAAATGTTTTTAGCAAATGGCTGTAATAGAACTGAAACGTTTAAGGGGGTCTGAATACTTTCTGTACCCACTGTAGGTGTACAGAGGACCTTTTCCAGCAACCATCACTCCTGTATTGTAATGGTTTGTGGTGTTGGATAATCATGTTAAATGGTTGATTGATGATTGGAAAACTTTGTGTGAAAACGTGCTGACTAGAGAGGCTGTAAAACTGGCCTGCCTTTGAGCTAGTTAAGTTCCGGTTCTCAACATTTATGGGTTCAGTTATACTCTCAAAATGGCTGGAAAAATAGTACTTTTATTAGGAAACCTGATTATCCTTGTTCTGAGGAATGAAGGCTTTTATTCCACGTGAGCAACTACCAACTAAGTGGAAATTTCCTTCAACAGTATGTACCACGGTACTCCCTTCTAATAATAGCACAAACGGGCTCTCACCAGACTAGAAAAAGAATTAGAGGCCCCGCTGCAAAACTAAGCAAGAGCAGAAGTACATTCGACAGCAGTGTTTCCAAACCTTGATTCAGCCAAGGCACATATTACATTTAAAAAAAAAAAAAAAAAAAATGAAATAAAAAAAGCCACAAAAAGTATGTGTATACTAAAATAAAGACTTTACTCCCAAATTCCGTTTGAAATCTGAGGATGTTAACTCGCTGGCAGTTTCATTAAATTGTACCCACAAAACGTCCACAGGGAAGCAGTGACTCTGGAATGCTCACCTTCTAGGCGAAGTGGCAAAGAATCTTAAACAAATTAAAGATAAGTTAAAAAAACTGAACCAGCAAAAGAAACTCAGCAAAAACTTTAGTCAATGTGACCACTTGCATTTAAATTGGGATACAAAGTGGATTTATGTTAATCTGGTTCACACAATTGTAACTTGTTAGATGGAAACACTGTTAAAGTTAACTGAGCCAACAGAGTTGTTTTAACGTTGAAGGTTACGTCCACATGCAATAAACTCCAATCGGAATTAAAATAAACATTTAAACATAAAGTTTACATTTGTTAATTGTATTGACTTCTCTGTAGTCTTGTCAGGTCCAACATGATTACACCCATCAGTCGCAATGTCCCAAAAAGATGTTCTTGTAGAGTGTTGTCCACTGGGGGACATTTCCACAATGTTTCTTCAGCCGGGGTCCCCCACTGCATCCTCGACTCCTGGTGGCAGCTGCTAAGAATCCTGCTGAGCTTCATCCCACACACACACACACACACACACACACACACACACACGAAGGTCAGCACACTGGCCACCACTGATTTACAAGTGTCATAAATATGATACCTTGCATTTTGTTGCTGGTGGTAAACTACAGTTTGAACTATATTAAAATGCATGTGTGTGCATGCACTGATCTTAGAGTACATTTTAAGTAGCAACGAAGTAATAATTGATATTTTCCCAACAATTGGTTTAACGCTCTGTAGTATCTTTTCACATGATGCACTGTTGTACATTGCAATAGTGATTCACTCATGTTGGACACTTTTGAGCCGAGGTATGCATTTCCAAGTCCTCACCTGCACACCTCGACAATGAGAAAAGAGCATGAGAGAGCCAGAAATTCCGTATGCAAAGATGTCAGATTTACTGTTGACTATGTGACATGTCACAATCATATTAGGACTTTTAATTAGCCCAATGCTAAGGTGGGAAAATTAATTTTAGTATGTTTCACTCCCATGCTAACTAACTAACCGACTGTAAATGACTTTTGTTGACACCGTGGTTTTCATGACTGGCTGGTGGCTATGGGGTGCTGTTAGTAAAGCTGCTCAAGCCAAAAAATAGCAACATTTTGTCGCATTTAGCTTCAAAACGTGTTTTCGAGAGTCACTTTTCTGCACATTTAGAACAGTATTTGTGAACGTAATAGTTAAATCCAAATATTAAATGTTACACCTAAATATATATTCTAAATGTTAGCTAGATATCTAAATAGGAATCTTAAATTGAAATGTTTGTGTGTGTGCGTGTATATATATATATTATATATAAGGGATCGAAGGTCACGGGCTTTCAATGTTGGTTTTCTGTTGCTGCTGCTGTGGTTCTTTTTTTCACCTTGGCATTTCAGCACACTGAATATATATATATATCCATTCATTCATTTTCTGAGCCGCTTCTCCTCACTAGGGTTGCGGGCGTGCTGGAGCCTGTCCCAGCTGTCATCGGGCAGGAGGCGGGGTACACCCTGAACTGGTTGCCAGCCAATCGCAGGGCACATACAAACAAACAACCATTCGCACTCACATTCACACCTACGGGCAATTTAGAGTTTTCAATTAACGTGCATATTTTTGGGATGTGGGAGGAAACCGGAGTGCCCGGAGAAAACCCACGCAGGCACGGGGAGAACATGCAAACTCCACACAGGCAGGATTGAACCTGGGTCCTCAGAACTGTGAGACTGACGCTCTAACCAGTCGCCCACCGTGCCGCCATATATATACATAATATATATATATAGAACATTTATATATAAGATTATATATATATATTGAACATTTATATAAGATTATATTTAGATATATATTTAGCATTTACTTTTGAGATTTAGATGCAACATTAAATATTTGGATTTAACTATAAAGCTGACAAATATTGTGCAAAAAAGTGACACATGAAAATTCACACCATTTTTTTTTCATTTTATTTTTTTTAAAATATAAACACAAGCTAAATGTGACAAAATGTTGCTGTTGTTTTCAGTGCGAGCCGCTTTACAAACGACACCCCATAACCGTCCACTGGTTTTGCTGCAATTCAAAATTGGAATCGCTGGGAGACAACATTGCAACATCACAGATGTAAGATTCCAATTCCAAAATATACATGAACTGACACAAAAAAATGTTTGCGGCCTTTATACAGTCTACATGTATATTGCATTTTACAATAAGTATGAACTGTATTTATAATTTTATATGCACTTGTGACTAGAAAGCAATGCATGGAAAGTGTCGCAGAAATGGGGCGATCCAGCATTGCCAACAGCCTCGCATTTTATCCACCCTCTTTTTTATAGGTTGCTTACTCTCTGCTTCCTTAAAGTTGGTCATGGTATTGTGGTTCAATGAAAAAAATAATACTGTGTGGAGCCTCAAAACCTAATACATGGTCGCAGATTTTGCGCTCCAGCGATACATGTGCGCTGCTCAATCAATTATTGTGCGGGTGTGAGTCGCCAACTGTATTTTTTTGCAATGGTCCATATCTATCGTGTTTGCCTGCGTCGCTCGGTTTGCAGGCCTTGGAGAACCCTATTTTAAAATCGATTAACCTTTTTATTGCCCATCAAGCAGGCATGCAGGTTTTTTTTTTAACTCTTCTATTATGGCAATACATTTTTTTTTTACATTTTAGTATGGGGAGGCGGCACGGTGGCCGACTGGTTAGAGCGTCAGCCTCACAGTTCTGAGGTGCGGGGTTCAATCCCCGTCCCCGCCTGTGTGGAGTTTGCATGTTCTCCCCGTGCCCGTGTGGGTTTTCTCCGGGCACTCCGGTTTCCTCCCACATCCCAAAAACATGCATGAATCGGAGACTCTAAATTGCCCGTAGGTGTGAATGTGAGTGCGAATGGTTGTTTGTTTGTATGTGCCCTGCGATTGGCTGGCAACCAGTTCAGGGTGTACCCCGCCTCCTGCCCGGTGACAGCTGGGATAGGCTCCAGCACGCCCGCGACCCTAGTGAGGAGAAGCGGCTCAGAAAATGGATGGATGGATAGTATGGGGAGGAACCAAGTTCTCAATTTGGGTCAAGAGCTGGAAAAGTTTGGAAATCCTTAGAGACCATTATAGGCTCCAGCCCCCACCTGTGTCACCATGTGAGTCAGCAGCTGGTCCACACACACACACTCACCCACATGAGCGTCTTCCCCATCTTTGCACATTAGTCTCACTGGTTCTGGTATCATTTGCCTATTTTTCTTCTTTTTTCCCCCTTTCTCCCCCCTCCCCCCCCCCCCCCCAACCCGAAGATGTCACCTATCATAAGCCTGTGAGTGACTGTTAGGACTTAAATGTTAACAGTTACTGACTGTCTCCTTATTTATTCCGGATCCACAGATTAGTCCCCGCCTATAAAGCCAAAGAGTCTTGCCTGTAGAAAGAGCTTCTTGTTTGAAATGTTCCTCTCCCAATGGCCTTCTAAAAGAAGAGTTTTGTCAGAGGAAATGCAGTGCAGTGTGTGTTCCATAGAAGAGGAGTTGTGTTGATATTTAAGCACACAGAAAATCATTGTTTTCATCTGTGGAGAGGAATCAAGAATGGATACCAGTCTATTTCTGCTCCTTCCTATCAAAGATGCTGCGGTCTTGGAGTACTTTCAGATTGACAAATTCTAATTAACACAACAGAAGACAGTGCACAAGATAGTTTACATCTATTGTTTTAAACTTATAGTATGCCTTAAAAACTACCCTGGTTATAGCTACAAACACTACAGATTGAAAAAATTAATTACTAAACATCTTCAAAAAAAAAGAAAGTGAACTCCGAATCCATGCAAATTGTCATGAAAAGACAGTATGTGGATCATAATTTATTTTGCTGTCTGCTGTTGTGTGAATGCAAAATGGCTGCCTCATCCTAGCACTTCAGCTCACAGATCCCTCTGGTCTATTGTAACGACACAATCAGGCTCTCTCCAGTGGCATTAACCATAAAGACAGCTTGAGTGATAAAAATGGACAGTTTGTCAAAGAGCCAAAAAAAGGAACTCTGAAGACACGTAGATGCATTTGTGTTAGGCATATTAAGAAATATGAGGAAAAATCCTATATGACTAAAAAAAATGTAATTGGCATCTTCAGAAAACTTAATTTCGGACACCTAACGGTAAAGAGGTGTTGGCATTAAAACTTTGGAAAAATATTACTTTAGAATATAATTTTTTTCCCTTAAAAACATATATGACCGTTTGATGGATGACTGCCAATAATTCAAATAGTCATATCAGTAAAACTAATTAATTGGGAAATTCAGTGAGCCATGTCTTCACTGTTATTGATCAAATTATATGAAAATAAGTAAGTTTGTGTCACAAAATAATAGAATAATAGAATAAATGTTGGACTTTTTTCATTTAGAAAAAAAGCCAACGGATTAAAGTCCTATTTTATATACTTATAAATATCTAACTCATATCTTCTTTTTGTTGTGGCCCTAAAAGTCCTTTGTAATATGGCCATTCAGTGAACATGAAATTTTAACTTCATTTTGTTGGAGAGTGTAGTTTCTTGCAGTGCTTATTTAATTTTCAGAAATCATTTAGATATTCCATCCATCCATTTTCTGAGCCGCTTCTCCTCACTAGGGTCGCGGGACATTTAGATATTTTATGTATATATTTATTTACATGATGTAGTTGTATCTTGAAAAAATACAACTATTCTTGCTTGAGTGCGACTTGTAAGAGGCAAACAAGCTACATGAAACACCTTGCAGTACAATGAAGAGCAGGTTTGCACCACTGCAAAAGACTATATATTTTTTTTAGTCTTTCCTCTCCCCCAAGTTTATATATATATATATATATATATATATATATGCAGCTCTACAGTTGTGGCCTCAAATCAAGTGAAACTTTCCTCTCATTGAATGAAAGTAGCCCAAAGAAGGCTCGCTCCTTCAGGGAGTTGAGCACACTAGAATGAGTCTTGATGGGACGGCCTGCCTGAAAGCAGCTCTATCTGCGAGAGAGTGAGAGGGCTTGAAGTGAAGCCAACGGGGGAAGAGGAAGGGCCATAAACAGCTGTCCACTTCTCCCCCATGCAGAGACAGCAAGAGGAGCCTGATGGAGCGAGAGGGTGGCTGACAGGAGGGTCTGTGTGTGAATGTGGCACTGAGCGTCTTCACAGGCAGAGGAAGGTGCTCACAAGTGGAACGGGAGAAGGGAGGTGCTGAGTGTGCGCTCGCATGCTTTGAGAGTGAGGAAAAGCCCGAGTGTGAGAAGACTGGGAAGAGTGTGAGAGGCGAAGGGGAGAAAGAGTGGTGGGTGGCAGGAGGGGTTGTAAGTCACCTGTCACAGGCACGGGAGTCAGCAGGAGGTCGGGTCATGTTGGGGAAGTGGACGCCGACATCGGACGTGAAGCTTTGAGAGGTTCTCATCAGGTGGCACAACTTCAGCATTAAATAGAATTGATGACACGGACCACAAAGGGCTGCAAACATGGGGTGCATTCACAGCCTGGCTACCAGAAGGATTAAGGACCACCAAGCTGACCCCGGAGGCAGCGCTCTAAGGACAGACCCTGAGGTACTCCCTGAGATCCTGCAGCTCGCTGAGGTGAGTGGCGGAACAACTGTGCTGCATGCCATGTTAATAAGTCATTTTATAACTTTAAAAGCACTTGCTTAGTCTCTGACTCAAAGATGCTCTTCAACCTCTTGAAAATGTACCTGGTAGTCTTGCACTACTGCAGCATTTCCCAAAACTTTAGAAATGTTGTTCCTCCCCTTTTTCAAAAACGAGGCTTCAATGTGTTTAATGCCACTCCCAGTTAGTTTACTGTCTATCTAAACATAAAACAAAGATAATCACACCTTTTGTGTTTAAAACGACATATCTTTGTCTTAATAAGGTCGGTTTAGCTCAATGCTAACAATGCAAAATGCCATAGCTGGGCTAACGAATAGCATTGGAGTCACACTGTTATAATGCTTTAAGCAACAGAGATTTGAATGCCAACAGAGGAGCAACACATGCAGTTGAAATATGGCAAATATTACTTCAGCTTACTGAGTTATGTAACACTTCTCTATGTCTGTATTATACTTCCCTCGGTGGGCAAGGTGCACACACCAGAAGGAGCAGCACAATGTCCATTAAATCGAAGCAAAAAAATGTATCAATTTTTTACATTCCATTTATGTTTCTATAAAGTAAAATGTACAAGTACTCTTAGTACTCATCGAGGATTTGTTCCATTAATACACAATTGTCATCATGTTTACAACACAGGTGGACGACGCTAAGCTGAGAAAAAAATGTTTCCTCACAGCATGTGGCTGTGGAATGCTCACATATTTTGATGACTCGCCATAAAACACAAAGCTAATGCGTTGGTCCATGCGTTGAAAGCCGGACCAAATTTCTTGGTTGCGTTACAGGAAATGTAATCAATCGACCTGCAATGTATTTGAGTTCCCTCACTCTCAGTTTGGGAAAACCTCAACTAGAGAACAAATGTAGTAAGACACACTTCGCAATTCATTTATCAGGCGTTGGCCGACAGACACTTTCAACATCTTCCCTTCGCATGACGGTGCATAAAGGTATGTTGGATGAGTTCGGTGTGGAAGAATCCCATCAAACACCTTTGAGATGATCTACAACAGAGTGTGAACCAACATCCCAAATATAGAAGGAAAATAATTATAATCAAAAAATCAACATACACAAGGTGTAATAGCTGCGGAGGAGCTGACCAATTGACACACTGTAAATAGAACGGCCGGATGTCCAAAAATGTTGTCCATATCGTGAACGTCAGTAGTGATGAATGAAGACCGGTCCAGTGATGGCTGTTAATCGTGTCAAGGGGGAAAAGGAAGTGGTCGTGTAGGTTACTATCTATGGTTCAACCCGTCGTCTGTCTGTCTGGTGGCTTTACTTTGGAATGACACACACAAACTGCTGTAAATGAAAGCCTCTGGTGAAGTTTTATGAAGCCTGTAATAAAAAAGTGTCTGTTGGTTTTGCAGGGGAGGTCACCCACCCAAATGTGTGTTTTTGCACAACATAGCACCGTACCACTGTAGCACGCTGGAACATCACAATGACTTTTTTTGTTTTTTGTTTTGTTTTTTGAGTCGTACAACACAAATAAAGCACCATACTATATTTTATGCACGTTTGGAAGCGTGTTCCTGATCTATGATGGATGTCTCAGAAAAACGTTACCAAGATCACATGCGGCATCAGCCTGCTCTTATGCTTGCGTGTGTGTGAATTTCTTTGCACGTGTGTGTTTGAGTCTGCCAAATTATGATAACATGGTCTCTGCAGAATGGGTGGACGCTCCAGTCTTTAATTTCATACAATTGTCCAGTCCGGATTTTTTCCCCCTCTGTTTCAGTCTGACACATGCGCACACAGGAACAAACATATTCCTGCACCTATTTTCAGAATTTTTGTGGCTCTTTAGAGGTGACTGCCCTTACTCGCAGTGTTATAAATATCCTGCCTGAACTGGAGCATACTCCTGGCTTGCCACCTGCTCCCGTCACTTCTGGACTATGTGTCTATGTGTTGGTGTGTGCGTGTGTGTGTGACTCCTGTATGTCAACAAGAGTAAGGTGTCATGTAAAGAAACCCATACAGGCCAATGCATTTAGCATCAAGTGGGTGTGTCACTGTACTCAAGTATTCATTTACTGTGTGTTGTGTTGCGTGTGTGTGTGTCTGTGTATTTAGAGCTGAGTACTAGTGTGAAGGCCCTCTTGAAGAGACTGTAATTATTCTTAGATAAATAGACTGAGTGCATTCTCATGCACAGTGTCTCTGTTAAAAAGGCTTACTTTTAGTTTCCAAACATTTAGCCCATTATTATCCTTAAAAAAATGATGCTTAATTCTTAAATTCAACATTTAAAATTCTGATATGTTATACAATGAACCACATTTTGTAAAGAATTTGACACATAGACTGCATTTACTGTAAAATGGTTTGTTCCTTATATATTATTCTGTATGGAGAATATTATCACAGAATTTCATCATGCACTGTATATTGCAATGTTAGATCGAGCTGATATCGTCCTCTCGTTGGGGTCACATTTAGTGAATTCAGTCCCCTGAAGCAGGTTTTGTGGCCATATTTATCATGAGTAAAACCGTTTAAGAAGTATCTGAAATCCATTTTCAAAAAACACAAGAAGTCTGCAATTTTGGGGGGAAATGTTCAATATTCTTGCGTCTTTTGTCTTCACGGTCAGGTGTGAGCTCGAACCTATCCCGGCCGACTTAAGGCGACAGGCGGGGTACACACTAAACTTTTCGTCAGTCAATCAAAAGGCACTTTGCCACACACATGCCGAATAATACATGTTTAACATGCACAATACTGCACTTGGATAAATATACTGGTGAGCGACAGAGGAAATCTCCTGTTAATGCTGAGCGCTATTAACACAGCCGAAAGAAAGTTCCTACATCACAGCGTATTAGAGCAATTCCCAGATACCACTGCTTTTCTGTCCACAATCTCACAAATTAGAACCTTCTTGCAGGAAAAGTCTTAGATTTTGGAAATCATTAAATGTGTGGTTAGCCAAGCTGCTATTCAAACAAGCATTTATACCATTTACACAACAATAAATATCATCACGTGGAATGTAACAGTGACGCATAAGAGAAGTAAAGTGGAAGAGTCTCTGCAGTGGTCTCACATGCTTGGAGAATGACACAGACTTTGGCTGTAAAACTCCATAGGGTGGGGTCCTTTACCACGTCAATTTAATACTGCTGCTGACCGTCACGAGATCCCTTGGATACACAATGTCCCTCCAGTTTCTTTTCACTGTTACACAAACAACATGAATGGTTGAAAAAGACTTCACCAAATGGGAATTAGATCTAGAACTTTACCGTCAAACCTTTCTCATCTTAAGAGGCATGACTTGTATAATGAGCTCTATTTTTGGTGCAGGGCTTTAAAACAACACTGTTTACAGCATTCTTAGTTATCCTTCTGAAAGTTAATCTTCCATAAAAGTAAAGTGGACACAATTTATTTCGCACTTAGTGGCACTTTAAATGTCAGCATAGTCAAGTAGAGGTGAGCACGTCTGTCTCACAGTCGAGAGGTTCTGTGTTCAAGTCTTGGCTGAGGCCCTTTTGTGAGGAGTTTGCAAGTTGTTCCCGTGCTTGCGTGGGTTTTCTTTGGGTACTCCGGCTTCCTCCTACATTCTAAAAACATGCGTGTTCGGTTTACATGAGGGAGGTTAGTTGGCTTCATTCAAGAACCGAAAACGTCCGTAGGTGTGAATTTGAGTGTGAATGGTTTTTTTTTGTCACTATGTGCTCTGCGATTGGTTGGCAACCAGTCCATGGCGTATCCTGCCTCTCACCCAAAGTCAGTTGGGATAGACTCCAGCTCACTGGGCAAAAGGTTTAGAAAATGGATGAATGGAACATTAAACTCCCAATGCATGACTTACAGTATATGCAAACAAACAGTGTGGTAAAGTCGAGTCAATTACATTAACCTCGACTTCAGTTAGCTGGAATCATGACTTCTAAGAGCAGTGCAGTGTCCATCATTAGGAGTGTTGCCAGTTGAGTTGATAAATTGACCAGTAGATGGTGCCCTTGACTTACTGGCAGTTGGCAGCCAAGCCTATGCAACTCAATAACAGATATTTATTGTGGTTATAAGGTGTGGAGCTTGTACATGTTTGTCAATTAAATGCGTTTTTCATATTCAACAATACTACAGCATTACAAAACAAAACAAACAAACAAAAAAACGTTAAAAATGAAATGCATTTCTGAAGCTGGGGGGGGTAGCAGTTTAATTTACTGCACATCTCGCTTGTTCTGATTACGCTCGCAGGTGAGCTGGAGCCTATCCCAGCTGACCTTGAGGAAGAGGCGGGGTCCACCCTGGACTGGTTGGCAGTCAATCGCAGGGCACACACACTCACCCATTCAGTGTATACAATGCATAATCAGGTCGGTACTGTAACTCTATGAGCTGTCACAATGCGGTTTCTTTTCCCTATTAATAAAAAGTGAAAAACATTATTTGAAAGTACAGTATATTTCCTCACCTGTATGTGGAGAGAAATCGTACAAATTTTAAGAAACAAAACTTACTGATATTGTGTCATAATAATGTGTGATTCAGGGTGCTTTGAAAATATCCTTATCATACCCACCTTGTGTGGAATAGTGCCCTAAGCAAATGTTGTTGTTGTTTTTTAGGATGATTCTTTAGGAGAATCATCTATTCTAATTCAAAAGTGGCTCGATATTTTGTCGTTGACTTCAGGCAGGCGCTTGTCCGATGTTTACGTAATAAGAACTGTCTGTTCACATTTAACATGCAAACCTGAGCCCTTTTCATTGAACAACCAAGAACAGGTTTTCATAAAAATGTTGTGGACTATTACTGATTTGTTTACCATCTGCAAATAATGAAATACTTTAATCATTGCCACCCAATAAATACACCACTTTCATCCAGTAGAACAACCATAATTGGATTAAAAACACATGCACATTATTGTGTGTGTGTGGGGGGGGGGGGGGGGGGGGGGGGGGGGAGCAGCATGGCACCATATGCGGTTCACATTATGTAAAAAAGTTCAAGGTAGAAGTTGGTATTTCAGAATTATACATATCTATTCATAAAGGATTTATAGTCCATTCACAACACATTAGAGAAAGTGCTCTTTTATAATGCATTGCAATGAATGAGCTCACAATTCAAACGGGTGTGAGTGAAACTGTGCAGTGTTGGGCTAGACAAAAGGTGCTTGTGTATTGGAGTTTGGAGTTAAATACTCCTCCTGTAAGGAAAATCCAAGCAATGGAAAAGGCAAAAAAAAAAAAAATTAAGCCGTACAGAAAATGTTTTTTTCAGGGCTAAGGAAATGCACTGAGTTCTTTTAAAGGAAAATAAACATGTACAGGTAGTGTGTATTGCAGCCACTCCTGAAAAACTCACACATCAATGCACAATCTCCTGCCTAACATGGCCAAAAAAAAAACACCACTGAATGGTTTAGTATGATTCATGCTGGAAGGCATTTGAGGCCTTGGCGGATGTAGTCATCATGATCAACCATCTCCAATTCATTTCACTTGGTAGTTTTAAAAATCCATTAATTATGTCTCATAGACACAGCTATCTACCGTTTTGAGAAAATGCTTCAATACAACTGTCAGTAGTGTCAATTTTTGGTGTTCTGAGTTTTAACAGCGAGGAACCAAAATACTCATTTTCACCTTGAGCTACAAAAAAAAGTTAGGGGATCCCTGCTGGGACCCGCTTCTCAAAATATCCCCCCCTTTTTTTATTTTATTTCCCCCACGTGACACGTCCCCTCCTCTGTGGGTGGGCGAACAATCCAACGCTTGGTGACTTCTGCGTCACGATAATAGTAAGACCCCTCCAAATCGAATGAAATGAACGCAAGGTCAATATGAATGCTTGGCGAAAACGCTATTAGCCAATGGCCAATCACAGCAAAGTTGTTTTCCATATTTACATTGAGAAGATGAATGATCCAATCAGAACAACGTTTAGATTACATGTCACGTATTAATGAAAAATCCAGCTGTCTCAACTGCAAGTGTAAAAGACTATCGCTTTGAAAAAGAACTTTCTGGGCATTTTCAACCCAAATTATCTTGCAAATCCGATAAAAGGACTTCAAATATTATGAAAAGTAATTAAATTTGATGGAAGGAGACATTTAAAGCAAACTGCAATTTATAACTGTAGGGGAAACCCTGTATTTAAAAAAAAAAAAAGAAAAAGTTCCTTAATGTGAATTTGCAGTAAGTCACTGTCCAGGCTTTGTCGGACTCACCTGAATGCTTTTCTTCTTCTAGTCCACAAAAGTTAACTCTGTGTGTTTATACAGCTGCCATGTGGTACGATCTAGTGTTGTTGGAAGGAACATTGAGTTAGCTTATAATCAAGATGAGCAGAGAGTTACATGTACAGAATATGTTGCTGTTGGCTGTGGCATGTATCGTGGTGGATGAAAGCAGGTGACGAGACCTCCCGGTTTGTTTGCAGCGATGCAAAGCGGTGGGCCATGCCTTCACTGAGAAGCGCTTCAAGAGGGGACGCATGTGTGACGTGTGCAAGCAGACCATAGAAAGCTCTGCTGCCTTCTGCAAGGGTGAGCTGAACCCTCAGCATGCATATGACAGCTAGACGAGCTCTCCTGGCCTTGAATGCGTCTCTCAGCTCGACTTTGTTGTTTGCAGAGTGCAAGGTGGCAGTTCACAAGGTGTGTAAAGCCAAGGTAAGCCATGTATTGTCTTTCTCTTTAATTTGACCTGAAGTTGCACAGCAAAGAGCGATCTTGGCTGGCTGTAGCATGGACGTGGACGAGGCATGCGCAGTGATCTAGATGTCTGCTTTAGAAAAGGCCATCCCCTCTCTTGAACAACAAACGGCGAGGGCGCTCTGACTAATTCATTGTGGTAAACTACAGCGGTTATGTCTACGTAACTTCACAGCAGTTTGTATTAGATTTTGTTTTTTAATGTAGATATACCAGGGGCACGGTGGGCGACTGGTTAGAGCGTTTGCCTCACAGTTCTGAGGAGCGGGGTTCAATCCCCGGCTCCGCCTGTGTGGAGTTTGCATGTTCTTCCCATGCTTGTGTGGGTTTTCTCCTCCCACATCCCAAAAGCATGCATGCAAGTTTAATTGACAACTCTAAATCGCCCGTAGGTGTGAATGTGAGTGCGAATGCTTATTTGTTTGTATGTGCCCTGCGATTGGCTGGCAACCAGTTCAGGGTGTACCCCGCCTCCTGTCCGATGATGGCTGGGATAGGCTCCAGCACGCCCGCGATCCTAGTGAGAAGAAGCAGCTCAGAAAATGGATGGATGGATGGATAGATAGATATACCATGAAGGCATTTAATAATGATAAAATATAGCAAATTAGGAATATAACCTGCAACTTTTTCTGCATCTTCAACCGTTGCATCTTATTTGCTTTTTATATTTTCCTGATCCCAGGAGCGTCACATTCTTGTCTATTCTTAGATTCTCTATAACCCACCAAAATAGTGATTACCGTTCATGAATTTTTCAATGAGCTCTGTGTTGAAGTCCTAACTGTTCACATTTTCAAATCAAATCCACACATATCGCATTCGGATTAACATTGAGATTTGCTTTGCTCAAAGCACACACGCTCATCATGCTGAAAATGTGACTTTTTAAATTATATTTATGATACCCATATTTTGTTGTTGTTGCCCTAGCAGTGTTTTTGCTTGTTACTTTGTACTGTTTCCACTTGTTTCCTACTGTAAATTACATTGGCAGTTTTTGTTTTTTCTCATATTTAATCTGACCTCCCTGAAGGCGTAGAAAATAGCTAACCGTTCTCCAATTCAGAGACAAAATGTTTTTGCTTCAAGCTGATTACAGTATTTGCCATTCATGTCCATTCAAAATACTTTCAACACAGCGTTACTGCCATTATCATAAGCTTAAGTCCGCTATTGTAATTAGCATCGCTGATGCGGTCATTTTATAAATAAACAATTATAATATCATAATAATAATCAAATAAACATGATTATTTTAGCATAAACACAGCAATAACATGCAATGCAAATCGTCACCTATGTCCAAATTTGGTCAATTTCATGTTTTTTTGTTTTTCGATACTATTCGTCAGTCCCCATGTGGGTCTGTCATTTTAACAAATTATTCACCAATCTTAAATTGAAAATAGCCTGCTCTCTTTGACAATGTAACGTTAATGGCTCGACCAATGTGCCATTTTTTGGTTTTCATGAAAACAGATGGTGTAGAGATGGGATGAGACTGCCTGACACCAGCGAAATATAATATCCAACAATACTCACAGGCATATATTATCTGTGCTCTGCACAAACAGTTTGAACTTCTGGAGTTTAGCTTCTGTTTAGTTTTCTGACTGTCTACTTATTGACATCTTCACTGAACTCTATCTGTGTCATACAACAGCCACTGTCAGAGGAGGCAGCGAAGTATGTTCAATACGCGTGGCTTTTAAACCGGATAGTTTATTTAATTTTTTACTTTGAGGGTGCGGCTTATGTACTGGTGTGCTCAACAGAGAGAATTTTATGGTACACAAAATAAAAAATACTCATTATTGAGCAGGCAATAAAAAAAATACACTGAATGGACAAATGTGGGGACAGGAAGGGCTGCCTCCTTATTTACTAATCAATTCGGTATTGAGCTAGACTCTCTCTTTATTTATCCAAACATTTTCGACAGCAAGGTCCCTAAAGGTATGATTGGATGAGTTTCGTGTGCAGGAACTTAAAACACCTAGACCACAGAAGCTGGGATGCTGTTATGGCTGAAGGGAGTGGAGGTCCCAAGCTGTGCCACAGAACCAGCACATTACCAACATTACACACTTGCTGAACTCTGGTCACCTCAAATCCCTGCAGGATTTCCAATCACACACAAAATGACCTAATAGTGTGCCACTGGACACTACCAGCTGTTGTGCCTGAGCAGCCTGCCCCTAAAAGAGGATTATTGTTTTTGTCATACTCTGTTACCACGGTGATGGGCAAATACAAGTGCAGCGGGTGGCTGCTGGACGTTCAGTAGGCCAGATTGGTCAGTATCGAATAGGATTATGATCAATGTGGATGTAAGAAGAGTGTAAATATAGAAAATAACAAGAGTGCCATAGATGCTTGACACTGAGTGATTGGCGTAAGAGACACAAATAGGTGAGAGGCAGCTGGTGTGTGTGTGCGTTATGACTTTCTGGGAACTTGAATCTGGTAGCACACGTCAAGTGGATAATCTCAGTCCAAGTGTCTGTTGTGCGTGTGTGTATTGGTTTTTGGAGGGGAATTCGAGTTTTTGTATATAGGATGTCCATGTTTTGTTTTGGCCGGCACGGTTAGAGCGTCTGCCTCACAGTTCTGAGGACCGGGAATCCCCGGTAAGCGGTAAAGTAAATGGATGCATGGATGTTTTGTTTTGTTTTTCAATTCAAGCTCTCCTTGTGCATTTTGTCTCCTTCATAATACATCTTCTGTGCCCTGTAGACATTTTAATCCTGATCTTTCACTGGATAGGTCATTGGTCATAAATCACGACGCCCACTATGTGTGTATGGTGCATTGATGTGCGTGAGTGCACGTGCAGGACTAAGTCCTTGCACAGGGTAGCCATGCTTTACCATGTGTGTGTGTGTGGCCTGCGCCATGAACAGGGCGGGAAGGGAAAAGGAATTCTATGTGGCGACTGCTGCTGGCACTGTGGACGATTCTGCATGTGTGTGTTGTCATATGAGACAGAGCGAGAGAGAGTGAGCAATGACTTTATGTGTGTGACAGAGAGAGCGAGAGAGGATGGAGGGAGGGAGGGAGGGAGGGAGGGAGGGAGGGAGGGAGGGAGGGAGGGAGGGAGGGAGACTGTGTATGCCAGTGTAAAGACTGGACTGCTCAGAGAGGGAGGCTAAGACTGAAGCTGCTTGTTGAGGTAAAAAAAAAAAAAACAAACAAAAAAAAAAACACACACTGCACTAGTTATCGTACACGTCGTTTAGCTTATATCTTCTATTATGTAATAATGTGATTATTTTGTTACATTAAATCTACTGTATTGTGTCTTTTGTCTCGAGTGGCGAACTTTAAAGCCTCTTCCCAGTGCGTGCTCTGTTAATGCAGCATGTAATTCCATGATTGCATAGTACTCCAACAATAGCTAAAGTGCTTTTTCTTTGCTCCAAAAGAGGATTTCTTTTTCTGCAAATATATTTTAAAAATAGATGAGTGCTGTGACCTACAAAAAAAACTACGCATGTTTGAATTTTTAATATTAGAGGATGTGATTTTTATGATGGTATAGCAGCTCACTCATGTGGGTTCCATTCCCACTCAGCGCCAGTGTGAAGGTGAGTGGGATGGTTGTTTTAACTATACATGCCCTGCGATTGACTGGCTACCAGTCCAAGATGTAGTTTGTCTTGTGCCCGAAGTCAACTAGGACAGGATCCAGCTCACCGTGACACTGAACAGGATAAGTGGAAAAGCAGCTGTATATGGATAGATGGATAGGATTTAAATTATTGCATCCATTGGATAGTAAAACCATGCATGTGAATGTTACCTATTTGCATGCATCATATCTGGATGTCTCAAGGGGAACTAGAAGAGACAAAACTCCGCCCCTCTGCCATTATTCAGCTGTTCAAACAAAAACAATGAGATGGATGCTAATGTTGCATAGTGACGTACAGATGGTTACAATATCTGCTCCTCGACAGCAGCTGTTCTACTAATGAACATATTTGTACATATGTACTTGACATAGTGGTGACGGTGACATAAGGATGTCCAAATGTTGTAAAGAAAGGTGCTGTATTATTGTCTCTATAATTGTATGAAATAGTTTGGACATGTGTATTGCTTTTATAGTTGAATTGCCCTTAGTATCCCACAACAGGTGACAAGGTGAGAAGTGTACTGAGAGGAAGTACTCACCAGGTCAGCAATGGATTTTGCTGATGAACATCTGTTACCAGATTAACGTGTTGCCATATCACCTCCCGCAGCTACTATTTATAGTTGTGACCGGCAAACTACTATAATACTTAGTTTAATTTAACACGTTTCGTTCACTTTATCTAAAGTGACACAGGACACACACATGGCTGCATGCACCCTCTGTTTGCATCTGGTTAATTTCCTCATATCAATCACGAAGCAATAACCGTGCTGTTTGGTTTGTTTAATATTGAAGTCGCATAATCATTCTGGCAGGATTAATAATTCCAGATGGACTTCACAGGTTGCCATGCTTTTTATGGGTGCATACAGTACCGACAACCACAACATTTAGAAAACTCACACAATATAATGATATCCTTTACAAGAGCTGTATCACATTAACTGTCTTACAAAGATATTAATGGTCAGTTTTGATCGACACTGTCAGACAGGTATTAATTTAACAATGTGTTGATTATTGTGGCTGTACTTAGCAATGTTGTATTATTCTCTCTATTATTGACTCCCATGTAACTACTAATCCTAATTCCAATGAAGTTGGGATGTTGTGTAAAATAGCAATAAAAACAGAATACAATGATTTGCAAATCCTTCTCAACCGATATCCACTTAAATACACTACAAAGACAAGATATTTAAGGTACAAACTGAAACTTTTTTTTCTGCAAATACTAAATATATACACATATACTAA
Source organism: Phyllopteryx taeniolatus (assembly GCF_024500385.1). Lineage (NCBI taxonomy): Eukaryota > Metazoa > Chordata > Actinopteri > Syngnathiformes > Syngnathidae > Phyllopteryx > Phyllopteryx taeniolatus. The sequence goes on from NC_084510.1 coordinate 14,027,140, forward strand.
ATATTATAACACATGCCGAATGTGGCTTGGCATTGTCTTTCTTAAATAAGCAGGCACGTCGCTGAAAAATACATTGCTTGGATGGCACCATATTTTGCTCAAAAACATGTACAGTATGTACCTTTCAGCATTAACGGTGCCTTCACAGATGTGCAAGTTACCCATGCCATGGGCACTAACACAGCCCCATACCATCACAGATGCTGGCTTTCAGACTTTGTGCTGCTAACAATCTGGATGGTCCTTTTCCTCTTTGGCCTGAAGGACATGATGCTCATTATTTCCAAAAACAATTGGAAATGTGGACTCGTCAGACCACAGCACACTTTTCCACTTTGCGTCAGTCCATCTCAGATGAGTTTAGGCTGAGAGAAGCTAGCTGCGTTTCTGGGTGTTGTTGATACGGTTAGTTCGTTTTAACTTTCATACGTAGATCTAGCGACGAGCCGTCTTCACTGACAATGACTGTCAGCCGCTTCTCCTCACTAGGGTCGCAGGCATGCTGGAACCTATCCCAGCTGTCATCAGGCAGGAGGCGGGGTACACCCTGAACTGGTTGCCAGCCAATCGCAGGGCACATACAAACAAACAACCATTCGCACTCACATTCACACCTATGGGCAATTTAGAGTCTTCAATCAACCTACCATGCATGTTTTTGGGATGTGGGAGGAAACCGGGGTGCCCGGAGAAAACCCACGCAGGCACGGGGAGAACATGCAAACTCCACACAGGCCCCGCCTGTGTGGAGTCTGAACTGTGAGGCAGACGCTCTAACCAGTTGGTCGCCGTCCCACTTCCATTGAGATCTCTTCCAGCTAAAATGTTTTCGCCACTTCCCGCCCAAAAAAAACCTGAAAAAGAAAATGTACTCTGTATGTGTCATAATTAAGGGAGCAGTGTCGTGGTTCATGTTACTTTTGTGCAGCTGTGGGGTCAATTCCAAATCATGCGTGGGTTTTCTGCGGGCACTTCGGTTTCCTCCCACATCCCAAAAACATGCATGGTAGGTTGATTGAAGACTCTAAATTGCCCGTAGGTGTGAATGTGAGTGCGAATGGTTGTTTGTTTGTATGTGCCCTGCGATTGGCTGGCAACCAGTTCAGGGTGTACCCCGCCTCCTGCCTGATGACAGCTGGGATAGGCTCCAGCACGCCCGCGACCCTAGTGAGGAGAAGCGGCTCAGAAAATGGATGGATGAATGGATATCTGAAATGAACCTAAGTGTTCCAGAGGGACCTGTGATCTATATTAAGGAGCCTGATCAAAATAGCTGTGTGACATCTTTGCGCTCTGGTCAGAAGGCATTTTCAGCTGTTGACATGTCTATCCCAACTACATCACTCACTCACTGTCTGCCTGCCTGGCTCTCTCTTTGCCTGATGTCTCCCCAATGTCTTTTTTCCCTTGCATTGTTCGTGTTTTGTACAAGCTGGTCACAGTGTGGACTGGCTTCTGCTCCATGTGATGCTCTATATGGGGGCCTCTGTTGTCTCATGTTGTTTATTAAGCGAAAGCCCAGATGATTGTGGTCATCCTGTCCTGAGGCGAGGTACAGTATAGAGTACGATACTGAGGAAAGGAGTGACTATGTGGTGCAAAGGCAGCGTTTAAAAAAAGAATTGGACATGTACAAAACTTTCAGCCTCTCCTAAATGCCCTCAATGATGAGAGTGCCTTTCTTACTGTTTACCTTTCGTGGACTTATTGAGAGATGGTGTACTATGGAATAAGCTCTGGTTATTTTTGTCACTCCACTTCCAACTGAGAAGGCTTAGTCACTTCTCCCTTTGTCTGATGTCAACTTTCACCCGCCCTGCATGGCAAGCCAATGCCTGTGTCTCAAACACACTTTTGTATCAGCAGCTCTCAGAGATATCTGTACTGGTTTCCCCTGGATTTACTGTGGTCATTCAAAGCTCGAGAATGTAAAGGTTTTAAATGAATTATTGTTGTTGTTTTCACTTTCTGAGCCGCTTCTCCTCACTAGGGTCGCGGGCGTGCTGGAGCCTATCCCAGCTATCATCGGGCAAGAGGCGGGGTACACCCTGAACTGGTTGCCAGCCAATCGCAGGAGCCAAAATTCAAACCTTAAACCTTAACCCCAGAACTGTGAAGCAAACATGCTAACCGCTATTCCTCTGCGCTGCCCAAAATATAATCATTTTCATACATGTTCAGTTAAAAATGGTGTTTGTGTAAACAGCCTTGAATGAACCTCAACATGAAAAGAGAGAAATAAAAAGCACCCAAAGAACTCCCACAAATTTGGAAGCACGTAACTATCAAAAACATCTTGAAATTTGAGGTAAAATGAAATGGAGCTTTTATCAACCCCCTCTGTTCTAAGAGTTGTCTTTCTACTTTTGTACACACAGTGTATAAAATGTAGGCAGGTATCCCATGAGAAACAAATGTTTGCACGTTGATGAATGAAGCAAACAGACGCACAGTTAGCCGGTGGGTACCCAGTCAGTCCCTGAGGCTGTGATGGTGCGCTGTCATCGGCGCCGCTGTAAAGCACACTGATGAACAAGACAAGCCGAACCAGATGGCTCAGCGCCCCGGTGGCTCCTGCACACTCCACACGCGTTCACGAAGAGCCTGCAGCTGGCAGCTCTACCAAAAACACATGCATGTGTATAGCTCATCCACTGTTGACCAGGACTGACATCCTGTTACAAATTGTTTCCTGTTGACACTTCTGTCTCTCTCTGTTGCCTTAATACTGCATGTCAAGACCCTCTGTGTGTCTGTGCATGTGTTTTTGATGGATGGTCATACACGTGTATGTTGTGTCAATCTCCTACTGTTCCTTCCTGAAGCCAAGCACCCTTTATCCTTTTAACGATAGTTATTAAACCTATTAAAGAGAGGAGTTCAGGCCCAAAGGCAAGATTTACATGTCCTCTCATTTCCGACTGTGGTGTTTACGCCATGTTTGTCTCTTTTTGTGTGGGCTTGAAAGAAAGACTTGTGCAGGAGCTGTGGTGAAGTGTCAAAATATAGCAGTTTTTTGCGGTGCAATTAAATTACATGGTACCTTTCCTGCCAACCTGTTTACCTTTAACTTATTTGTCAATCTGGTGGAGATTGATAAATTCGGACATAGCAAAGCTATAAAATGATTTATAATGAGGGTCCGAGACAAGACTGTTTTTAACTGAAACCAGATAAAAACAGCATTTTCTGGGGGGGGTGGGATGCTGCTAGGGTTGCCACATTACTTACCAAACTCAAAATTTACATCCGGTTTTCGCAGGTTTAAGGAAGCCAAAGCTGTGATCTTTTTAAGGCCATAGCAACTGATTAAAAATGTTTTGCAAGAAAATACAGTATAGCAATATTGTTGTGTTTGTGGCATTTTAAGTCCTTTGAGTCATTTTTAGAGAGAAATAAGGCCTTCATTTTGGAAAATCTAATTTGATAGCAACTGGCCCGACTTGTTCCTCCGCCCCTTTACAAGGGTGCCTTGACATACGAGTGTCCCAACTAACGAATCTTTCAAGATACGAGCTGTCTTTCAGACGTTTTTTTTTTTTTTTTTTTTGTGTGGCACTAGTGAGCATAAAATACAAGTGCTGTATGGTGGCAATGACCTCAACTCGGCTCACTTCACAGCAAACAGCAGTTTGGTAGAGGGAATCTTCAAAAAAATGAGGCTTCAAGCTGTTAAACGCCACTCCCAGATCAAGTTTACTGTCCAACTCAATACAAAACAAAGGCAATTAACCGTGTATTTAAGATAACCACATAACTGCCTTATGTCTGCCAGCTCAATGCTAACACATCATTGGAAACGCCAAAAACCAGCAAACGAATAGCACCTACAGTATGTGGTGGTGTATATATATATATATATATATATATGTGTATATATATATATATATATATATATATATATGTGTGTATATATATATAAATATATATATATATGTGTATATGTGTATATATATATGTGTATATATATATATATATATGTGTATATATATATATATATATATATATATATGTGTATATATATATATATGTGTATATATATATATGTGTATATATATATATATATATATATATATATATATGTATATGTGTATATATATATATGTATATGTGTATATATATATGTATATGTATATATATATATATATATATATGGATATATATATGTATATATGTATATATATATATGGATATATATGTATATATGTATGTATGAACACAAACGGTGCAGCAACATATGTAGACAGACAATATAACAGACAATATAACAACACACAAAAGCACAGATTCGATCTTCTGTAAAAAAACACTAATATTACTGCAGATTATTGTGTCACAGTAGTTGAGTGAAACTTTTGAAACATTTGTCTGCATATTATATTGCAGCCCGGTGGCCAAGTCATGCACACCAGAGGATGCTGCAATTAAGTAATCATGATGCACAAACTGTTATTACTATACATTTTTACAATGTACAATATTACAGAGTGATATTTCCCATAGTATAATCCAGATTACAATTTTTTTTATGTTTTTGGGGTTTTTTTTAATGCGGAGGCTGGCATGAATGAATGACATTTCCATTAATTTCAGTGGGGAATGACGATTTTGGATTAAAATTGATTTGAGCTATGGGGCGCGATCATGCAACAAATTAAAATTCGTATCTCAAGGCACCACTGTATTAGAATACATTCAGGAAACAAAAACAGAAGAAAATGATGTATTTGTTCTTGACCTTTCCTTATATACGATACTAAATATCATGCAGTGAACTGTATCTCAAGAACCATTCCTAAAACTGTCAAAAAACAAAAACAAAAGGAAAGTTAAGTAATGTCAAAATTGTAAGTCAGTTTACTATATTAATCTTGTAAAATTTTCAAAAGTGAGTGATGGCCCAAGACTTTTGCACACTACTGTAGTGTAGACCAGAACAGATGCTAACAATATCCTTTGTTGGACAAAAACTTGCATTTTTACCTGTGTAGAGGGAGCTTTCATTTGTATAGGCATGCGACTTGTTAACTTGTTGTTTGACACCTGTCATCAACTGGCCGGCCGTAAGTCTGAGATGCCAATCACTGCGGTTCAAGGGTTCAAAGGCGAAAAGTTGACAAGGTGTTGCCTGTCAAGCTTTACAGTGGAATTGAATAGCCTGAATGTTTCTTTCTTTTTTTTTTCTTTTCTTTTTTTTTGCCTGTAGCTCATTGCTGGAGCTGCTGGGGAGCATGGTTTATGTTTCCTGGTTGAGATGATGTGATTTCCATTTTTTAAAATTATTTTTGTCCAATGAGATAATTTTCAAAAACACATCTTGTCCAGAGTGTCAGAGTAGGATAGAGTCACAGCAATTTATGCGACGGGCCTTATGGTGCATATTATGGTGCCCTCTAAATCCCCATTCACTATTAATGTTACACCATGTACAATTCCGAAATAATAGTCCAACAAATGCAAAATCCAGTTTCATTATTTGCAAACTATCTTTTGAACCGGTAAGCGAGTGCACGATGGCTTGTTTTGGCTGATTCGTTTTAGCTGCTGGGTCTCCCTCCAGAAAGGTTTAGCTTTTTAGTTTAATATGGCTTACTTTAACCAGATCCCTTGCCGTACCTTTGCCAAAAGTAGAAGCCTGCGTCTTCTGCGTTGCGCCTCTTGGTTTCATAAGTCCTCGCTGCCTTTGACCTAGCTCTGCCGCCTTTCTAGCTAGCCTGACAAGCAGGCCTAGGCGCTGTCGTCATCTTTGACGCTGTGTTGGATAAACTTTCTCCCATTCATTCTGCAAACGGGTCGCCCCCCTCCAGCGATGTCTCCTTTCCGGCTTCTGTTGTGGCGCTTCCATGTTATCCATGCAACTCCTCGGGGCAAAGCTAATGGTAGCCTCCTTCAGTGGCGAGGTCCTTTTTATTTTTTGAAACAATCTTTATGCAGGTATCTAAAACAGCGTACAGTCAAAATGGCATGGGGCGTACACAAAATGGCATGGGGCGTACACAAAGGCTAAACATTGAAATATTCTGTATTTTTTAAGTAAATGCGGTGTAGCAGCCTTGCATATCTTGTCAGAATAATGTAATTAGTATGTTATTCTTTGATTCGTTGTGATTTGAATCAGAAAATTCTTATTCTGCACTTGTTTTCCCCCCCGGCAGACTTAAATGCGCCACCAATTCACCACCCATTCATTCGTAGCCCTTGTGGTTATGGTTACTTTTCAATCATGTGTTCATTATTTGTTTGTCCGCCATGCTGGCGTTTGAGATCGAGAGGATTCTCTATCTATTCAAACACTCATTAAGCCAGTGAACAAAACAATGTGTCAACTGTGGTGGTGCTTGACGTTATGTGAAAACCTATCCATACAGGGCAAAGATGAGTATACCTGTACACTTTCCTGTCACTATCTATCTATTTTCTATCACTACTCTTAAATTATTGTTATGAATTTAACCAGTACAACATTTTGGGACTTTACAGTAATCTTGTTTGAATCTGTTTCTGGTCATCACAGCATGTATATCAAAATATTCAAACCCATGGCATGGATTCTAAATCATCTAATGTGCCAAACTGTCCACTCTACAGCAAGGGTATGTATGTGTGTTAGTGTCGAAGGAAGCAAGGTCCATGTAAACAGATAATTCAGGGCTTAAATACAAGAATACAGCAAAGAGAAAGGGGGATAAAGTTATTTCTTGTGATTGTTTATGATCTGCATTATATTTGGAAATATTTTTCAAGAAAAAAAATGTAGCAACCAAAACTGCTCACACCTGAACCCTTTACTTTTTTTTATATTTATATTTACTTTATTTTGTTTATTTTCCATTTTTCTGGCAGTTTGGATACCTTTTTCCAAACCACTAATACAATTAAATTGATAGAATTAAAATAATTTAATTGATTAATTTAAAAACTTTTAAGTCATATTATTCCTTCCAAATCACAGAGAACTGCAAGAATAATTAAAATACCAAAACTAAGAATTTATTTAATCTAACAGTCAGTTAGGAATGATAACATATCTTGATCAGTTAATTAAGCAATCATGATTTGGGCAAGACCGGGGGTCCTCTATTAAAAATTAAATGTCCATTTAAGGGAAAAATGCTTCAGCCTGAGGCCGAGATCATAATGTACAGCATGCATTACAATTCAATCCCAAATATGTCTCTCCTTCTTTTTCTTCTTAAAATAATGTTTTGGAGGGACCTGGATCAGCATATGTGTCTGATGTGAGGCTCCTCTTGGGCAGGAAACAATCTAAGCAGGCCTGGGCATATCACTCTGGAGCTGTATGCAAATGTATGAACTTGGAAAAAGAACCAGCATTTGGAAGGGCCTTCAGAAAGACCTGAATCCATACCCAAATATGTACACGGCTGTTTATTTGCAATAGAGGTGCTTGTCATAGCATTTATGTCTGTGTATATAGTGTACATGTATTGTATTCCATGCGTGCATGTGTGTATTTATCTCGACTGTGATGAGGAACATCCCAATGTGTGCTGACAGTCTCTTGTTCAAAGCATCTGCTGCACGCATGACAGGAGAATTAGGATGAAACTTTCTATCCACTCTCGTTCCATCATCTGTCCATCTGACCGTCCCCTTATCTGTGCCACACGATCCAGGATCATATAATGCAACTCATGACTTGGCATGTGTTCCTTCATTACCTCAAACAAGGAATTGGTGCTGTGTGGGCAATGTGTTGCAAAGTGTTTTTATTTGCAATATGTTAATGTATTTTCACCATTGGTAACCTTGTGCTTATTCTTCCAGGTGTCTACCACCTGTGCCTCAACACCAGACCAGGTATGTTTGGACACACATGTGCATTTAGCTGTTGCATTGCATTCACCAAGTCCCGTATCGGTATGGTTTCCAGCACAATTCAATTAAATCTGCTTCACTGAAGAAAAGAGGCTCCATGCCGAGGTACCATACACCCGAACGATACACAGAAAGCATTTTTATTTAATTTTTTTTCAGCATTTCAATTTTAAATTATTTCAATATCTAGAAGTGAGGAGCAAGTAATGGAGCAGGTGATGGAGCACCACTTTGACATTGACCTCACCTATATCACGGAGAGGATCATCTCAGTCTTCTTCATGCCAGAGCTTGAGGAACAGCGATACCACAGGGAGTTACAAGAAATGGCAACTATGCTTAAATCCAAGCACCAAGACAAATTCCTGGTTGGTGACAAAAAAAAAAAAAAAAAAAAAAAAAAAACACACAGTTAACTGATGCATTTACCAAACTCATGGACAGAACTCACTCTCCTGGTAACTCATAGGCCACCTGCATAATAAAATCTGAAAACTATGCAAAACCATTGACAAAGAACATTGTGCAGTTCTGATCAAAACACACAGAACTTTGTTAAACAGAATAATGTAAAGGGTGTTCCATAACATTTGACATTGTTTGAAATATGAGTAACTACTGTACATGTTCAACCTAGGCAAATGAAGTTAAACAGGCTTCATGTTGAAAAATAAAATCATTCCAATACATAGTCAAAACAAAACAGTGAAGTACAGTATATTTTAGCCAGTATAAGTGCAAAAATTATCACAGTTACTGTGGTACTATTGTAGCACCGTTTATCTCCTTATTTAACTGTGTAATTACAGTATATACTTTGCTGCTGTGTGTGGATGACAACAATTAGATTAGTGATTTTCTCTTGTTTTGTTTTTTCCCCTAGCTTTTAAATTTATCAGAGAAGAGACATGACATCACAAAACTCATCCCAAAGGTACTATTTGAAAGTAAACATTGGAAAAAGCAGCGTACTACTTAATGCCTAGCTCCTCTTGTGCTGCAGGTGCAGGACTTCGGCTGGCCTGATCTCCACGCTCCACCTTTGGACAGGATCTGTACTGTATGTAAGGCCATGGAAATGTGGCTCAGTGCTGATCCTAATAATGTAGCAGTTCTCCACTGTAAGGTCAGTGCAACCTGAACACTGCACACAGTGAATTACATAAGACAATCTCATAGTCATATTTTCATTTGCTTTGACAGGGAAACAAAGGGAAAACGGGGGTCATTGTGGCAGCCTACATGCACTACAGCAAAATATCAGCAGGGTAATTCATTTGCTTTATTATTACTTAACTGAATGCTTTCCCCAAGTAAATTACTCACAATTATGGTTATATTGTTACAGACAACAGAAATAAAATTTAAAGGTGACATATTATGGACACTATATATTTGTATTGTTTGTATACAAATAGTTGGGTCTCCCGAGTGCCTGGCCACCCATCAAGTGAAAACCACTGAATCAATCTTGTTATCGGAAAATGTGTCTGTGCCCGAGCCGTTCTGCACTGTTACAGTGACAGTGGGGATAATCTACCAAATAGGGTGGTAACCTTAGACAGTGGTGGCTTTGTGCAAGCATTCCTTTGCAATCTGGGCACAGAGGGTTGAACCACGATACAGCAAAGCCAAAAGGTAAGCAGAGCTGCATTGTGTTTTGTTGGATTCAAAGATTAGTGGTAGCTAACAGCATTCGCATTTGATAAGCGGCACTTACTTGAATGCCTGGTGAAGTTGGGGCTGGGGCATATTTGTCTTAGGTGTCTGTTGCCACATACATAGATCCACACTGTAATCAACTGTAATTTGACAGCTTCACAGGGAAAACAGAATCCATAGTGTTTTTGTGGGGGGGGGGGGCTGTTTGCAATCGCTTGTTGACATTAAGTGCAGCCACCTCTAGCTCCGCCCCTAGTTGTCATGTTAATGGGTTTGCCTTTGACGAAGCAATCATGGGGGCAAGAAGAGGGCTGGCTCGGGTTGTCCTCTCAAACAAGCTACTATACTACAATACTTGTTCCATTTGACAAATGTATGTTACAGACATCTTATTTAAATACTTAGGAACTATTTTAAATAGTGAAAAAAAAAATGCATAATGTGGCGACATTTGTTTTCAATTCATTGTTATCCTTGACAGCCCTTTATAATTCAATATTTATGGAATTTCATCAATATCTTTTTTGATGAAAAATCACCATATATGTTGTTACATTCACAACTCTGCTTTCCACATTTATGAATTAATTGTGGTCCTGTTTCCACAGAGCGGACCAGGCACTCACCACACTGACCATGAGGAAGTTCTGCGAGGATAAAGTTTCTTCTTCCCTTCAGCCCTCTCAGAACAGGTCTCTCACGCAAACGCGTGCGCGCGCACGCACACACACAGGCACACGGGCATGAGTGTGGTGTTCGATGATGATTTTGTTGGAGTTTGCACTCTCAATGCAAGCTTTATCAATAATCATGCCTTTACAAGGCCATCTACAAAATGGTCTTCTACGACCACAACGTGTCCCACTAGGTATCTCATTGATTTTCTCATGCACGTCAATTCACAAGAAATTAATGGAAGCACGATTGGAGTGCAGTTGCTCTACCTAGTGGGTGAGTTCGTGAATTAGAGTTTCAAATAAGTCGTGCACATTCAAATCTCCTCAAGGCTCGTGTTGGATCAATTGTGCAGGTGAACCAGTCAGAAAATGAACATACATACAGCTGCACTGAATATGTCTTTATTCTTCTTTTGATCTTCGCCTGCCCTTTTCAGGTACATCTACTACTTTGGCGGTTTGCTGTCCGGTGCCATTAAAATGAATAGCAGTCCTCTGTTCCTCCATCAAATACTTATTCCGTCACTGCCAAATTTTCAGACAGGAGGAGGTCAGTTTTATGTAAAGTTTTGGAAATTTGTACAATAATAGCTTGTTGTTCAGCTTTGTGAATAGTTAACGCAAAAACAAAGCAAGTGTCTGTGAATGTTCTTCTTTGCAGGTTACTTTCCATTTCTGAAGATCTACCAATCACTAGAGCTGATCTACACCTCCTGTGTATAGTGAGTAGTCACTAATCTAGTTGTTCCACTATGTTCTCCATTTACCGTAACCCCTCTTTAAGACAGAAGTTCCCTTTACTAGCCATTGTCTGTGTTTACAACACAGACGTGGCAGCTGCCCCACTGCTTATATTGAAGTTCACATTGTTTATCTTTGATTTATTCGACAGAGATGTGTTTTGACCGGTTTTATGTATGATTGCATTCAAGCTCTTATTGATGTTTGTGTGTGTTTCTAGCGACCCTCAGACCTCTAGGTCAAGGAAGCTGTGTGTGATGATGGAACCAGCGTTGTTGTTAAAGGGTGACATTATGGTGAGAAACTGCCCGTCACAAGCACAATGTCTCAGAATCAAATTGATTATGATGTAGATCCATGAATACTTTCTTTTCCAATTTTCATTTCATGTAGTAATGGTCAGGTGGTCCAATACGTTTGTCTATGTAGTAAAAATAGCTTTGAACAATTCCATGTATGAACGTTTTCATGAGGTTCTTTCCTTCATCTCAGGTCAAGTGCTATCATCGACGGAGTCAGGCAGCAGAGAGAGAGGTGGTGTTCAGGATCCAATTCCACACGTGCACCATTCATGGTGCCCAGCTGTGGTTTGGCAAGAAGGACCTTGATGTAGCCTGCACAGGTAAAAGAATGGAAGCCCCATAGTGCAGTTCGCCACTGAGGCTAAATTGGATGAATGTCCACCATTTGGAAAAGGGAATAAAGAGTGAAAACTACTTAATATCATATGACCATGAGACCGACTATCACTGCAGTGTCTTAAATATTTTATTCTTCATTTACTTTACTAAAATCTATTGCAAATGTAATGTAAATATAAAAGTCTTTGTACTTTTTGGAAATTGTCATAACTTAAGTCTTAATTTGCTCAGGCTTATGTTTTTAGTGAGCGGCCATCACGTTATATTAGGATGTGCTTGAAGTGGTACTGCGTGATGCCTGTTTACAATGTATAAATTATACAACTTTTCAATTAAAGTGAAACTATTAAGACATGAACAATACCTTTGATGTTATGTTGTTTCCTCATGACAGTGGTTTATATTTATGACTGTGCTATTTATACCTCACATTTTAGATAATTATGTGAGTGCTTTTATCATTTCTGTAGTCACAGTGATATTTTCGACACTGTGTTTACAAGTGTATCCTTTTATAGATGACAGGTTCCCTCATGATGCTGCAGTGGAGTTTATCTTGGCTAGCAGGCCAGAAAAAATAAATGGTGAATATATCAGTTTTCTGAAGTCTTGAGTATCTTTTATGCATTTTGTCTTTTACTTATTACAATTTCATATCTCCTTTCAAGAAAACCAGAAGACAGATGCCTCCATCAACGTGAACTACAACACCTCAGATCCAGTGGTCAGATGGGATTCTTATGAGAACCTGAACCTTCCCCATCAAGACAGCCCAGAAAGTAAGACAGTTGAATCTCACAGTGATTCATTTGCATCTCAGTGGGACACATTGGATTTATTGTTGTTCCACAGCATCACCAAGCTAACAGTTTGTAGGACCAGTACACTGTGGCGGCTGGTCAAAAGAGGACGCTAGGGCGCTGCCCCACCACGCACAGTAGTCACCACAATACTTTCCTTGAAGACTATATATATATACATATATATATGTGTGTGTGTGTGTATACATATATACATATGTATATATATATATATATATATACATACATACATATACATGTATATACATATGTATATATATATATATATATATATATATATATATATATATATATATGTATGTAGCCCTCACTGGCAGTACTCACAAAACCGTTGAACCCTCAGTTCACTGGGGAAAAGAAACCCAAAATTGATTGCCGTAGCAACGCGCCCTCAAAACGTTTCAGTAGGCACAGCGACTGGAGCGGCAGCCCGGTGGCGTTGAGCAGGCAGGACCCGTGGCGTTCAGCAGGCAGGACCCATGGCGTTGAAAGAGTAAATCCGTTCGCGTTTATAACAGTCAAAAATCCGTTCGCGTTGAAACAGTAAATCCGTTCGCGTCGAAAAACCAGGTCCAGACCCCCCAAAAAAACTCCTCTTCCCCCCGCCGCCTTTCCCGCTCTTCCTCCCCACGACCCACCTCCTTCCCCCAATCCCATTGGACGCACCACCCCTTCAATCAATCATTAAAACAAAAAAAACCCTGAAATGTTCACAGACTCCTCGGAACGCAGGACACCCCAGTATCCATCCACACAAAGAACCAAACAAACTTTTAACTAGTTTTCACAACAACAATTCAAACAAATACAGTTCAACACATTTTAGTCAGTACACTACACTCTCCCCCCACAAAAAAAAAATGGTCATGCCCTTAACATGTATAACAACATAACCTTTTATGAACAGGATAAACACTCCCCTCTCAAACCAATCCACTTATAAAAAGTGCTCTTGTACCTCCAAGGTATCATCAACCTTAGCTAGAGAGACAGTATGAGTACAAGTCATAGGTTAGTTGGGTAGGAACCCTTTTCAGTCTTTGAGGCCGTCTTGCCTCGTCTGAACTCTCTGTAACACTGTCTTGTCTCGCAGTCGTTACATCGAATGTCTGTGCTTCAGTGTCCCTTCCAGTATCAACAGTACTTTCAAAAGGCTCATCTTGCACACTGGGGGGGGATGGCGGGGGTGGGGGGAGGGGGGGGGGGGGGGGGGGGGGGGGGGGTGGTTTTGTTGGGTGTTGGCTGTTGGGGATGGATTTGGGGTTTTGTAGGGGGTGGGCAACTACAGCGGGTGATATCAAATTGGGAATGATTGCTGTTTATAGTATCAATGTAGGGGGTTATTTATATCGCAATAAAGAATCATAGGGGAATGGGTAAATGTTTAGTGGTTAGAGATAATGTTGGATGACACCAGTTTCAAAAAAGACTAGTTTCTGCACATATTTGGTGGGGTGGGGAGGATTGTGTTGGTTGGTGAGGGGGTTGTTGGGGGGTGGGTGTGGGGGGGTGGAGGGGTGTTGGGGTGGGGGGGTTTGGGTGAGGATTGGTGTTTGTGTGGTGAGATGTGGTGATGAATGTGGTGACTTTTATACAGATAGAGATAATAAGTTTTGCAATTCTGAAACTGTCACATGAGATTGGATCAAGAGATTGTGCTCCCTGCCAAATAACCCCGAGATGTTAACGACGGGCTAGTCTGTAGTGAAACTTGTGGCCACACCAGCTGACCCACATCCAACTCTTGGTAAATTTGAGGGACACCAAGAATCCAAATCCATGCTGACATGTACTGAATGAACATTGCAATAACAAAACCAGAGCATCCGGTTGTTACATGACACACATAAGGATTGAAAATCAAACCACCCACGCCATTTATCCTCTTCTAGAACAGATGCAGACTCAATCTTTTCAACATGAACAAGCGCTGGTACACCAGAAAGCTTACAGAAATCACCCACTTTTGCTATTGTATTCTAAAGCTGGCTCTACAAATGCGTTGAAGTGTATCTTCGTATCATTTCCACATTCAATATCACATTCCTGTCCAATGGCATAATGCGATTACGGTGCAATACAAAGATATAGCCTAATCCTATCTCAGCTTCAACTAGAACACAGTCAAACCAGGAGTATGACGTCTCCACAACCGTAAGTTGTAGCTTAGACCAATGATCAGGTCGCTTTGTGATTTCCTGCAGTCCAAGTATCTGATTTAACACCCTGACACCATAGACTAATGGCCAGAAACGAACTCTCTGATCGT